>NC_088378.1:52149274-52457016 GCF_037993035.2 Macaca fascicularis
CATAGAGGGCTATGGTGAAAAAGGAAATATCCTCCGATGAAATCTGGAAAGAAGCTTTCTGAGAAACTGCTTAGTGTTCTGTTAATTCATCTCACAGGGTTACATCTGTATTTCGTGGATACCTTTGCTAGCCTTATTTCTGTGGAATCTGAGAACAGATATTTCGGATCCCTATGATGACAATTGGCCCAAAGGAAATATCCTCCGAAAACAAAGAGAAAGAAGCTTTCTGAGAAACTTCTTTGTGTTCTGTGAAATCATCTCACAGAGTTACAGCTTTCCCCTCAAGAAGCCTTTCGCTAAGACAGTTCTTGTGGAATTGGCAAAGTGATATTTGGAAGCCCATAGAGGGCTATGGTGAAAAAGGAAATATCCTCAGATGAAATCTGGAAAGAAGCTTTCTGAGAAACTGCTTAGTGTTCTGTTAATTCATCTCACAGTGTTACATCTGTATTTCGTGGATCTCTTTGCTAGCCTTATTTCTGTGGAATCTGAGAACAGATATTTCGGATCCCTATGAAGACTATAGGGCCAAAGGAAATATCCTCCGAAAACAAAGAGAAAGAAACTTTCTGAGAAACTTCTTTGTGCTCTGTGAAATTATCTCACAGAGTTACAGCTTTCCCCTAAAGAAGCCTTTCGCTAAGACAGTTCTTGTGGAATTGGCAAAGTGATATTTGGAAGCCCATAGAGGGCTATGGTGAAAAAGGAAATATCCTCCGATGAAATCTGGAAAGCAGCTTTCTGAGAAACTGCTTAGTGTTCTCTTAATTCATCTCACAGAGTTACATCTGTACTTCGTGGATACCTTTGCTAGCCTTATTTCTGTGGAATCTGAGAACAGATATTTCGGATCCCTATGATGACAATTGGCCCAAAGGAAATATCCTCCGAAAACAAAGAGAAAGAAGCTTTCTGAGAAACTTCTTTGTGTTCTGTGAAATCATCTCACAGAGTTACAGCTTTCCCCTCAAGAAGCCTTTCGCTAAGACAGTTCTTCTGGAATTGGCAAAGTGATATTTGGAAGCCCATAGAGGGCTATGCTGAAAAAGGAAATATCCTCAGATGAAACCTGGAAAGAAGCTTTCGGAGAAACTGATTAGTGTTCTGTTAATTCATCTCACAGAGTTACATGTGTATTTCGTGGATCTCTTTGCTAGCCTTATTTCTGTGGAATCTGAGAACAGATATTTCGGAACCCTTTGAAGACTATAGGGCCAAAGGAAATATGATCTGATAACAAAGAGAAAGAAGCTTTCTGAGAAACTTCTTTGTGTTTTGTGAAATCATCTCACAGAGTTACAGCTTTCCCCTCAAGAAGCATTTCGCTAAGAGAGTTCTTACGGAATTGGCAAAGTGATACTTGGAAGCCCATAGAGGGCTATGGTGAAAAAGGAAATATCCTCCGATGAAATCTGGAAAGAAGCTTACAGAGAAACTGCTTAGTGTTCTGTTAATTCATCTCACAGAGTTACATCTGTATTTCGTGGATCTCTTTGCTAGCCTTATTTCTGTGGAATCTGAGAACAGATATTTGGGATCCCTATGATGAAAATTGGCCCAAAGGAAATATCCTCCGAAAAAAAAGAGAAAGAAGCTTTCTGAGAAACTTCTTTGCCTTCTGCGATATCATCTCACAGAGTTACAGCTTTCCCCTCAAGAAGCCTTTCGCTAAGACAGTTCTTGTGGAATTGGCAAAGTGATATTTGGAAGCCCATAGAGGGCTATGGTGAACAAGGAAATATCCTCAGATGAAACCTGGAAAGAAGCTTTCTGAGAAACTGCTTAGTGTTCTGTTAATTCATCTCACAGAGTTACATCTGTATTTCGTGGATCTCTTTGCTAGCCTTATTTCTGTGGAATCTGAGAACAGATATTTCGGATCCCTATGAAGACTATTGGGCCAAAGGAAATATCCTCCGAAAACAAAGAGAAAGAAGCTTTCTGAGAAACTTCTTTGTGTTCTGTGAAATCATCTCACAGAGTTACAGCTTTCCCCTCAAGAAGACTTTCGCTAAGACAGTTCTTGTGGAATTGGCAAAGTGATATTTGGAAGCCCATAGAGGGCTATGGTGAAAAAGGAAATATCCTCAGATGAAATCTTGAAAAAAGCTTTCTGAGAAACTGCTTAGTGTTCTGTTAATTCATCTCCCAGAGTTACATCTGTATTTCGTGGATCTCTTTGCTAGCCTTATTTCTGTGGAATCTGAGAAGAGATATTTCGGATCCCTTTGAAGACTATAGGGCCAAAGGAAATATCCTCCGAAAACAAAGAGAAAGAAACTTTCTGAGAAACTTCTTTGTGCTCTGTGAAATCATCTCACAGAGTTACAGCTTTCCCCTAAAGAAGCCTTTCGCTAAGACAGTTCTTGTGGAATTGGCAAAGTGATATTTGGAAGCCCTTAGAGGGCTATGGTGAAAAAGGAAATATCCTCCGATGAAATCTGGAAAGAAGCTTTCTGAGAAACTGCTTAGTGTTCTCTTAATTCATCTCACAGAGTTACATCTGTATTTCGTGGATCTCTTTGCTAGCCTTATTTCTGTGGAATCTGAGAACAGATATTTCGGAACCCTTTGAAGACTACAGGGCCAAAGGAAATATGATCCGATAACAAAGAGAAAGAAGCTTTCTGAGAAACTTCTTTGTGTTTTGTGAAATCATCTCACAGTGTTACAGCTTTCCCCTCAAGAAGCCTTTCGCTAAGACAGTTCTTGCGGAATTGGCAAAGTGATATTTGGAAGCCCATAGAGGGCTATGGTGAAAAAGGAAATATCCTCCGATGAAATCTGGAAAGAAGCTTACAGAGAAACTGCTTAGTGTTCTGTTAATTCATCTCACAGAGTTACATCTGTATTTCGTGGATACCTTTGCTAGCCTTATTTCTGTGGAATCTGAGAACAGATATTTCAGATCCCTATGATGACAATTGGCCCAAAGGAAATATCCTCGGAAAACAAAGAGAAAGAAGCTTTCTGAGAAACTTCTTTGTGTTCTGTGAAATCATCTCACAGAGTTACAGCTTTCCCCTCAAGAAGCCTTTCGCTAAGACAGTTCTTGTGGAATTGGCAAAGTGATATTTGGAAGCCCATAGAGGGCTATGGTGAAAAAGGAAATATCCTCAGATGAAATCTGGAAAGAAGCTTTCTGAGAAACTGCTTAGTGTTCTCTTAATTCATCTCACAGAGTTACATGTGTATTTCGTGGATCTCTTTGCTAGCCTTATTTCTGTGGAATCTGAGAACAGATATTTCGGATCCCATTGAAGACTATAGGGCCAAAGGAAATATCCTCCGAAAACAAAGAGAAAGAAGCTTTCTGAGAACCTTCTTTGTCTTCTGCGATATCATCTCACAGAGTTACAGCTTTCCCCTCAAGAAGCCTTTCGCTAAGACAGTTCTTGTGGAATTGGCAAAGTGATATTTGGAAGCCCATAGAGGGCTATGGTGAAAAAGGAAATATCCTCAGATGAAATCTGGAAAGAAGCTTTCTGAGAAACTGCTTAGTGTTCTGTTAATTCATCTCCCAGAGTTACATCTGTATTTCGTGGATCTCTTTGCTAGCCTTATTTCTGTGGAATCTGAGAACAGATATTTCGTATCCCTATGATGAATATAGGGCCAAAGGAAATATCCTCCGATAACAAAGAGAAAGAAGCTTTCTTAGAAACTTCCTTGTGTTCTGTGAAATCATCTCACAGAGTTACAGCTTTCCTATCAAGAAGCCTTTCGCTAAGACAGTTCTTGCGGAATTGGCAAAGTGATATTTGGAAGGCCATAGAGGGCTATGGTGAAAAAGGAAATATCCTCAGATGAAATCTGGAAAGAAGCTTTCTGAGAAACTGCTTAGTGTTCTGTTAATTCATCTCCCAGAGTTACATCTGTATTTCGTGGATCTCTTTGCTAGCCTTATTTCTGTGGAATCTGAGAACAGATATTTCGTATCCCTATGATGAATATAGGGCCAAAGGAAATATCCTCCGATAACAAAGAGAAAGAAGCTTTCTGAGAAACTTCTTTGTGTTCTGTGAAATCATCTCACAGAGTTACAGCTTTCCCCTCAAGAAGCCTTTCGCTAAGACAGTTCTTGTGGAATTGGCAAAGTGATATTTGGTAGCCCATAGAGGGCTATGGTGAACAAGGAAATATCCTCAGATGAAACCTGGAAAGAAGCTTTCGGAGAAACTGCTTAGTGTTCTGTTAATTCATCTCACAGAGTTACATCTGTATTTCGTGGATCTCTTTGCTAGCCTTATTTCTGTGGAATCTGAGAACAGATATTTCGGATCCCTTTGAAGACTATAGGGCCAAAGGAAATATCCTCCGAAAACAAAGAGAAAGAAGCTTTCTGAGAAACTTCTTTGTGTTCTGTGAAATCATCTCACAGAGTTACAGCTTTCCCCTCAAGAAGCCTTTCGCTAAGACAGTTCTTGTGGAATTGGCAAAGTGATATTTGGAAGCCCATAGAGGGCTATGGTGAAAAAGGAAATATCCTCCGATGAAATCTGGAAAGAAGCTTTCTGAGAAACTGCTTAGTGTTCTCTTAATTCATCTCACAGAGTTACATCTGTATTTCGTGGATACCTTTGCTAGCCTTATTTCTGTGGAATCTGAGAACAGATATTTCAGATCCCTATGATGACAATTGGCCCAAAGGAAATATTCTCCGAAAACAAAGAGAAAGAAGCTTTCTGAGAAACTTCTTTGTGTTCTGTGAAATCATCTCACAGAGTTACAGCTTTCCCCTCAAGAAGCCTTTCGCTAAGACAGTTCTTGTGGAATTGGCAAAGTGATATTTGGAAGCCCATAGAGGACTATGGTGAAAAAGGAAATATCCTCAGATGAAATCTGGAAAGAAGCTTTCTGAGAAACTGCTTAGTGTTCTCTTAATTCATCTCACAGAGTTACATGTGTATTTCGTGGATCTCTTTGCTAGCCTTATTTCTGTGGAATCTGAGAACAGATATTTCGGATCCCATTGAAGACTATAGGGCCAAAGGAAATATCCTCCGATAACAAAGAGAAAGAAGCTTTCTCAGAAACTACTTTGTGTTCTGTGAAATCATCTCACAGAGTTACAGCTTTCCCCTCAAGAAGCCTTTCGCTAAGACAGTTCTTCTGGAATTGGCAAAGTGATATTTGGAAGCCCATAGAGGGCTATGGTGAAAAAGGAAATATCCTCAGATGAAACCTGGAAAGAAGCTTTCGGAGAAACTGCTTAGTGTTCTGTTAATTCATCTCACAGAGTTACATCTGTATTTCGTGGATCTCTTTGCTAGCCTTATTTCTGTGGAATCTGAGAACAGATATTTCGGAACCCTTTGAAGACTATAGGGCCAAAGGAAATATGATCCGATAACAAAGAGAAAGAAGCTTTCTGAGAAACTTCTTTGTGTTTTGTGAAATCATCTCACAGTGTTACAGCTTTCCCCTCAAGAAGCCTTTCGCTAAGACAGTTCTTGCGGAATTGGCAAAGTGATATTTGGAAGCCCGTAGAGGGCTATGGTGAAAAAGGAAATATCCTCAGATGAAATCTGGTAAGAAGCTTACAGAGAAACTGCTTAGTGTTCTGTTAATTCATCTCACAGAGTTACAGCTGTATTTCGTGGATCTCTTTGCTAGCCTTATTTCTGTGGAACCTGAGAACAGATATTTCGGATCCCTATGATGAAAATTGGCCCAAAGGAAATATCCTCCGAAAACAAAGAGAAAGAAGCTTTCTGAGAAACTTCTTTGTCTTCTGCGATATCATCTCACAGAGTTACAGCTTTCCCCTCAAGAAGCCTTTCGCTAAGACAGTTCTTGTGGAATTGGCAAAGTGATATTTGGAAGCCCATAGAGGGCTATGGTGAAAAAGGAAATATCCTCAGATGAAATCTGGAAAGAAGCTTTCTGAGAAACTGCTTAGTGTTCTGTTAATTCATCTCCCAGAGTTACATCTGTATTTCGTGGATCTCTTTGCTAGCCTTATTTCTGTGGAATCTGAGAACAGATATTTCGTATCCCTATGATGAATATAGGGCCAAAGGAAATATCCTCCGATAACAAAGAGAAAGAAGCTTTCTGAGAAACTTCCTTGTGTTCTGTGAAATCATCTCACAGAGTTACAGCTTTCCTATCAAGAAGCCTTTCGCTAAGACAGTTCTTGCGGAATTGGCAAAGTGATATTTGGAAGCCCATAGAGGGCTATGGTGAAAAAGGAAATATCCTCCGATGAAATCTGGAAAGAAGCTTACAGAGAAACTGCTTAGTGTTCTGTTAATTCATCTCACAGAGTTACATCTGTATTTCGTGGATCTCTTTGCTAGCCTTATTTCTGTGGAATCTGAGAACAGATATTTCGGATCCCTATGAAGACTATAGGGCCAAAGGAAATATCCTCCGATAATAAAGAGAAAGAAGCTTTCTGAGACACTTCTTTGTGTTCTGTGAAATCATCTCACAGAGTTACAGCTTTCCCCTCAAGAAGCCTTTCGCTAAGACAGTTCTTGTGGAATTGGCAAAGTGATATTTGGTAGCCCATGGAGGGCTATGGTGAACAAGGAAATATCCTCCGATGAAACCTGGAAAGAAGCTTTCGGAGAAACTGCTTAGTGTTCTGTTAATTCATCTCACAGAGTTACATCTGTATTTCGTGGATCTCTTTGCTAGCCTTATTTCTGTGGAATCTGAGAACAGATATTTCGGATCCCTATGATGAAAATTGGCCCAAAGGAAATATCCTCCGAAAAAAAAGAGAAAGAAGCTTTCTGAGAAACTTCTTTGTCTTCTGCGATATCATCTCACAGAGTTACAGCTTTCCCCTCAAGAAGCCTTTCGCTAAGACAGTTCTTGTGGAATTGGCAAAGTGATATTTGGAAGCCCATAGAGGGCTATGGTGAAAAAGGAAATATCCTCAGATGAAATCTGGAAAGAAGCTTTCTGAGAAACTGCTTAGTGTTCTGTTAATTCATCTCCCAGAGTTACATCTGTATTTCGTGGATCTCTTTGCTAGCCTTATTTCTGTGGAATCTGAGAACAGATATTTCGTATCCCTATGATGAATATAGGGCCAAAGGAAATATCCTCCGATAACAAAGAGAAAGAAGCTTTCTGAGAAACTTCCTTGTGTTCTGTGAAATCATCTCACAGAGTTACAGCTTTCCTATCAAGAAGCCTTTCGCTAAGACAGTTCTTGCGGAATTGGCAAAGTGATATTTGGAAGCCCATAGAGGGCTATGGTGAAAAAGGAAATATCCTCCGATGAAATCTGGAAAGAAGCTTACAGAGAAACTGCTTAGTGTTCTGTTAATTCATCTCACAGAGTTACATCTGTATTTCGTGGATCTCTTTGCTAGCCTTATTTCTGTGGAATCTGAGAACGGATATTTCGGATCCCTATGAAGACTATAGGGCCAAAGGAAATATCCTCCGATAACAAAGAGAAAGAAGCTTTCTGAGAAACTTCTTTGTGTTCTGTGAAATCATCTCACAGAGTTACAGCTTTCCCCTCAAGAAGTCTTTCGCTAAGACAGTTCTTGTGGAATTGGCAAAGTGATATTTGGAAGCCCATAGAGGGCTATGGTGAAAAAGGAAATATCCTCAGATGAAATCTGGAAAAAAGCTTTCTGAGAAACTGCTTAGTGTTCTGTTAATTCATCTCCCAGAGTTACATCTGTATTTCGTGGATCTCTTTGCTAGCCTTATTTCTGTGGAATCTGAGAACAGATATTTCGGATCCCTTTGAAGACTATAGTGCCAAAGGAAATATCCTCCGAAAACAAAGAGAAAGAAACTTTCTGAGAAACTTCTTTGTGCTCTGTGAAATCATCTCACAGAGTTACAGCTTTCCCCTCAAGAAGCCTTTCGCTAAGACAGTTCTTGTGGAATTGGCAAAGTGATATTTGGAAGCCCATAGAGGGCTATGGTGAAAAAGGAAATATCCTCCGATGAAATCTGGAAAGAAGCTTTCTGAGAAACTGCTTAGTGTTCTCTTAATTCATCTCACAGAGTTACATCTGTATTTCGTGGATACCTTTGCTAGCCTTATTTCTGTGGAATCTGAGAACAGATATTTCAGATCCCTATGATGACAATTGGCCCAAAGGAAATATCCTCCGAAAACAAAGAGAAAGAAGCTTTCTGAGAAACTTCTTTGTGTTCTGTGAAATCATCTCACAGAGTTACAGCTTTCCCCTCAAGAAGCCTTTCGCTAAGACAGTTCTTGTGGAATTGGCAAAGTGATATTTGGAAGCCCATAGAGGGCTATGGTGAAAAAGGAAATATCCTCAGATGAAATCTGGAAAGAAGCTTTCTGAGAAACTGCTTAGTGTTCTCTTAATTCATCTCACAGAGTTACATGTGTATTTCGTGCATCTCTTTGCTAGCCTTATTTCTGTGGAATCTGAGAACAGATATTTCGGATCCCATTGAAGACTATAGGGCCAAAGGAAATATCCTCCGATAAGAAAGAGAAAGAAGCTTTCTCAGAAACTACTTTGTGTTCTGTGAAATCATCTCACAGAGTTACAGCTTTCCCCTCAAGAAGCCTTTCGCTAAGACAGTTCTTCTGGAATTGGCAAAGTGATATTTGGAAGCCCATAGAGGGCTATGGTGAAAAAGGAAATATCCTCAGATGAAACCTGGAAAGAAGCTTTCGGAGAAACTGCTTAGTGTTCTGTTAATTCATCTCACAGAGTTACATCTGTATTTCGTGGATCTCTTTGCTAGCCTTATTTCTGTGGAATCTGAGAACAGATATTTCGGAACCCTTTGAAGACTATAGGGCCAAAGGAAATATGATCCGATAACAAAGAGAAAGAAGCTTTCTGAGAAACTTCTTTGTGTTCTGTGAAATCATCTCACAGAGTTACAGCTTTCCCCTCAAGAAGCCTTTCGCTAAGACAGTTCTTGTGGAATTGGCAAAGTGATATTTGGAAGCCCATAGAGGGCTATGGTGAAAAAGGAAATATCCTCAGATGAAATCTGGAAAGAAACTTTCTGAGAAACTGCTTAGTGTTCTGTTAATTCATCTCCCAGAGTTACATCTGTATTTCGTGGATCTCTTTGCTAGCCTTATTTCTGTGGAATCTGAGAACAGATATTTCGTATCCCTATGATGAATATAGGGCCAAAGGAAATATCCTCCGATAACAAAGAGAAAGAAGCTTTCTGAGAAACTTCCTTGTGTTCTGTGAAATCATCTCACAGAGTTACAGCTTTCCTATCAAGAAGCCTTTCGCTAAGACAGTTCTTGTGGAATTGGCAAAGTGATATTTGGAAGCCCATAGAGGGCTATGGTGAAAAAGGAAATATCCTCCGATGAAATCTGGAAAGAAGCTTACAGAGAAACTGCTTAGTGTTCTGTTAATTCATCTCACAGAGTTACATCTGTATTTCGTGGATCTCTTTGCTAGCCTTATTTCTGTGGAATCTGAGAACAGATATTTCGGATAACTAAGAAGGCTATAGGGCCAAAGGAAATATCCTCCGATAACAAAGAGAAAGAAGCTTTCTGAGAAACTTCTTTGTGTTCTGTGAAATCATCTCACAGAGTTACAGCTTTCCCCTCAAGAAGCCTTTCGCTAAGACAGTTCTTGTGGAATTGGCAAAGAGATATTTGGAGCCCATAGAGGGCTATGGTGAAAAAGGAAATATCCTCCGATGAAATCTGGAAAGAAGCTTTCTGAGAAACTGCTTAGTGTTCTCTTAATTCATCTCACAGAGTTACATCTGTATTTCGTGGATACCTTTGCTAGCCTTATTTCTGTGGAATCTGAGAACAGATATTTCAGATCCCTATGATGACAATTGGCCCAAAGGAAATATCCTCCGAAAACAAAGAGAAAGAAGCTTTCTGAGAAACTTCTTTGTGTTCTGTGAAATCATCTCACAGAGTTACAGCTTTCCCCTCAAGAAGCCTTTCGCTAAGACAGTTCTTGTGGAATTGGCAAAGTGATATTTGGAAGCCCATAGAGGACTATGGTGAAAAAGGAAATATCCTCAGATGAAATCTGGAAAGAAGCTTTCTGAGAAACTGCTTAGTGTTCTCTTAATTCATCTCACAGAGTTACATGTGTATTTCGTGGATCTCTTTGCTAGCCTTATTTCTGTGGAATCTGAGAACAGATATTTCGGATCCCATTGAAGTCTATAGGGCCAAAGGAAATATCCTCCGATAACAAAGAGAAAGAAGCTTTCTCAGAAACTACTTTGTGTTCTGTGAAATCATCTCACAGAGTTACAGCTTTCCCCTCAAGAAGCCTTTCGCTAAGACAGTTCTTCTGGAATTGGCAAAGTGATATTTGGAAGCCCATAGAGGGCTATGGTGAAAAAGGAAATATCCTCAGATGAAACCTGGAAAGAAGCTTTCGGAGAAACTGCTTAGTGTTCTGTTAATTCATCTCACAGAGTTACATCTGTATTTCGTGGATCTCTTTGCTAGCCTTATTTCTGTGGAATCTGAGAACAGATATTTCGGAACCCTTTGAAGAATATAGGGCCAAAGGAAATATGATCCGATAACAAAGAGAAAGAAGCTTTCTGAGAAACTTCCTTGTGTTCTGTGAAATCATCTCACAGAGTTAAAGCTTTCCTATCAAGAAGCCTTTCGCTAAGACAGTTCTTCTGGAATTGGCAAAGTGATATTTGGAAGCCCATAGAGGGCTATGGTGAAAAAGGAAATATCCTCAGATGAAACCTGGAAAGAAGCTTTCGGAGAAACTGCTTAGTGTTCTGTTAATTCATCTCACAGAGTTACATCTGTATTTCGTGGATCTCTTTGCTAGCCTTATTTCTGTGGAATCTGAGAACAGATATTTCGGAAACCTTTGAAGACTATAGGGCCAAAGGAAATATGATCCGATAACAAAGAGAAAGAAGCTTTCTGAGAAACTTCTTTGTGTTTTGTGATATCATCTCACAGTGTTACAGCTTTCCCCTCAAGAAGCCTTTCGCTAAGACAGTTCTTGTGGAATTGGCAAAGTGATATTTGGTAGCCCATAGAGGGCTATGGTGAACAAGGAAATATCCTCAGATGAAACCTGGAAAGAAGCTTTCGGAGAAACTGCTTAGTGTTCTGTTAATTCATCTCACAGAGTTATATCTGTATTTCGTGGATCTCTTTGCTAGCCTTATTTCTGTGGAATCTGAGAACAGATATTTCGGATCCCTATGATGAAAATTGGCCCAAAGGAAATATCCTCCGAAAAAAAAGAGAAAGAAGCTTTCTGAGAAACTTCTTTGTCTTCTGCGATATCATCTCACAGAGTTACAGCTTTCCCCTCAAGAAGCCTTTCGCTAAGACAGTTCTTGTGGAATTGGCAAAGTGATATTTGGAAGCCCATAGAGGGCTATGGTGAAAAAGGAAATATCCTCAGATGAAATCTGGAAAGAAGCTTTCTGAGAAACTGCTTAGTGTTCTGTTAATTCATCTCCCAGAGTTACATCTGTATTTCGTGGATCTCTTTGCTAGCCTTATTTCTGTGGAATCTGAGAACAGATATTTCGTATCCCTATGATGAATATAGGGCCAAAGGAAATATCCTCCGATAACAAAGAGAAAGAAGCTTTCTGAGAAACTTCCTTGTGTTCTGTGAAATCATCTCACAGAGTTACAGCTTTCCTATCAAGAAGCCTTTCGCTAAGACAGTTCTTGCGGAATTGGCAAAGTGATATTTGGAAGCCCATAGAGGGCTATGGTGAAAAAGGAAATATCCTCAGATGAAATCTGGAAAGAAGCTTACAGAGAAACTGCTTAGTGTTCTGTTAATTCATCTCACAGAGTTACATCTGTATTTCGTGGATCTCTTTGCTAGCCTTATTTCTGTGGAATCTGAGAACGGATATTTCGGATCCCTATGAAGACTATAGGGCCAAAGGAAATATCCTCCGATAACAAAGAGAAAGAAGCTTTCTGAGAAACTTCTTTGTGTTCTGTGAAATCATCTCACAGAGTTACAGCTTTCCCCTCAAGAAGCCTTTCGCTAAGACAGTTCTTGTGGAATTGGCAAAGTGATATTTGGAAGCCCATAGAGGGGTAAGGTGAAAAAGGAAATATCCTCAGATGAAATCTGGAAAAAAGCTTTCTGAGAAACTGCTTAGTGTTCTCTTAATTCATCTCCCAGAGTTACATCTGTATTTCGTGGATCTCTTTGCTAGCCTTATTTCTGTGGTATCTGAGAACAGATATTTCGGATCCCTTTGAAGACTATAGGGCCAAAGGAAATATCCTCCGAAAACAAAGAGAAAGAAACTTTCTGAGAAACTTCTTTGTGCTCTGTGAAATCATCTCACAGAGTTACAGCTTTCCCCTCAAGAAGCCTTTCGCTAAGACAGTTCTTGTGGAATTGGCAAAGTGATATTTGGAAGCCCATAGAGGGCTATGGTGAAAAAGGAAATATCCTCCGATGAAATCTGGAAAGAAGTTTTCTGAGAAACTGCTTAGTGTTCTCTTAATTCATCTCACAGAGTTACATCTGTACTTCGTGGATACCTTTGCTAGCCTTATTTCTGTGGAATCTGAGAACAGATATTTCGGAACCCTATGATGACAATTGGCCCAAAGGAAATATCCTCCGAAAACAAAGTGAAAGAAGCTTTCTGAGAAACTTCTTTGTGTTCTGTGAAATCATCTCACAGAGTTACAGCTTTCCAATCAAGAAGCCTTTCGCTAAGACAGTTCTTCTGGAATTGGCAAAGTGATATTTGGAAGCCCATAGAGGGCTATGGTGAAAAAGGAAATAACCTCAGATGAAACCTGGAAAGAAGCTTTCGGAGAAACTGCTTAGTGTTCTCTTAATTCATCTCACAGAGTTACATCTGTATTTCGTGGATACCTTTGCTAGCCTTATTTCTGTGGAATCTGAGAACAGATATTTCGGATCCCTATGATGACAATTGGCCCAAAGGAAATATCCTCCGAAAACAAAGAGAAAGAAGCTTTCTGAGAAACTTGTTTCTGTTCTGTGAAATCATCTCACAGAGTTACAGCTTTCCCCTCAAGAAGCCTTTCGCTAAGACAGTTCTTGTGGAATTGGCAAAGTGATATTTGGAAGCCCCTAGAGGGCTATGGTGAAAAAGGAAATATCCTCCAATGAAATCTGAAAAGAAGCTTACAGAGAAACTGCTTAGTGTTCTTTTAATTCATCTCACAGAGTTACATCTGTATGTCGTGGATCTCTTTGCTAGCCTTATTTCTGTGGAATCTGAGAACAGATATTTCGGATAACTAAGAAGACTATAGGGCAAAAGGAAATATCCTCCGATAACAAAGAGAAAGAAGCTTTCTGAGAAACTTCTTTGTGTTCTGTGAAATCATCTCACAGAGTTACAGCTTTCCCCTCAAGAAGTCTTTCGCTAAGACAGTTCTTGTGGAATTGGCAAAGTGATATTTGGAAGCCCATAGAGGGCTATGGTGAAAAAGGAAATATCCTCAGATGAAATCTGGAAAAAAGCTTTCTGAGAAACTGCTTAGTGTTCTGTTAATTCATCTCCCAGAGTTACATCTGTATTTCGTGGATCTCTTTGCTAGCCTTATTTCTGTGGAATCTGAGAACAGATATTTCGGATCCCTTTGAAGACTATAGGGCCAAAGGAAATATCCTCCGAAAACAAAGAGAAAGAAACTTTCTGAGAAACTTCTTTGTGCTCTGTGAAATCATCTCACAGAGTTACAGCTTTCCCCTCAAGAAGCCTTTCGCTAAGACAGTTCTTGTGGAATTGGCAAAGTGATATTTGGAAGCCCATAGAGGGCTATGGTGAAAAAGGAAATATCCTCCGATGAAATCTGGAAAGAAGCTTTCTGAGAAACTGCTTAGTGTTCTCTTAATTCATCTCACAGAGTTACATCTGTATTTCGTGGATACCTTTGCTAGCCTTATTTCTGTGGAATCTGAGAACAGATATTTCAGATCCCTATGATGACAATTGGCCCAAAGGAAATATCCTCCGAAAACAAAGAGAAAGAAGCTTTCTGAGAAACTTCTTTGTGTTCTGTGAAATCATCTCACAGAGTTACAGCTTTCCCCTCAAGAAGCCTTTCGCTAAGACAGTTCTTGTGGAATTGGCAAAGTGATATTTGGAAGCCCATAGAGGGCTATGGTGAAAAAGGAAATATCCTCAGATGAAATCTGGAAAGAAGCTTTCTGAGAAACTGCTTAGTGTTCTCTTAATTCATCTCACAGAGTTACATGTGTATTTCGTGCATCTCTTTGCTAGCCTTATTTCTGTGGAATCTGAGAACAGATATTTCGGATCCCATTGAAGACTATAGGGCCAAAGGAAATATCCTCCGATAAGAAAGAGAAAGAAGCTTTCTCAGAAACTACTTTGTGTTCTGTGAAATCATCTCACAGAGTTACAGCTTTCCCCTCAAGAAGCCTTTCGCTAAGACAGTTCTTGCGGAATTGGCAAAGTGATATTTGGAAGCCCATAGAGGGCTATGGTGAACAAGGAAATATCCTCAGATGAAACCTGGAAAGAAGCTTTCTGAGAAACTGCTTAGTGTTCTGTTAATTCATCTCACAGAGTTACATCTGTATTTCGTGGATCTCATTGCTAGCCTTATTTCTGTGGAATCTGAGAACAGATATTTCGGATCCCTATGAAGACTATAGGGCCAAAGGAAATATCCTCCGAAAACAAAGAGAAAGAAGCTTTCTGAGAAACTTCTTTGTGTTCTGTGAAATCATCTCACAGAGTTACAGCTTTCCCCTCAAGAAGCCTTTCGCTCAGACAGTTCTTGTGGAATTGGCAAAGTGATATTTGGAAGCCCATAGAGGGCTATGGTGAAAAAGGAAATATCCTCAGATGAAATATGGAAAAAAGCTTTCTGAGAAACTGCTTAGTGTTCTGTTAATTCATCTCCCAGAGTTACATCTGTATTTCGTGGATCTCTTTGCTAGCCTTATTTCTGTGGAATCTGAGAACAGATATTTCGTATCCCTATGATGAATATAGGGCCAAAGGAAATATACTCCGATAACAAAGAGAAAGAAGCTTTCTGAGAAACTTCCTTGTGTTCTGTGAAATCATCTCACAGAGTTACAGCTTTCCCCTCAAGAATCCTTTCGCTAAGACAGTTCTTGCGGAATTGGCAAAGTGATATTTGGAAGCCCATAGAGGGCTATGGTGAAAAAGGAAATATCCTCAGATGAAATCTGGAAAGAAGCTTTCTGGGAAACTGCTTAGTGTTCTGTTAATTCATCTCCCAGAGTTACATCTGTATTTCGTGGATCTCTTTGCTAGCCTTATTTCTGTGGAATCTGAGAATAGATATTTCGGATCCCTATGATGAATATAGGGCCAAAGGAAATATCCTCCGATAACAGAGAGAAAGAAGCTTTCTGAGAAACTTCCTTGTGTTCTGTGAAATCATCTCACAGAGTTACAGCTTTCCTATCAAGAAGCCTTTCGCTAAGACAGTTCTTGTGGAATTGGCAAAGTGATATTTGGAAGCCCATAGAGGGCTATGGTGAACAAGGAAATATCCTCAGATGAAACCTGGAAAGAAGCTTTCTGAGAAACTGCTTAGTGTTCTGTTAATTCATCTCACAGAGTTACATCTGTATTTCGTGGATCTCTTTGCTAGCCTTATTTCTGTGGAATCTGAGAACAGATATTTCGGATCCCTATGATGAAAATTGGCCCAAAGGAAATATCCTCCGAAAACAAAGAGAAAGAAGCTTTCTGAGAAACTTCTTTGTGCTCTGTGAAATCATCTCACAGAGTTACAGCTTTCCCCTAAAGAAGCCTTTCGCTAAGACAGTTCTTGTGGAATTGGCAAAGTGATATTTGGAAGCCCATAGAGGGCTATGGTGAAAAAGGAAATATCCTCCGATGAAATCTGGAAAGAAGCTTTCTGAGAAACTGCTTAGTGTTCTCTTAATTCATCTCACAGAGTTACATTTGTATTTCGTGGATACCTTTGCTAGCCTTATTTCTGTGGAATCTGAGAACAGATATTTCGGTTCCCTATGATGACAATTGGCCCAAAGGTAATATCCTCCGAAAACAAAGAGAAAGAAGCTTTCTGAGAAACTTCTTTGTGTTCTGTGAAATCATCTCACAGAGTTA
The DNA here is from genome assembly GCF_037993035.2 of Macaca fascicularis. Taxonomy (NCBI): domain Eukaryota; kingdom Metazoa; phylum Chordata; class Mammalia; order Primates; family Cercopithecidae; genus Macaca; species Macaca fascicularis. The sequence goes on from NC_088378.1 coordinate 52,165,325, forward strand.
CAGCGTTCCCCTCAAGAAGCCTTTCGCTAAGACAGTACTTGTGGAATTGGCAAAGTGATATTTGGAAGCCCATAGAGGGCTATGGTGAAAAAGGAAATATCCTCAGATGAAATCTGGAAAGAAGCTTTCTGAGAAACTGCTTAGTGTTCTCTTAATTCATCTCACAGAGTTACATGTGTATTTCGTGGATCTCTTTGCTAGCCTTATTTCTGTGGAATCTGAGAACAGATATTTCGGATCCCATTGAAGACTATAGGGCCAAAGGAAATATCCTCCGATAACAAAGAGAAAGAAGCTTTCTCAGAAACTACTTTGTGTTCTGTGAAATCATCTCACAGAGTTACAGCTTTCCCCTCAAGAAGCCTTTCGCTAAGACAGTTCTTGCGGAATTGGCAAAGTGATATTTGGAAGCCCATAGAGGGCTATGGTGAAAAAGGAAATATCCTCCGATGAAATCTGGAAAGAAGCTTACAGAGAAACTGCTTAGTGTTCTGTTAATTCATCTCACAGAGTTACATCTGTATTTCGTGGATCTCTTTGCTAGCCTTATTTCTGTGGAATCTGAGAACAGATATTTCGGATCCCTATGATGAAAATTGGCCCAAAGGAAATATCCTCCGAAAACAAAGAGAAAGAAGCTTTCTGAGAAACTTCTTTGTCTTCTGCGATATCATCTCACAGAGTTACAGCTTTCCCCTCAAGAAGCCTTTCGCTAAGACAGTTCTTGTGGAATTGGCAAAGTGATATTTGGAAGCCCATAGAGGGCTATGGTGAACAAGGAAATATCCTTAGATGAAATCTGGAAAGAAGCTTTCTGAGAAACTGCTTAGTGTTCTGTTAATTCATCTCCCAGAGTTACATCTGTATTTCGTGGATCTCTTTGCTAGCCTTATTTCTGTGGAATCTGAGAACAGATATTTCGTATCCCTATGATGAATATAGGGCCAAAGGAAATATCCTCCGATAACAAAGAGAAAGAAGCTTTCTGAGAAACTTCCTTGTGTTCTGTGAAATCATCTCACAGAGTTACAGCTTTCCTATCAAGAAGCCTTTCGCTAAGACAGTTCTTGCGGAATTGGCAAAGTGATATTTGGAAGCCCATAGAGGGCTATGGTGAACAAGGAAATATCCTCAGATGAAACCTGGAAAGAAGCTTTCTGAGAAACTGCTTAGTGTTCTGTTAATTCATCTCACAGAGTTACATCTGTATTTCGTGGATCTCTTTGCTAGCCTTATTTCTGTGGAATCTGAGAACAGATATTTCGGATCCGTATGAAGACTATACGGCCAAAGGAAATATCCTCCGAAAACAAAGAGAAAGAAGCTTTCTGAGAAACTTCTTTGTGTTCTGTGAAATCATCTCACAGAGTTACAGCTTTCCCCTCAAGAAGCCTTTCGCTAAGACAGTTCTTGTGGAATTGGCAAAGTGATATTTGGAAGCCCATAGAGGGCTATGGTGAAAAAGGAAATATCCTCAGATGAAATCTGGAAAAAAGCTTTCTGAGAAACTGCTTAGTGTTCTGTTAATTCATCTCCCAGAGTTACATCTGTATTTCGTGGATCTCTTTGCTAGCCTTATTTCTGTGGAATCTGAGAACAGATATTTCGGATCCCTTTGAAGACTACAGGGCCAAAGGAAATATCCTCCGAAAACAAAGAGAAAGAAACTTTCTGAGAAACTTCTTTGTGCTCTGTGAAATCATCTCACAGAGTTACAGCTTTCCCCTAAAGAAGCCTTTCGCTAAGACAGTTCTTGTGGAATTGGCAAAGTGATATTTGGAAGCCCGTAGAGGGCTATGGTGAAAAAGGAAATATCCTCCGATGAAATCTGGAAAGAAGCTTTCTGAGAAACTGCTTAGTGTTCTCTTAATTCATCTCACAGAGTTACATCTGTATTTCGTGGATACCTTTGCTAGCCTTATTTCTGTGGAATCTGAGAACAGATATTTCGGATCCCTATGATGAAAATTGGCCCAAAGGAAATATCCTCCGAAAACAAAGAGAAAGAAGCTTTCTGAGAAACTTCTTTGTCTTCTGCGATATCATCTCACAGAGTTACAGCTTTCCCCTCAAGAAGCCTTTCGCTAAGACAGTTCTTGTGGAATTGGCAAAGTGATATTTGGAAGCCCATAGAGGGCTATGGTGAACAAGGAAATATCCTTAGATGAAATCTGGAAAGAAGCTTTCTGAGAAACTGCTTAGTGTTCTGTTAATTCATCTCCCAGAGTTACATCTGTATTTCGTGGATCTCTTTGCTAGCCTTATTTCTGTGGAATCTGAGAACAGATATTTCGTATCCCTATGATGAATATAGGGCCAAAGGAAATATCCTCCGATAACAAAGAGAAAGAAGCTTTCTGAGAAACTTCCTTGTGTTCTGTGAAATCATCTCACAGAGTTACAGCTTTCCTATCAAGAAGCCTTTCGCTAAGACAGTTCTTGCGGAATTGGCAAAGTGATATTTGGAAGGCCATAGAGGGCTATGGTGAACAAGGAAATATCCTCAGATGAAACCTGGAAAGAAGCTTTCTGAGAAACTGCTTAGTGTTCTGTTAATTCATCTCACAGAGTTACATCTGTATTTCGTGGATCTCTTTGCTAGCCTTATTTCTGTGGAATCTGAGAACAGATATTTCGGATCCGTATGAAGACTATACGGCCAAAGGAAATATACTCCGAAAAAAAAAAGAGAAAGAAGCTTTCTGAGAAACTTCTTTGTGTTCTGTGAAATCATCTCACAGAGTTACAGCTTTCCCCTCAAGAAGCCTTTCGCTAAGACAGTTCTTGTGGAATTGGCAAAGTGATATTTGGAAGCCCATAGAGGGCTATGGTGAAAAAGGAAATATCCTCAGATGAAATCTGGAAAAAAGCTTTCTGAGAAACTGCTTAGTGTTCTGTTAATTCATCTCCCAGAGTTACATCTGTATTTCGTGGATCTCTTTGCTAGCCTTATTTCTGTGGAATCTGAGAACAGATATTTCGGATCCCTTTGAAGACTACAGGGCCAAAGGAAATATCCTCCGAAAACAAAGAGAAAGAAACTTTCTGAGAAACTTCTTTGTGCTCTGTGAAATCATCTCACAGAGTTACAGCTTTCCCCTAAAGAAGCCTTTCGCTAAGACAGTTCTTGTGGAATTGGCAAAGTGATATTTGGAAGCCCGTAGAGGGCTATGGTGAAAAAGGAAATATCCTCCGATGAAATCTGGAAAGAAGCTTTCTGAGAAACTGCTTAGTGTTCTCTTAATTCATCTCACAGAGTTACATTTGTATTTCGTGAATACCTTTGCTAGCCTTATTTCTGTGGAATCTGAGAACAGATATTTCGGTTCCCTATGATGACAATTGGCCCAAAGGAAATATCCTCCGAAAACAAAGAGAAAGAAGCTTTCTGAGAAACTTCTTTGTGTTCTGTGAAATCATCTCACAGAGTTACGGCGTTCCCCTCAAGAAGCCTTTCGCTAAGACAGTTCTTGTGGAATTGGCAAAGTGATATTTGGAAGCCCATAGAGGGCTATGGTGAAAAAGGAAATATCCTCAGATGAAATCTGGAAAGAAGCTTTCTGAGAAACTGCTTAGTGTTCTCTTAATTCATCTCACAGAGTTACATGTGTATTTCGTGGATCTCTTTGCTAGCCTTATTTCTGTGGAATCTGAGAACAGATATTTCGGATCCCATTGAAGACTATAGGGCCAAAGGAAATATCCTCCGATAACAAAGAGAAAGAAGCTTTCTCAGAAACTACTTTGTGTTCTGTGAAATCATCTCACAGAGTTACAGCTTTCCTATCAAGAAGCCTTTCGCTAAGACAGTTCTTGCGGAATTGGCAAAGTGATATTTGGAAGCCCATAGAGGGCTATGGTGAAAAAGGAAATATCCTCAGATGAAATCTGGAAAGAAGCTTTCTGAGAAACTGCTTAGTGTTCTGTTAATTCATCTCCCAGAGTTACATCTGTATTTCGTGGATCTCTTTGCTAGCCTTATTTCTGTGGAATCTGAGAACAGATATTTCGGATCCCATTGAAGACTATAGGGCCAAAGGAAATATCCTCCGATAACAAAGAGAAAGAAGCTTTCTCAGAAACTACTTTGTGTTCTGTGAAATCATCTCACAGAGTTACAGCTTTCCCCTCAAGAAGCCTTTCGCTAAGACAGTTCTTCTGGAATTGGCAAAGTGATATTTGGAAGCCCATAGAGGGCTATGGTGAAAAAGGAAATATCCTCAGATGAAATCTGGAAAGAAGCTTACAGAGAAACTGCTTAGTGTTCTGTTAATTCATCTCACAGAGTTACATCTGTATTTCGTGGATCTCTTTGCTAGCCTTATTTCTGTGGAATCTGAGAACAGATATTTCGGATCCCTATGAAGACTATAGGGCCAAAGGAAATATCCTCCGATAACAAAGAGAAAGAAGCTTTCTGAGAAACTTCTTTGTGTTCTGTGAAATCATCTCACAGAGTTACAGCTTTCCCCTCAAGAAGCCTTTCCCTATGACAGTTCTTCTGGAATTGGCAAAGTGATATTTGGAAGCCCATAGAGGGCTATGGTGAAAAAGGAAATATCCTCAGATGAAACCTGGAAAGAAGCTTTCGGAGAAACTGCTTAGTGTTCTGTTAATTCATCTCACAGAGTTACATCTGTATTTCGTGGATATCTTTGCTAGCCTTATTTCTGTGGAATCTGAGAACAGATATTTCGGAACCCTTTGAAAACTATAGGGCCAAAGGAAATGTGATCCGATAACAAAGAGAAAGAAGCTTTCTGAGAAACTTCTTTAAGTTTTGTGAAATCATCTCACAGTGTTACAGCTTTCCCCTCAAGAAGCCTTTCGCTAAGACAGTTCTTGCGGAATTGGCAAAGTGATATTTGGAAGCCCATAGAGGGCTATGGTGAAAAAGGACATATCCTCCGATGAAATCTGGAAAGAAGCTTACAGAGAAACTGCTTAGTGTTCTGTTAATTCATCTCACAGAGTTACATCTGTATTTCGTGGATCTCTTTGCTAGCCTTACTTCTGTGGAATCTGAGAACAGATATTTCGGATCCCTATGATGAAAATTGGCCCAAAGGAAATATCCTCCGAAAACAAAGAGAAAGAAGCTTTCTGAGAAACTTCTTTGTCTTCTGCGATATCATCTCACAGAGTTACAGCTTTCCCCTCAAGAAGCCTTTCGCTAAGACAGTTCTTGTGGAATTGGCAAAGTGATATTTGGAAGCCCATAGAGGGCTATGGTGAAAAAGGAAATATCCTCAGATGAAATCTGGAAAGAAGCTTTCTGAGAAACTGCTTAGTGTTCTGTTAATTCATCTCCCAGAGTTACATCTGTATTTCGTGGATCTCTTTGCTAGCCTTATTTCTGTGGAATCTGAGAACAGATATTTCGTATCCCTATGATGAATATAGGGCTAAAGGAAATATCCTCCGATAACAAAGAGAAAGAAGCTTTCTGAGAAACTTCCTTGTGTTCTGTGAAATCATCTCACAGAGTTACAGCTTTCCTATCAAGAAGCCTTTCGCTAAGACAGTTCTTGCGGAATTGGCAAAGTGATATTTGGAAGCCCATAGAGGGCTATGGTGAACAAGGAAATATCCTCAGATGAAACCTGGAAAGAAGCTTTCTGAGAAACTGCTTAGTGTTCTGTTAATTCATCTCACAGAGTTACATCTGTATTTCGCGAATCTCTTTGCTAGCCTTATTTCTGTGGAATCTGAGAACAGATATTTCGGATCCGTATGAAGACTATACGGCCAAAGGAAATATCCTCCGAAAACAAAGAGAAAGAAGCTTTCTGAGAAACTTCTTTGTGTTCTGTGAAATCATCTCACAGAGTTACAGCTTTCCCCTCAAGAAGCCTTTCGCTCAGACAGTTCTTGTGGAATTGGCAAAGTGATATTTGGAAGCCCATAGAGGGCTATGGTGAAAAAGGAAATATCCTCAGATGAAATCTGGAAAAAAGCTTTCTGAGAAACTGCTTAGTGTTCTGTTAATTCATCTCCCAGAGTTACATCTGTATTTCGTGGATCTCTTTGCTAGCCTTATTTCTGTGGAATCTGAGAACAGATATTTCGTATCCCTATGATGAATATAGGGCCAAAGGAAATATCCTCCGATAACAAAGAGAAAGAAGCTTTCTGAGAAACTTCCTTGTGTTCTGTGAAATCATCTCACAGTGTTACAGCTTTCCTATCAAGAAGCCTTTCGCTAAGACAGTTCTTGCGGAATTGGCAAAGTGATATTTGGAAGCCCATAGAGGGCTATGGTGAAAAAGGAAATATCCTCAGATGAAATCTGGAAAGAAGCTTTCTGAGAAACTGCTTAGTGTTCTGTTAATTCATCTCCCAGAGTTACATCTGTATTTCGTGGATCTCTTTGCTAGCCTTATTTCTGTGGAATCTGAGAACAGATATTTCGGATCCCTTTGAAGACTATAGGGCCAAAGGAAATATCCTCCGAAAACAAAGAGAAAGAAGCTTTCTGAGAAACTTCTTTGTGTTCTGTGAAATCATCTCACAGAGTTACAGCTTTCCCCTCAAGAAGCCTTTCGCTAAGACAGTTCTTGTGGAATTGGCAAAGTGATATTTGGAAGCCCATAGAGGGCTATGGTGAAAAAGGAAATATCCTCAGATGTAATCTGGAAAAAAGCTTTCTGAGAAACTGCTTAGTGTTCTGTTAATTCATCTCCCAGAGTTACATCTGTATTTCGTGGATCTCTTTGCTAGCCTTATTTCTGTGGAATCTGAGAACAGATATTTCGGATCCCTTTGAAGACTATAGGGCCAAAGGAAATATCCTCCGAAAACAAAGAGAAAGAAACTTTCTGAGAAACTTCTTTGTGCTCTGTGAAATCATCTCACAGAGTTACAGCTTTCCCCTAAAGAAGCCTTTCGCTAAGACAGTTCTTGTGGAATTGGCAAAGTGATATTTGGAAGCCCATAGAGGGCTATGGTGAAAAAGGAAATATCCTCCGATGAAATCTGGAAAGAAGCTTTCTGAGAAACTGCTTAGTGTTCTCTTAATTCATCTCACAGAGTTACATCTGTATTTGGTGGATACCTTTGCTAGCCTTATTTCTGTGGAATCTGAGAACAGATATTTCGGATCCCTATGATGACAATTGGCCCAAAGGAAATATCCTCCGAAAACAAAGAGAAAGAAGCTTTCTGAGAAACTTCTTTGTGTTCTGTGAAATCATCTCACAGAGTTACAGCTTTCCCCTCAAGAAGCCTTTCGCTAAGACAGTTCTTGTGGAATTGGCAAAGTGATATTTGGAAGCCCATAGAGGGCTATGGTGAAAAAGGAAATATCCTCAGATGAAATCTGGAAAGAAGCTTTCTGAGAAACTGCTTAGTGTTCTCTTAATTCATCTCACAGAGTTACATGTGTATTTCGTGGATCTCTTTGCTAGCCTTATTTCTGTGGAATCTGAGAACAGATATTTCGGAACCCTTTGAAGACTATAGGGCCAAAGGAAATATGATCCGATAACAAAGAGAAAGAAGCTTTCTGAGAAACTTCTTTGTGTTTTGTGAAATCATCTCACAGTGTTACAGCTTTCCCCTCAAGAAGCCTTTCGCTAAGACAGTTCTTGCGGAATTGGCAAAGTGATATTTGGAAGCCCATAGAGGGCTATGGTGAAAAAGGAAATATCCTCCGATGAAATCTGGAAAGAAGCTTACAGAGAAACTGCTTAGTGTTCTGTTAATTCATCTCACAGAGTTACATCTGTATTTCGTGGATCTCTTTCCTAGCCTTATTTCTGTGGAATCTGAGAACAGATATTTCGGATCCCTATGATGAAAATTGGCCCAAAGGAAATATCCTCCGAAAACAAAGAGAAAGAAGCTTTCTGAGAAACTTCTTTGCCTTCTGCGATATCATCTCACAGAGTTACAGCTTTCCCCTCAAGAAGCCTTTCGCTAAGACAGTTCTTGTGGAATTGGCAAAGTGATATTTGGAAGCCCATAGAGGGCTATGGTGAAAAAGGAAATATCCTCAGATGAAATCTGGAAAGAAGCTTTCTGAGAAACTGCTTAGTGTTCTGTTAATTCATCTCCCAGAGTTACATCTGTATTTCGTGGATCTCCTTGCTAGCCTTATTTCTGTGGAATCTGAGAACAGATATTTCGGATCCCTTTGAAGACTATAGGGCCAAAGGAAATATCCTCCGAAAACAAAGAGAAAGAAACTTTCTGAGAAACTTCTTTGTGCTCTGTGAAATCATCTCACAGAGTTACAGCTTTCCCCTAAAGAAGCCTTTCGCTAAGACAGTTCTTGTGGAATTGGCAAAGTGATATTTGGAAGCCCATAGAGGGCTATGGTGAAAAAGGAAATATCCTCAGATGAAATCTGGAAAGAAGCTTTCTGAGAAACTGCTTAGTGTTCTCTTAATTCATCTCACAGAGTTACATGTGTATTTCGTGGATCTCTTTGCTAGCCTTATTTCTGTGGAATCTGAGAACAGATATTTCGGATCCCATTGAAGACTATAGGGCCAAAGGAAATATCCTCCGATAACAAAGAGAAAGAAGCTTTCTCAGAAACTACTTTGTGTTCTGTGAAATCATCTCACAGAGTTACAGCTTTCCCCTCAAGAAGCCTTTCGCTAAGACAGTTCTTGCGGAATTGGCAAAGTGATATTTGGAAGCCCATAGAGGGCTATGGTGAAAAAGGAAATATCCTCCGATGAAATCTGGAAAGAAGCTTACAGAGAAACTGCTTAGTGTTCTGTTAATTCATCTCACAGAGTTACATCTGTATTTCGTGGATCTCTTTGCTAGCCTTATTTCTGTGGAATCTGAGAACAGATATTTCGGATCCCTATGATGAAAATTGGCCCAAAGGAAATATCCTCCGAAAACAAAGAGAAAGAAGCTTTCTGAGAAACTTCTTTGTCTTCTGCGATATCATCTCACAGAGTTACAGCTTTCCCCTCAAGAAGCCTTTCGCTAAGACAGTTCTTGTGGAATTGGCAAAGTGATATTTGGAAGCCCATAGAGGGCTATGGTGAACAAGGAAATATCCTTAGATGAAATCTGGAAAGAAGCTTTCTGAGAAACTGCTTAGTGTTCTGTTAATTCATCTCCCAGAGTTACATCTGTATTTCGTGGATCTCTTTGCTAGCCTTATTTCTGTGGAATCTGAGAACAGATATTTCGTATCCCTATGATGAATATAGGGCCAAAGGAAATATCCTCCGATAACAAAGAGAAAGAAGCTTTCTGAGAAACTTCCTTGTGTTCTGTGAAATCATCTCACAGAGTTACAGCTTTCCTATCAAGAAGCCTTTCGCTAAGACAGTTCTTGCGGAATTGGCAAAGTGATATTTGGAAGCCCATAGAGGGCTATGGTGAACAAGGAAATATCCTCAGATGAAACCTGGAAAGAAGCTTTCTGAGAAACTGCTTAGTGTTCTGTTAATTCATCTCACAGAGTTACATCTGTATTTCGTGGATCTCTTTGCTAGCCTTATTTCTGTGGAATCTGAGAACAGATATTTCGGATCCGTATGAAGACTATACGGCCAAAGGAAATATCCTCCGAAAACAAAGAGAAAGAAGCTTTCTGAGAAACTTCTTTGTGTTCTGTGAAATCATCTCACAGAGTTACAGCTTTCCCCTCAAGAAGCCTTTCGCTAAGACAGTTCTTGTGGAATTGGCAAAGTGATATTTGGAAGCCCATAGAGGGCTATGGTGAAAAAGGAAATATCCTCAGATGAAATCTGGAAAAAAGCTTTCTGAGAAACTGCTTAGTGTTCTGTTAATTCATCTCCCAGAGTTACATCTGTATTTCGTGGATCTCTTTGCTAGCCTTATTTCTGTGGAATCTGAGAACAGATATTTCGGATCCCTTTGAAGACTACAGGGCCAAAGGAAATATCCTCCGAAAACAAAGAGAAAGAAACTTTCTGAGAAACTTCTTTGTGCTCTGTGAAATCATCTCACAGAGTTACAGCTTTCCCCTAAAGAAGCCTTTCGCTAAGACAGTTCTTGTGGAATTGGCAAAGTGATATTTGGAAGCCCGTAGAGGGCTATGGTGAAAAAGGAAATATCCTCCGATGAAATCTGGAAAGAAGCTTTCTGAGAAACTGCTTAGTGTTCTCTTAATTCATCTCACAGAGTTACATCTGTATTTCGTGGATACCTTTGCTAGCCTTATTTCTGTGGAATCTGAGAACAGATATTTCGGATCCCTATGATGAAAATTGGCCCAAAGGAAATATCCTCCGAAAACAAAGAGAAAGAAGCTTTCTGAGAAACTTCTTTGTCTTCTGCGATATCATCTCACAGAGTTACAGCTTTCCCCTCAAGAAGCCTTTCGCTAAGACAGTTCTTGTGGAATTGGCAAAGTGATATTTGGAAGCCCATAGAGGGCTATGGTGAACAAGGAAATATCCTTAGATGAAATCTGGAAAGAAGCTTTCTGAGAAACTGCTTAGTGTTCTGTTAATTCATCTCCCAGAGTTACATCTGTATTTCGTGGATCTCTTTGCTAGCCTTATTTCTGTGGAATCTGAGAACAGATATTTCGTATCCCTATGATGAATATAGGGCCAAAGGAAATATCCTCCGATAACAAAGAGAAAGAAGCTTTCTGAGAAACTTCCTTGTGTTCTGTGAAATCATCTCACAGAGTTACAGCTTTCCTATCAAGAAGCCTTTCGCTAAGACAGTTCTTGCGGAATTGGCAAAGTGATATTTGGAAGGCCATAGAGGGCTATGGTGAACAAGGAAATATCCTCAGATGAAACCTGGAAAGAAGCTTTCTGAGAAACTGCTTAGTGTTCTGTTAATTCATCTCACAGAGTTACATCTGTATTTCGTGGATCTCTTTGCTAGCCTTATTTCTGTGGAATCTGAGAACAGATATTTCGGATCCGTATGAAGACTATACGGCCAAAGGAAATATACTCCGAAAAAAAAAAGAGAAAGAAGCTTTCTGAGAAACTTCTTTGTGTTCTGTGAAATCATCTCACAGAGTTACAGCTTTCCCCTCAAGAAGCCTTTCGCTAAGACAGTTCTTGTGGAATTGGCAAAGTGATATTTGGAAGCCCATAGAGGGCTATGGTGAAAAAGGAAATATCCTCAGATGAAATCTGGAATAAAGCTTTCTGAGAAACTGCTTAGTGTTCTGTTAATTCATCTCCCAGAGTTACATCTGTATTTCGTGGATCTCTTTGCTAGCCTTATTTCTGTGGAATCTGAGAACAGATATTTCGGATCCCTTTGAAGACTACAGGGCCAAAGGAAATATCCTCCGAAAACAAAGAGAAAGAAACTTTCTGAGAAACTTCTTTGTGCTCTGTGAAATCATCTCACAGAGTTACAGCTTTCCCCTAAAGAAGCCTTTCGCTAAGACAGTTCTTGTGGAATTGGCAAAGTGATATTTGGAAGCCCGTAGAGGGCTATGGTGAAAAAGGAAATATCCTCCGATGAAATCTGGAAAGAAGCTTTCTGAGAAACTGCTTAGTGTTCTCTTAATTCATCTCACAGAGTTACATTTGTATTTCGTGAATACCTTTGCTAGCCTTATTTCTGTGGAATCTGAGAACAGATATTTCGGTTCCCTATGATGACAATTGGCCCAAAGGAAATATCCTCCGAAAACAAAGAGAAAGAAGCTTTCTGAGAAACTTCTTTGTGTTCTGTGAAATCATCTCACAGAGTTACGGCGTTCCCCTCAAGAAGCCTTTCGCTAAGACAGTTCTTGTGGAATTGGCAAAGTGATATTTGGAAGCCCATAGAGGGCTATGGTGAAAAAGGAAATATCCTCAGATGAAATCTGGAAAGAAGCTTTCTGAGAAACTGCTTAGTGTTCTCTTAATTCATCTCACAGAGTTACATGTGTATTTCGTGGATCTCTTTGCTAGCCTTATTTCTGTGGAATCTGAGAACAGATATTTCGGATCCCATTGAAGACTATAGGGCCAAAGGAAATATCCTCCGATAACAAAGAGAAAGAAGCTTTCTCAGAAACTACTTTGTGTTCTGTGAAATCATCTCACAGAGTTACAGCTTTCCTATCAAGAAGCCTTTCGCTAAGACAGTTCTTGCGGAATTGGCAAAGTGATATTTGGAAGCCCATAGAGGGTTATGGTGAAAAAGGAAATATCCTCAGATGAAATCTGGAAAGAAGCTTTCTGAGAAACTGCTTAGTGTTCTGTTAATTCATCTCCCAGAGTTACATCTGTATTTCGTGGATCTCTTTCCTAGCCTTATTTCTGTGGAATCTGAGAACAGATATTTCGGATCCCATTGAAGACTATAGGGCCAAAGGAAATATCCTCCGATAACAAAGAGAAAGAAGCTTTCTCAGAAACTACTTTGTGTTCTGTGAAATCATCTCACAGAGTTACAGCTTTCCCCTCAAGAAGCCTTTCGCTAAGACAGTTCTTCTGGAATTGGCAAAGTGATATTTGGAAGCCCATAGAGGGCTATGGTGAAAAAGGAAATATCCTCAGATGAAATCTGGAAAGAAGCTTACAGAGAAACTGCTTAGTGTTCTGTTAATTCATCTCACAGAGTTACATCTGTATTTCGTGGATCTCTTTGCTAGCCTTATTTCTGTGGAATCTGAGAACAGATATTTCGGATCCCTATGAAGACTATAGGGCCAAAGGAAATATCCTCCGATAACAAAGAGAAAGAAGCTTTCTGAGAAACTTCTTTGTGTTCTGTGAAATCATCTCACAGAGTTACAGCTTTCCCCTCAAGAAGCCTTTCCCTATGACAGTTCTTCTGGAATTGGCAAAGTGATATTTGGAAGCCCATAGAGGGCTATGGTGAAAAAGGAAATATCCTCAGATGAAACCTGGAAAGAAGCTTTCGGAGAAACTGCTTAGTGTTCTGTTAATTCATCTCACAGAGTTACATCTGTATTTCGTGGATATCTTTGCTAGCCTTATTTCTGTGGAATCTGAGAACAGATATTTCGGAACCCTTTGAAAACTATAGGGCCAAAGGAAATGTGATCCGATAACAAAGAGAAAGAAGCTTTCTGAGAAACTTCTTTAAGTTTTGTGAAATCATCTCACAGTGTTACAGCTTTCCCCTCAAGAAGCCTTTCGCTAAGACAGTTCTTGCGGAATTGGCAAAGTGATATTTGGAAGCCCATAGAGGGCTATGGTGAAAAAGGACATATCCTCCGATGAAATCTGGAAAGAAGCTTACAGAGAAACTGCTTAGTGTTCTGTTAATTCATCTCACAGAGTTACATCTGTATTTCGTGGATCTCTTTGCTAGCCTTACTTCTGTGGAATCTGAGAACAGATATTTCGGATCCCTATGATGAAAATTGGCCCAAAGGAAATATCCTCCGAAAACAAAGAGAAAGAAGCTTTCTGAGAAACTTCTTTGTCTTCTGCGATATCATCTCACAGAGTTACAGCTTTCCCCTCAAGAAGCCTTTCGCTAAGACAGTTCTTGTGGAATTGGCAAAGTGATATTTGGAAGCCCATAGAGGGCTATGGTGAAAAAGGAAATATCCTCAGATGAAATCTGGAAAGAAGCTTTCTGAGAAACTGCTTAGTGTTCTGTTAATTCATCTCCCAGAGTTACATCTGTATTTCGTGGATCTCTTTGCTAGCCTTATTTCTGTGGAATCTGAGAACAGATATTTCGTATCCCTATGATGAATATAGGGCTAAAGGAAATATCCTCCGATAACAAAGAGAAAGAAGCTTTCTGAGAAACTTCCTTGTGTTCTGTGAAATCATCTCACAGAGTTACAGCTTTCCTATCAAGAAGCCTTTCGCTAAGACAGTTCTTGCGGAATTGGCAAAGTGATATTTGGAAGCCCATAGAGGGCTATGGTGAACAAGGAAATATCCTCAGATGAAACCTGGAAAGAAGCTTTCTGAGAAACTGCTTAGTGTTCTGTTAATTCATCTCACAGAGTTACATCTGTATTTCGTGGATCTCTTTGCTAGCCTTATTTCTGTGGAATCTGAGAACAGATATTTCGGATCCGTATGAAGACTATACGGCCAAAGGAAATATCCTCCGAAAACAAAGAGAAAGAAGCTTTCTGAGAAACTTCTTTGTGTTCTGTGAAATCATCTCACAGAGTTACAGCTTTCCCCTCAAGAAGCCTTTCGCTCAGACAGTTCTTGTGGAATTGGCAAAGTGATATTTGGAAGCCCATAGAGGGCTATGGTGAAAAAGGAAATATCCTCAGATGAAATCTGGAAAAAAGCTTTCTGAGAAACTGCTTAGTGTTCTGTTAATTCATCTCCCAGAGTTACATCTGTATTTCGTGGATCTCTTTGCTAGCCTTATTTCTGTGGAATCTGAGAACAGATATTTCGTATCCCTATGATGAATATAGGGCCAAAGGAAATATCCTCCGATAACAAAGAGAAAGAAGCTTTCTGAGAAACTTCCTTGTGTTCTGTGAAATCATCTCACAGTGTTACAGCTTTCCTATCAAGAAGCCTTTCGCTAAGACAGTTCTTGCGGAATTGGCAAAGTGATATTTGGAAGCCCATAGAGGGCTATGGTGAAAAAGGAAATATCCTCAGATGAAATCTGGAAAGAAGCTTTCTGAGAAACTGCTTAGTGTTCTGTTAATTCATCTCCCAGAGTTACATCTGTATTTCGTGGATCTCTTTGCTAGCCTTATTTCTGTGGAATCTGAGAACAGATATTTCGGATCCCTTTGAAGACTATAGGGCCAAAGGAAATATCCTCCGAAAACAAAGAGAAAGAAGCTTTCTGAGAAACTTCTTTGTGTTCTGTGAAATCATCTCACAGAGTTACAGCTTTCCCCTCAAGAAGCCTTTCGCTAAGACAGTTCTTGTGGAATTGGCAAAGTGATATTTGGAAGCCCATAGAGGGCTATGGTGAAAAAGGAAATATCCTCAGATGTAATCTGGAAAAAAGCTTTCTGAGAAACTGCTTAGTGTTCTGTTAATTCATCTCCCAGAGTTACATCTGTATTTCGTGGATCTCTTTGCTAGCCTTATTTCTGTGGAATCTGAGAACAGATATTTCGGATCCCTTTGAAGACTATAGGGCCAAAGGAAATATCCTCCGAAAACAAAGAGAAAGAAACTTTCTGAGAAACTTCTTTGTGCTCTGTGAAATCATCTCACAGAGTTACAGCTTTCCCCTAAAGAAGCCTTTCGCTAAGACAGTTCTTGTGGAATTGGCAAAGTGATATTTGGAAGCCCATAGAGGGCTATGGTGAAAAAGGAAATATCCTCCGATGAAATCTGGAAAGAAGCTTTCTGAGAAACTGCTTAGTGTTCTCTTAATTCATCTCACAGAGTTACATCTGTATTTGGTGGATACCTTTGCTAGCCTTATTTCTGTGGAATCTGAGAACAGATATTTCGGATCCCTATGATGACATTTGGCCCAAAGGAAATATCCTCCGAAAACAAAGAGAAAGAAGCTTTCTGAGAAACTTCTTTGTGTTCTGTGAAATCATCTCACAGAGTTACAGCTTTCCCCTCAAGAAGCCTTTCGCTAAGACAGTTCTTGTGGAATTGGCAAAGTGATATTTGGAAGCCCATAGAGGGCTATGGTGAAAAAGGAAATATCCTCAGATGAAATCTGGAAAGAAGCTTTCTGAGAAACTGCTTAGTGTTCTCTTAATTCATCTCACAGAGTTACATGTGTATTTCGTGGATCTCTTTGCTAGCCTTATTTCTGTGGAATCTGAGAACAGATATTTCGGAACCCTTTGAAGACTATAGGGCCAAAGGAAATATGATCCGATAACAAAGAGAAAGAAGCTTTCTGAGAAACTTCTTTGTGTTTTGTGAAATCATCTCACAGTGTTACAGCTTTCCCCTCAAGAAGCCTTTCGCTAAGACAGTTCTTGCGGAATTGGCAAAGTGATATTTGGAAGCCCATAGAGGGCTATGGTGAAAAAGGAAATATCCTCCGATGAAATCTGGAAAGAAGCTTACAGAGAAACTGCTTAGTGTTCTGTTAATTCATCTCACAGAGTTACATCTGTATTTCGTGGATCTCTTTCCTAGCCTTATTTCTGTGGAATCTGAGAACAGATATTTCGGATCCCTATGATGAAAATTGGCCCAAAGGAAATATCCTCCGAAAACAAAGAGAAAGAAGCTTTCTGAGAAACTTCTTTGCCTTCTGCGATATCATCTCACAGAGTTACAGCTTTCCCCTCAAGAAGCCTTTCGCTAAGACAGTTCTTGTGGAATTGGCAAAGTGATATTTGGAAGCCCATAGAGGGCTATGGTGAAAAAGGAAATATCCTCAGATGAAATCTGGAAAGAAGCTTTCTGAGAAACTGCTTAGTGTTCTGTTAATTCATCTCCCAGAGTTACATCTGTATTTCGTGGATCTCCTTGCTAGCCTTATTTCTGTGGAATCTGAGAACAGATATTTCGGATCCCTTTGAAGACTATAGGGCCAAAGGAAATATCCTCCGAAAACAAAGAGAAAGAAACTTTCTGAGAAACTTCTTTGTGCTCTGTGAAATCATCTCACAGAGTTACAGCTTTCCCCTAAAGAAGCCTTTCGCTAAGACAGTTCTTGTGGAATTGGCAAAGTGATATTTGGAAGCCCATAGAGGGCTATGGTGAAAAAGGAAATATCCTCAGATGAAATCTGGAAAGAAGCTTTCTGAGAAACTGCTTAGTGTTCTCTTAATTCATCTCACAGAGTTACATCTGTATTTCGTGGATACCTTTGCTAGCCTTATTTCTGTGGAATCTGAGAACAGATATTTCGGATCCCTATGATGACAATTGGCCCAAAGGAAATATCCTCCGAAAACAAAGAGAAAGAAGCTTTCTGAGAAACTTCTTTGTGTTCTGTGAAATCATCTCACAGAGTTACAGCTTTCCCCTCAAGAAGCCTTTCGCTAAGACAGTTCTTGTGGAATTGGCAAAGTGATATTTGGAAGCCCATAGAGGGCTATGGTGAAAAAGGAAATATCCTCCGATGAAATCTGGAAGGAAGCTTTCTGAGAAACTGCTTAGTGTTCTCTTAATTCATCTCACAGAGTTACATCTGTATTTCGTGGATACCTTTGCTAGCCTTATTTCTGTGGAATCTGAGAACAGATATTTCGGTTCCCTATGATGACAATTGGCCCAAAGGAAATATCCTCCGAAAACAAAGAGAAAGAAGCTTTCTGAGAAACTTCTTTGTGTTCTGTGAAATCATCTCACAGAGTTACAGCTTTCCTATCAAGAAGCCTTTCGCTAAGACAGTTCTTGTGGAATTGGCAAAGTGATATTTGGAAGCCCATAGAGGGCTATGGTGAAAAAGGAAATATCCTCAGATGAAATCTGGAAAGAATCTTTCTGAGAAACTGCTTAGTGTTCTCTTAATTCATCTCACAGAGTTACATGTGTATTTCGTGGATCTCTTTGCTAGCCTTATTTCTGTGGAATCTGAGAACAGATATTTCGGATCCCATTGAAGACTATAGGGCCAAAGGAAATATCCTCCGATAACAAAGAGAAAGAAGCTTTCTCAGAAACTACTTTGTGTTCTGTGAAATCATCTCACAGAGTTACATCTTTCCCCTCAAGAAGCCTTTCGCTAAGACAGTTCTTCTGGAATTGGCAAAGTGATATTTGGAAGCCCATAGAGGGCTATGGTGAAAAAGGAAATATCCTCAGATGAAACCTGGAAAGAAGCTTTCGGAGAAACTGCTTAGTGTTCTGTTAATTCATCTCACAGAGTTACATCTGTACTTCGTGGATCTCTTTGCTAGCCTTATTTCTGTGGAATCTGAGAACAGATATTTCGGAACCCTTTGAAGACTATAGGGCCAAAGGAAATATGATCCGAAAACAAAGAGAAAGAAGCTTTCTGAGAAACTTCTTTGTGTTTTGTGAAATCATCTCACAGTGTTACAGCTTTCCCCTCAAGAAGCCTTTCGCTAAGACAGTTCTTGCGGAATTGGCAAAGTGATATTTGGAAGCCCAAAGAGGGCTATGGTGAAAAAGGAAATATCCTCAGATGAAATCTGGAAAGAAGCTTACAGAGAAACTGCTTAGTGTTCTGTTAATTCATCTCACAGAGTTACATCTGTATTTCGTGGATCTCTTTGCTAGCCTTATTTCTGTGGAATCTGAGAACAGATATTTCGGATCCCTATGATGAAAATTGGCCCAAAGGAAATATCCTCCGAAAACAAAGAGAAAGAAGCTTTCTGAGAACCTTCTTTGTCTTCTGCAATATCATCTCACAGAGTTACAGCTTTCCCCTCAAGAAGCCTTTCGCTAAGACAGTTCTTGTGGAATTGGCAAAGTGATATTTTGAAGCCCATAGAGGGCTATGGTAAAAAAGGAAATATCCTCAGATGAAATCTGGAAAGAAGCTTCCTGAGAAACTGCTTAGTGTTCTGTTAATTCATCTCCCAGAGTTACATCTGTATTTCGTGGATCTCTTTGCTAGCCTTATTTCTGTGGAATCTGAGAACAGATATTTCGTATCCCTATGATGAATATAGGGCCAAAGGAAATATCCTCCGATAACAAAGAGAAAGAAGCTTTCTGAGAAACTTCCTTGTGTTCTGTGAAATCATCTCACAGTGTTACAGCTTTCCTATCAAGAAGCCTTTCGCTAAGACAGTTCTTGCGGAATTGGCAAAGTGATATTTGGAAGCCCATAGAGGGCTATGGTGAAAAAGGAAATATCCTCAGATGAAATCTGGAAAGAAGCTTTCTGAGAAACTGCTTAGTGTTCTGTTAATTCATCTCCCAGAGTTACATCTGTATTTCGTGGATCTCTTTGCTAGCCTTATTTCTGTGGAATCTGAGAATAGATATTTCGTATCCCTATGATGAATATAGGGCCAAAGGAAATATCCTCCGATAACAGAGAGAAAGAAGCTTTCTGAGAAACTTCCTTGTGTTCTGTGAAATCATCTCACAGAGTTACAGCTTTCCCCTCAAGAAGCCTTTCGCTAAGACAGTTCTTGTGGAATTGGCAAAGTGATATTTGGAAGCCCATAGAGGGCTATGGTGAACAAGGAAATATCCTCAGATGAAACCTGGAAAGAAGCTTTCTGAGAAACTGCTTAGTGTTCTGTTAATTCATCTCACAGAGTTACATCTGTATTTCGTGGATCTCTTTGCTAGCCTTATTTCTGTGGAATCTGAGAACAGATATTTCGGATCCCTTTGAAGACTATAGGGCCAAAGGAAATATCCTCCGAAAACAAAGAGAAAGAAGCTTTCTGAGAAACTTCTTTGTGTTCTGTGAAATCATCTCACAGAGTTATAGCTTGCCCCTCAAGAAGCCTTTCGCTAAGACAGTTCTTGTGGAATTGGCAAAGTGATATTTGGAAGCCCATAGAGGGCTATGGTGAAAAAGCAAATATCCTCAGATGAAATCTGGAAACAAGATTTCTGAGAAACTGCTTAGTGTTCTGTTAATTCATCTCACAGAGTTACATCAGTATTTCGTGGATCTCTTTGCTAGCCTTATTTCTGTGGAATATGAAAACAGATATTTCGGATCCCTTTGAAGACTATAGGGCCAAAGGAAATATCCTCCGATAACAAAGAGAAAGAAGCTTTCTGAGAAACTTCTTTTTGTTTTGTGAAATCCTCTCACAGTGTTACAGCTTTCCCCTAAAGAAGCCTTTCGTTAAGACAGTTCTTGCGGAATTGGCAAAGTGATATTTGGAAGCCCATAGAGGCATAGGGTGAAAAAGGAAATATCCTCAGATGAAATCTGGAAAGAAGCTTTCCGAGAAACTGCTTAGTGTTCCATTAATTCATCTCCCAGAGTTACATCTGTATTTCGTGGATCTCTTTGCTAGCCTTATTTCTGTGGAATCTGAGAACAGATATTTCGGATCCCTTTGAAGACTATAGGGCCAAAGGAAATATCCTCCGAAAACAAAGAGAAAGAAGCTTTCTGAGAAACTTCTTTGTGTTCTGTGAAGTCACCTCACAGAGTTTCATCTTTCCCCTCAAGAAGCCTTTCGCTAAGACAGTTCTTGTGGAATTGGCAAAGTGATATTTGGAAGCCCACAGAGGGCTATGGTGAAAAAGGAAATATCCTCAGATGAAATCTGGAAAGAAGTTTTCTGAGAAACTGCTTAGTGTTCTGTTAATTCATCTCCCAGAGTTACGTCTCTATTTCGTGGATCTCTTTGCTAGCCCTATTTCTGTGGAATCTGAGAACAGACATTTCGAATCCCTTTGAAAACTATAGAGCCAAAGGAAATATCCTCCGAAAACAAAGAGAAAGAAGCTTTCTGAGAAACTTCTTTGTGTTCTGTGAAATCATCTCACAGAGTTACAGCTTTCCCCTCAAGAAGCCTTTCGCTAAGACAGTTCTTGTGGAATTGGCAAAGTGATATTTGGAAGCCCTTAGAGGGCTATGGTGAAAAAGGAAATATCCTCAGATGAAATCTGGAAAGAAGCTTTCTGAGAAACTGCTTAGGGTTCTGTTAATTCATCTCACAGAGTTACATCTGTATTTCGTGGATCTCTTTGCTAGCCTTATTTCTGTGTAATCTGAGAAGAGATAATTCAGATCCGTTTGAAGACTATAGGGACAAAGGAAATATCCTCCGATAACAAAGAGAAAGAAGCTTTCTGAGAAACTTCTTTGTGTTCTGTGAAATCATCTCACAGAGTTACAGCTTTCCCCTCAAGAAGCCTTTCGCTAAGACAGTTCTTGTGGAATTGGCAAAGTGATATTTGGAAGCCCATAGAGGGCTATGGTGAAAAAGGAAATATCCTCAGATGAAATCTGGAAAGAAGCTTTCTGAGAAACTGCTTAGTGTTCTGTTAATTCATCTCCCAGAGTTACATCTGTATTTCGTGGATCTCTTTGCTAGCCTTATTTCTGTGGAATCTGAGAACAAATATTTCGGATCCCTATGATGACAATTGGGCCAAAGGAAATATCCTCCGATAACAAAGAGAAAGAAGATTTCTGAGAAACTTCTTTGTCTTCTGCGAAATCTTCTCACAGAGTTACAGCTTTCCCCTCAAGAAGCCTTTCGCTAAGACAGTTCCTGTGGAATTGGCAAAGTGATATTTGGAAGCCCATAGAGGGCTATGGTGAAAAAGGAAATATCCTCAGATGAAATCTGGAAAGAAGCTTTCTGAGAAACTGCTTAGTGTTCTGTTAATTCATCTCCCAGAGTTACATCTGTATTTCGTGGATCTCTTTGCTAGCCTTATTTCTGTGGAATCTGAGAACAGATATTTCGGATCCCTTTGAAGACTATAGGGCCAAAGGAAATATCCTCCGAAAACAAAGAGAAAGAAGCTTTCTGAGAAACTTCTTTGTGTTCTGTGAAATCATCTCACAGAGTTACAGCTTGCCCCTCAAGAAGCCTTTCGCTAAGACAGTTCTTGTGGAATTGGCAAAGTGATATTTGGAAGCCCATAGAGGGCTATGGTGAAAAAGGAAATATCCTCAGATGAAATTTGGAAACAAGTTTTCTGAGAAACTGCTTAGTGTTCTGTTAATTCATCTCACAGAGTTACATCTTTATTTCGTGGATCACTTTGCTAGCCTTATTTCTGTGGAATCTGAGAACAGATATTTCGGATCCCTTCGAAGACTATAGGGCCAAGGAAATATCCTCCGATAGCAAAGAGAAAGAAGCTTTCTGAGAAACTTCTTTGTGTTTTGTGAAATCATCTCACAGAGTTACAGCATTCCCCTCAAGAAGCCTTTCGCAAAGACAGTTCTTGTGGAATTGGCAAAGTGATATTTGGAAGCCCGTAGAGGGCTATGGTGAAAAAGGAAATATCCTAAGATGAAATCTGGAAAGAAGCTTTCTGAGAAACTGCTTAGTGTTCTGTTAATTCATCTCCCAGAGTTACATCTGTATTTCGTGGATCTCTTTGCTAGCCTTATTTCTGTGGAATCTGAGAACAGATATTTCGGATCCCTTTGAAGACTATAGGGCCATGGAAATATCCTCCGAAAACAAAGAGAAAGAAGCTTTCTGAGAAACTTCTTTGTGTTCTGTGAAATCATCTCACAGAGTTACAGCTTTCCCCTCAAGAAGCCTTTCGCTAAGACAGTTCTTGTGGAATTGGAAAAGTGATATTTGGAAGCCCATAGAGGGCTATGGTGAAAAAGGAAATATCCTCAGATGAAATCTGGAAAGAAGCTTTCTGAGAAACTGCTTAGTGTTCTGTTAATTCATCTCCCAGAGTTACATCTCTATTTCGTGGATCTCTTTGCTAGCCTTATTTCTGTGGAATCTGAGAACAGATATTTCGGATCCCTTTGAAGACTATAGGGCCAAAGGAAATATCCTCCGAAAACAAAGAGAAAGAAGCTTTCTGAGAAACTTCTTTGTGTTTTGTGAAATAATCTCACAGAGTTACAGCTTTCCCCTCAAGAAGCCTTTCGCTAAGACAGTTCTTGTGGAATTGGAAAAGTGATATTTGGAAGCCCATAGAGGGCTATGGTGAAAAAGGAAATATCCTCAGATGAAATCTGGAAAGAAGCTTTCTGAGAAACTGCTTAGTGTTCTGTTAATTCATCTCCCAGAGTTACATCTGTATTTCGTGGATCTCTTTGCTAGCCTTATTTCTGTGCAATCTGAGAACAGATATTTCGGATCCCTTTGAAGACTATAGGGCCAAAGGAAATATCCTCCGAAAACAAAGAGAAAGAATCTTTCTGAGAAACTTCTTTGTGTTCTGTGAAATCATCTCACAGAGTTACAGCTTTCCCCTCAAGAAGCCTTTCGCTAAGACAGTTCTTGTGGAATTGGCAAAGTGATATTTGGAAGCCCATAGAGGGCTATGGTGAAAAAGGAAATATCCTCAGATGAAATCTGGAAAGAAGCTTTCTGAGAAACTGCTTAGTGTTCTGTTAATTCATCTCCCAGAGTTACAACTGTATTTCGTTGATCTCTTTGCTAGCCTTATTTCTGTGGAATCTGAGAACAGATATTTCGGATCCCTTTGAAGACTACAGGGCCAAAGGAAATATCCTCCGAAAACAAAGAGAAAGAAGCTTTCTGAGAAACTTCTTTGTGTTCTGTGAAATCATCTCACAGAGTTACAGCTTTCCCCTCAAGAAGCCTTTCGCTAAGACAGTTCTTGTGGAATTGGCAAAGTGATATTTGGAAGCCCATAGAGGGCTATGGTGAAAAAGGAAATATCCTCAGATGAAATCTGGAAAGAAGCTTTCTGAGAAACTGCTTAGTGTTCTGTTAATTCATCTCCCAGAGTTACATCTGTATTTCGTGGATCTCTTTGCTAGCCTTATTTCTGTGGAATCTGAGAACAGATATTTCGGATCCCTTTGAAGACTATAGGGCCAAAGGAAATATCCTCCGATAACAAAGAGAAAGAAGCTTTCTGAGAAACTTCTTTTTGTTTTGTGAAATCCTCTCACAGTGTTACAGCTTTCCCCTAAAGAAGCCTTTCGTTAAGACAGTTCTTGCGGAATTGGCAAAGTGATATTTGGAAGCCCATAGAGGCATAGGGTGAAAAAGGAAATATCCTCAGATGAAATCTGGAAAGAAGCTTTCCGAGAAACTGCTTAGTGTTCCATTAATTCATCTCCCAGAGTTACATCTGTATTTCGTGGATCTCTTTGCTAGCCTTATTTCTGTGGAATCTGAGAACAGATATTTCGGATCCCTTTGAAGACTATAGGGCCAAAGGAAATATCCTCCGAAAACAAAGAGAAAGAAGCTTTCTGAGAAACTTCTTTGTGTTCTGTGAAGTCACCTCACAGAGTTTCATCTTTCCCCTCAAGAAGCCTTTCGCTAAGACAGTTCTTGTGGAATTGGCAAAGTGATATTTGGAAGCCCACAGAGGGCTATGGTGAAAAAGGAAATATCCTCAGATGAAATCTGGAAAGAAGTTTTCTGAGAAACTGCTTAGTGTTCTGTTAATTCATCTCCCAGAGTTACGTCTCTATTTCGTGGATCTCTTTGCTAGCCCTATTTCTGTGGAATCTGAGAACAGACATTTCGAATCCCTTTGAAAACTATAGAGCCAAAGGAAATATCCTCCGAAAACAAAGAGAAAGAAGCTTTCTGAGAAACTTCTTTGTGTTCTGTGAAATCATCTCACAGAGTTACAGCTTTCCCCTCAAGAAGCCTTTCGCTAAGACAGTTCTTGTGGAATTGGCAAAGTGATATTTGGAAGCCCTTAGAGGGCTATGGTGAAAAAGGAAATATCCTCAGATGAAATCTGGAAAGAAGCTTTCTGAGAAACTGCTTAGGGTTCTGTTAATTCATCTCACAGAGTTACATCTGTATTTCGTGGATCTCTTTGCTAGCCTTATTTCTGTGTAATCTGAGAAGAGATAATTCAGATCCGTTTGAAGACTATAGGGACAAAGGAAATATCCTCCGATAACAAAGAGAAAGAAGCTTTCTGAGAAACTTCTTTGTGTTCTGTGAAATCATCTCACAGAGTTATAGCTTTCCCCTCAAGAAGCCTTTCGCTAAGACAGTTCTTGTGGAATTGGCAAAGTGATATTTGGAAGCCCATAGAGGGCTATGGTGAAAAAGGAAATATCCTCAGATGAAATCTGGAAAGAAGCTTTCTGAGAAACTGCTTAGTGTTCTGTTAATTCATCTCCCAGAGTTACATCTGTATTTCGTGGATCTCTTTGCTAGCCTTATTTCTGTGGAATCTGAGAACAAATATTTCGGATCCCTATGATGACAATTGGGCCAAAGGAAATATCCTCCGATAACAAAGAGAAAGAAGATTTCTGAGAAACTTCTTTGTCTTCTGCGAAATCTTCTCACAGAGTTACAGCTTTCCCCTCAAGAAGCCTTTCGCTAAGACAGTTCCTGTGGAATTGGCAAAGTGATATTTGGAAGCCCATAGAGGGCTATGGTGAAAAAGGAAATATCCTCAGATGAAATCTGGAAAGAAGCTTTCTGAGAAACTGCTTAGTGTTCTGTTAATTCATCTCCCAGAGTTACATCTGTATTTCGTGGATCTCTTTGCTAGCCTTATTTCTGTGGAATCTGAGAACAGATATTTCGGATCCCTTTGAAGACTATAGGGCCAAAGGAAATATCCTCCGAAAACAAAGAGAAAGAAGCTTTCTGAGAAACTTCTTTGTGTTCTGTGAAATCATCTCACAGAGTTACAGCTTGCCCCTCAAGAAGCCTTTCGCTAAGACAGTTCTTGTGGAATTGGCAAAGTGATATTTGGAAGCCCATAGAGGGCTATGGTGAAAAAGGAAATATCCTCAGATGAAATTTGGAAACAAGTTTTCTGAGAAACTGCTTAGTGTTCTGTTAATTCATCTCACAGAGTTACATCTTTATTTCGTGGATCACTTTGCTAGCCTTATTTCTGTGGAATCTGAGAACAGATATTTCGGATCCCTTCGAAGACTATAGGGCCAAGGAAATATCCTCCGATAGCAAAGAGAAAGAAGCTTTCTGAGAAACTTCTTTGTGTTTTGTGAAATCATCTCACAGAGTTACAGCATTCCCCTCAAGAAGCCTTTCGCAAAGACAGTTCTTGTGGAATTGGCAAAGTGATATTTGGAAGCCCGTAGAGGGCTATGGTGAAAAAGGAAATATCCTAAGATGAAATCTGGAAAGAAGCTTTCTGAGAAACTGCTTAGTGTTCTGTTAATTCATCTCCCAGAGTTACATCTGTATTTCGTGGATCTCTTTGCTAGCCTTATTTCTGTGGAATCTGAGAACAGATATTTCGGATCCCTTTGAAGACTATAGGGCCATGGAAATATCCTCCGAAAACAAAGAGAAAGAAGCTTTCTGAGAAACTTCTTTGTGTTCTGTGAAATCATCTCACAGAGTTACAGCTTTCCCCTCAAGAAGCCTTTCGCTAAGACAGTTCTTGTGGAATTGGAAAAGTGATATTTGGAAGCCCATAGAGGGCTATGGTGAAAAAGGAAATATCCTCAGATGAAATCTGGAAAGAAGCTTTCTGAGAAACTGCTTAGTGTTCTGTTAATTCATCTCCCAGAGTTACATCTCTATTTCGTGGATCTCTTTGCTAGCCTTATTTCTGTGGAATCTGAGAACAGATATTTCGGATCCCTTTGAAGACTATAGGGCCAAAGGAAATATCCTCCGAAAACAAAGAGAAAGAAGCTTTCTGAGAAACTTCTTTGTGTTTTGTGAAATAATCTCACAGAGTTACAGCTTTCCCCTCAAGAAGCCTTTCGCTAAGACAGTTCTTGTGGAATTGGAAAAGTGATATTTGGAAGCCCATAGAGGGCTATGGTGAAAAAGGAAATATCCTCAGATGAAATCTGGAAAGAAGCTTTCTGAGAAACTGCTTAGTGTTCTGTTAATTCATCTCCCAGAGTTACATCTGTATTTCGTGGATCTCTTTGCTAGCCTTATTTCTGTGCAATCTGAGAACAGATATTTCGGATCCCTTTGAAGACTATAGGGCCAAAGGAAATATCCTCCGAAAACAAAGAGAAAGAATCTTTCTGAGAAACTTCTTTGTGTTCTGTGAAATCATCTCACAGAGTTACAGCTTTCCCCTCAAGAAGCCTTTCGCTAAGACAGTTCTTGTGGAATTGGCAAAGTGATATTTGGAAGCCGATAGAGGGCTATGGTGAAAAAGGAAATATCCTCAGATGAAATCTGGAAAGAAGCTTTCTGAGAAACTGCTTAGTGTTCTGTTAATTCATCTCCCAGAGTTACAACTGTATTTCGTTGATCTCTTTGCTAGCCTTATTTCTGTGGAATCTGAGAACAGATATTTCGGATCCCTTTGAAGACTACAGGGCCAAAGGAAATATCCTCCGAAAACAAAGAGAAAGAAGCTTTCTGAGAAACTTCTTTGTGTTCTGTGAAATCATCTCACAGAGTTACAGCTTTCCCCTCAAGAAGCCTTTCGCTAAGACAGTTCTTGTGGAATTGGCAAAGTGATATTTGGAAGCCCATAGAGGGCTATGGTGAAAAAGGAAATATCCTCAGATGAAATCTGGAAAGAAGCTTTCTGAGAAACTGCTTAGTGTTCTGTTAATTCATCTCCCAGAGTTACATCTGTATTTCGTGGATCTCTTTGCTAGCCTTATTTCTGTGGAATCTGAGAACAGATATTTCGGATCCCTTTGAAGACTATAGGGGCAAAGGAAATATCCTCCGAAAACAAAGAGAAAGAAGCTTTCTGAGAAACTTCTTTGTGTTTTGTGAAATCATCTCACAGAGTTACAGCTTTCCCCTCAAGAAGCCTTTCGCTAAGACAGTTCTTGTGGAATTGGCAAAGTGATATTTGGAAGCCCATAGAGGGCTACGGTGAAAAAGGAAATATCCTCAGATGAAATCTGGAAAGAAGCTTTCTGAGAAACTGCTTAGTGTTCTGTTAATTCATCTCCCAGAGTTACATCTGTATTTCGTTGATCTCTTTGCTAGCCTTATTTCTGTGGAATCTGAGAACAGATATTTCGGATCCCTTTGAAGACTATAGGGCCAAAGGAAATATCCTCCGATAACAAAGAGAAAGAAGCTTTCTGAGAAACTTCTTTTTGTTTTGTGAAATCCTCTCACAGTGTTACAGCTTTCCCCTAAAGAAGCCTTTCGCTAAGACAGTTCTTGCGGATTTGGCAAAGTGATATTTGGAAGCCCATAGAGGGCTATGGTGAAAAAGGAAATATCCTCAGATGAAATCTGGAAAGAAGC
Organism: Macaca fascicularis; assembly: GCF_037993035.2. Lineage (NCBI taxonomy): Eukaryota > Metazoa > Chordata > Mammalia > Primates > Cercopithecidae > Macaca > Macaca fascicularis. Next base: position 52,192,890 of record NC_088378.1, read on the forward strand.
TTTCTGAGAAACTGCTTAGTGTTCTGTTAATTCATCTCCCAGAGTTACATCTGTATTTCGTGGATCTCTTTGCTAGCCTTATTTCTGTGGAATCTGAGAACAGATATTTTGGATACCTTTGAAGACTATAGGGCCAAAGAAAATATCCTCCGAAAACAAAGAGAAAGAAGCTTTCTGAGAAACTTCTTTGTGTTCTGTGAAATCATCTCACAGAGTTTCATCTTTCCGCTCAAGAAGCCTTTCGCTAAGACAGTTCTTGCGGAATTGGCAAAGTGATATTTGGAAGCCCATAGAGGGCTACGGTGAAAAAGGAAATATCCTCAGATGAAATCTGGAAAGAAGCTTTCTGAGAAACTGCTTAGTGTTCTGTTAATTCATCTCACAGAGTTACATTTTTATTTCGTGGATCACTTTGCTAGCCTTATTTCTGTGGAATCTGAGAACAGATATTTCGGATACCTTCGAAGACTATAGGGCCAAGGAAATATCCTCCGATAGCAAAGAGAAAGAAGCTTTCTGAGAAACTTCTTTGTGTTTTGTGAAATCATCTCACAGAGTTACAGCATTCCCCTCAAGAAGCCTTTCGCAAAGACAGTTCTTGTGGAATTGGCAAAGTGATATTTGGAAGCCCATAGAGGGCTATGGTGAAAAAGGAAATATCCTAAGATGAAATCTGTAAAGAAGCTTTCTGAGAAACTGCTTAGTGTTCTGTTAATTCATCTCCCAGAGTTACATCTGTATTTCGTGGATCTCTTTGCTAGCCTTATTTCTGTGGAATCTGAGAACAGATATTTCGGATCGCTATGATGACTATAGGGCCAAAGAAAATATCCTCCGATAACAAAGAGAAAGAAGCTTTCTGAGAAACTTCTTTGTGTTCTGTGAAATCATCTCACAGAGTTACAGCTTTCCCCTGAAGAAGCCTTTCGCTAAGACAGTTCTTGTGGAATTGGCAATGTGATATTTGGAAGCCCATAGAGGGCTATGGTGAAAAAGGAAATATCCTCAGATGAAATCTGGAAAGAAGCTTTCTGAGAAACTGGTTAGTGTTCTGTTAATTCATCTCCCAGAGTTACATCTGTATTTCGTGGATCTCTTTGCTAGCCTTATTTCTGTGGAATCTGAGAACAGATATTTCGGATCCCTTTGAAGACTATAGGGCCAAAGGAAATATCCTCCGAAAACAAAGAGAAAGAAGCTTTCTGAGAAACTTCTTTGTGTTCTGTGAAATCATCTCACAGAGTTACAGCTTTCCCCTCAAGAAGCCTTTCGCTAAGACAGTTCTTGTGGAATTGGCAAAGTGATATTTGGAAGCCCATAGAGGGCTACGGTGAAAAAGGAAATATCCTCAGATGAAATCTGGAAAGAAGCTTTCTGAGAAACTGCTTAGTGTTCTGTTAATTCATCTCACAGAGTTACATCTTTATTTCGTGGATCACTTTGCTAGCCTTATTTCTGTGGAATCTGAGAACAGATATTTCGGATCCCTTCGAAGACTATAGGGCCAAGGAAATATCCTCCGATAGCAAAGAGAAAGAAGCTTTCTGAGAAACTTCTTTGTGTTTTGTGAAATCATCTCACAGAGTTACAGCATTCCCCTCAAGAAGCCTTTCGCAAAGACAGTTCTTGTGGAATTGGCAAAGTGATATTTGGAAGCCCATAGAGGGCTATGGTGAAAAAGGAAATATCCTAAGATGAAATCTGGAAAGAAGCTTTCTGAGAAACTGCTTAGTGTTCTGTTAATTCATCTCCCAGAGTTACATCTCTATTTCGTGGATCTCTTTGCTAGCCTTATTTCTGTGGAATCTGAGAACAGATATTTCGGATCCCTTTGAAGACTATAGGGCCAAAGGAAATATCCTCTGAAAACAAAGAGAAAGAAGCTTTCTGAGAAACTTCTTTGTGTTCTGTGAAATCATCTCACAGAGTTACAGCTTTCCCCTCTAGAAGCCTTTCGCTAAGACAGTTCTTGTGGAATTGGCAAAGTGATATTTGGAAGCCCATAGAGGGCTATGGTGAAAAAGGAAATATCCTCAGATGAAATCTGGAAAGAAGCTTTCTGAGAAACTGCTTAGTGTTCTGTTAATTCATCTCCCAGAGTTACATCTCTATTTCGTGGATCTCTTTGCTAGCCTTATTTCTGTGGAATCTGAGAACAGATATTTCGGATCCCTTTGAAAACTATAGGGCCAAAGGAAATATCCTCCGAAAACAAAGAGAAAGAAGCTTTCTGAGAAACTTCTTTGTGTTTTGTGAAATAATCTCACAGAGTTACAGCTTTCCCCTCAAGAAGCCTTTCGCTAAGACAGTTCTTGTGGAATTGGAAAAGTGATATTTGGAAGCCCATAGAGGGCTATGGTGAAAAAGGAAATATCCTCAGATGAAATCTGGAAAGAAGCTTTCTGAGAAACTGCTTAGTGTTCTGTTAATTCATCTCCCAGAGTTACATCTGTATTTCGTGGATCTCTTTGCTAGCCTTATTTCTGTGCAATCTGAGAACAGATATTTCGGATCCCTTTGAAGACTATAGGGCCAAAGGAAATATCCTCCGAAAACAAAGAGAAAGAAGCTTTCTGAGAAACTTCTTTGTGTTCTGTGAAATCATCTCACAGAGTTACAGCTTTCCCCTCAAGAAGCCTTTCGCTAAGACAGTTCTTGTGGAATTGGCAAAGTGATATTTGGAAGCCCATAGAGGGCTATGGTGAAAAAGGAAATATCCTCAGATGAAATCTGGAAAGAAGCTTTCTGAGAAACTGCTTAGTGTTCTGTTAATTCATCTCCCAGAGTTACATCTCTATTTCGTGGATCTCTTTGCTAGCCTTGTTTCTGTGGAATCTGAGAACAGATATTTGGGATCCCTTTGAAGACTATAGGGCCAAAGGAAATATCCTCCGAAAACAAAGAGAAAGAAGCTTTCTGAGAAACTTCTTTGTGTTCTGTGAAATCATCTCACAGAGTTACAGCTTTCCCCTCAAGAAGCCTTTCGCTAAGGCAGTTCTTGTGGAATTGGCAAAGTGATATTTGGAAGCCCAGAGAGGGCTATGGTGAAAAAGGAAATATCCTCAGATGAAATCTGGAAAGAAGCTTTCTGAGAAACTGCTTAGTGTTCTGTTAATTCATCTCCCAGAGTTACATCTGTATTTCGTGGATCTCTTTGCTAGCCTTATTTCTGTGGAATCTGAGAACAGATATTTCGGATCCCTTTGAAGACTATAGGGCCAAAGGAAATATCCTCCGAAAACAAAGAGAAAGAAGCTTTCTGAGAAACTTCTTTGTGTTCTGTGAAATCATCTCACAGAGTTACAGCTTTCCCCTCAAGAAGCCTTTCGCTAAGACAGTTCTTGTGGAATTGGCAAAGTGATATTTGGAAGCCCATAGAGGGCTACGGTGAAAAAGGAAATATCCTCAGATGAAATCTGGAAAGAAGCTTTCTGAGAAACTGCTTAGTGTTCTGTTAATTCATCTCCCAGATTTACATCTGTATTTCGTTGATCCCTTTGCTAGCCTTATTTCTGTGGAATCTGAGAACAGATATTTCGGATCCCTTTGAAGACTACAGGGCCAAAGGAAATATCCTCCGAAAACAAAGAGAAAGAAGCTTTCTGAGAAACTTCTTTGTGTTCTGTGAAATCATCTCACAGAGTTACAGCTTTCCCCTCAAGAAGCCTTTCGCTAAGACAGTTCTTGTGGAATTGGAAAAGTGATATTTGGAAGCCCATAGAGGGCTATGGTGAAAAAGGAAATATCCTCAGATGAAATCTGGAAAGAAGCTTTCTGAGAAACTGCTTAGTGTTCTGTTAATTCATCTCCCAGAGTTACATCTGTATTTCGTGGATCTCTTTGCTAGCCTTATTTCTGTGGAATCTGAGAACAGATATTTCGGATCCCTTTGAAGACTATAGGGCCAAAGGAAATATCCTCCGAAAACAAAGAGAAAGAAGCTTTCTGAGAAACTTCTTTGTGTTTTGTGAAATCCTCTCACAGTGTTACAGCTTTCCCCTAAAGAAGCCTTTCGCAAAGACAGTTCTTGCGGATTTGGCAAAGTGATATTTGGAAGCCCTTAGAGGGCCATGGTGAAAAAGGAAATATCCTAAGATGAAATCTGGAAAGAAGCTTTCTGAGAAACTGCTTAGTGTTCTGTTAATTCATCTCCCAGAGTTACATCTGTATTTCGTGGATCTCTTTGCTAGCCTTATTTCTGTGGAATCTGAGTACAGATATTTTGGATCCCTTTGAAGACTATAGGGCCAAAGAAAATATCCTCCGAAAACAAAGAGAAAGAAGCTTTCTGAGAAACTTCTTTGTGTTCTGTGAAATCATCTCACAGAGTTTCATCTTTCCGCTCAAGAAGCCTTTCGCTAAGACAGTTCTTGCGGAATTGGCAAAGTGATATTTGGAAGCCCATAGAGGGCTACGGTGAAAAAGGAAATATCCTCAGATGAAATCTGGAAAGAAGCTTTCTGAGAAACTGCTTAGTGTTCTGTTAATTCATCTCACAGAGTTACATCTTTATTTCGTGGATCACTTTGCTAGCCTTATTTCTGTGGAATCTGAGAACAGATATTTAGGATCCCTTCGAAGACTATAGGGCCAAGGAAATATCCTCCGATAGCAAAGAGAAAGAAGCTTTCTGAGAAACTTCTTTGTGTTTTGTGAAATCATCTCACAGAGTTACAGCTTTCCCCTCAAGAAGCCTTTCGCAAAGACAGTTCTTGTGGAATTGGCAAAGTGATATTTGGAAGCCCATAGAGGGCTATGGTGAAAAAGGAAATATCCTAAGATGAAATCTGGAAAGAAGCTTTCTGAGAAACTGCTTAGTGTTCTGTTAATTCATCTCCCAGAGTTACATCTGTATTTCGTGGATCTCTTTGCTAGCCTTATTTCTGTGGAATCTGAGAACAGATATTTCGGATCCCTTTGAAGACTATAGGGCCAAAGGAAATATCTTCCGAAAACAAAGAGAAAGAAGCTTTCTGAGAAACTTCTTTGTGTTCTGTGAAATCATCTCACAGAGTTACAGCTTTCCCCTCAAGAAGCCTTTCGCTAAGACAGTTCTTGTGAAATTGGCAAAGTGATATTTGGAAGCCCATAGAGGGCTATGGTGAAAAAGGAAATATCCTCAGATGAAATCTGGAAAGAAGCTTTCTGAGAAACTGCTTAGTGTTCTGTTAATTCATCTCCCAGAGTTACATCTGTATTTCGTGGATCTCTTTGCTAGCCTTATTTCTGTGGAATCTGAGAACAGATATTTCGAATCCCTTTGAAGACTATAGGGCCAAAGGAAATATCCTCCGATAACAAAGAGAAAGAAGCTTTCTGAGAAACATCTTTTTGTTTTGTGAAATCCTCTCACAGTGTTACAGCTTTCCCCTAAAGAAGCCTTTCGCTAAGACAGTTCTTGCGGATTTGGCAAAGTGATATTTGGAAGCCCTTAGAGGGCCATGGTGAAAAAGGAAATATCCTAAGATGAAATCTGGAAAGAAGCTTTCTGAGAAACTGCTTAGTGTTCTGTTAATTCATCTCCCAGAGTTACATCTGTATTTCGTGGATCTCTTTGCTAGCCTTATTTCTGTGGAATCTGAGTACAGATATTTTGGATCCCTTTGAAGACTATAGGGCCAAAGAAAATATCCTCCGAAAACAAAGAGAAAGAAGCTTTCTGAGAAACTTCTTTGTGTTCTGTGAAATCATCTCACAGAGTTTCATCTTTCCGCTCAAGAAGCCTTTCGCTAAGACAGTTCTTGCGGAATTGGCAAAGTGATATTTGGAAGCCCATAGAGGGCTACGGTGAAAAAGGAAATATCCTCAGATGAAATCTGGAAAGAAGCTTTCTGAGAAACTGCTTAGTGTTCTGTTAATTCATCTCACAGAGTTACATCTTTATTTCGTGGATCACTTTGCTAGCCTTATTTCTGTGGAATCTGAGAACAGATATTTCGGATCCCTTCGAAGACTATAGGGCCAAGGAAATATCCTCCGATAGCAAAGAGAAAGAAGCTTTCTGAGAAACTTCTTTGTGTTTTGTGAAATCATCTCACAGAGTTACAGCTTTCCCCTCAAGAAGCCTTTCGCAAAGACAGTTCTTGTGGAATTGGCAAAGTGATATTTGGAAGCCCATAGAGGGCTATGGTGAAAAAGGAAATATCCTAAGATGAAATCTGGAAAGAAGCTTTCTGAGAAACTGCTTAGTGTTCTGTTAATTCATCTCCCAGAGTTACATCTGTATTTCGTGGATCTCTTTGCTAGCCTTATTTCTGTGGAATCTGAGAACAGATATTTCGGATCCCTTTGAAGACTATAGGGCCAAAGGAAATATCTTCCGAAAACAAAGAGAAAGAAGCTTTCTGAGAAACTTCTTTGTGTTCTGTGAAATCATCTCACAGAGTTACAGCTTTCCCCTCAAGAAGCCTTTCGCTAAGACAGTTCTTGTGAAATTGGCAAAGTGATATTTGGAAGCCCATAGAGGGCTATGGTGAAAAAGGAAATATCCTCAGATGAAATCTGGAAAGAAGCTTTCTGAGAAACTGCTTAGTGTTCTGTTAATTCATCTCCCAGAGTTACATCTGTATTTCGTGGATCTCTTTGCTAGCCTTATTTCTGTGGAATCTGAGAACAGATATTTCGGATCCCTTTGAAGACTATAGGGCCAAAGGAAATATCCTCCGAAAACAAAGAGAAAGAAGCTTTCTGAGAAACTTCTTTGTGTTCTGTGAAATCATCTCACAGAGTTACAGCTTTCCCCTCAAGAAGCCTTTCGCTAAGACAGTTCTTGTGGAATTGGCAAAGTGATATTTGGAAGCCCATAGAGGGCTACGGTGAAAAAGGAAATATCCTCAGATGAAATCTGGAAAGAAGCTTTCTGAGAAACTGCTTAGTGTTCTGTTAATTCATCTCCCAGAGTTACATCTGTATTTCGTTGATCCCTTTGCTAGCCTTATTTCTGTGGAATCTGAGAACAGATATTTCGGATCCCTTTGAAGACTATAGGGCCAAAGGAAATATCCTCCGAAAACAAAGAGAAAGAAGCTTTCTGAGAAACTTCTTTGTGTTCTGTGAAATCATATCACAGAGTTACAGCTTTCCCCTCAAGAAGCCTTTCGCTAAGACAGTTCTTGTGGAATTGGCAAAGTGATATTTGGAAGCCCATAGAGGGCTATGGTGAAAAAGGAAATATCCTCAGATGAAATCTGGAAAGAAGCTTTCTGAGAAACTGCTTAGTGTTCTGTTAATTCATCTCCCAGAGTTACATCTGTATTTCGTGGATCTCTTTGCTAGCCTTATTTCTGTGGAATCTGAGAACAGATATTTCGGATCCCTTTGAAGACTATAGGGCCAAAGGAAATATCCTCCGAAAACAAAGAGAAAGAAGCTTTCTGAGAAACTTCTTTGTGTTTTGTGAAATAATCTCACAGAGTTACAGCTTTCCCCTCAAGAAGCCTTTCGCTAAGACAGTTCTTGTGGAATTGGCAAAGTGATATTTGGAAGCCCATAGAGGGCTATGGTGAAAAAGGAAATATCCTCAGATGAAATCTGGAAAGAAGCTTTCTGAGAAACTGCTTAGTGTTCTGTTAATTCATCTCCCAGAGTTACATCTGTATTTCGTGGATCTCTTTGCTAGCCTTATTTCTGTGCAATCTGCGAACAGATATTTCGGATCCCTTTGAAGACTATAGGGCCAAAGGAAATATCCTCCGAAAACAAAGAGAAAGAATCTTTCTGAGAAACTTCTTTGTGTTCTGTGAAATCATCTCACAGAGTTACAGCTTTCCCCTCAAGAAGCCTTTCGCTAAGACAGTTCTTGTGGAATTGGCAAAGTGATATTTGGAAGCCCATAGAGGGCTATGGTGAAAAAGGAAATATCCTCAGATGAAATCTGGAAAGAAGCTTTCTGAGAAACTGCTTAGTGTTCTGTTAATTCATCTCCCAGAGTTACATCTGTATTTCGTGGATCTCTTTGCTAGCCTTATTTCTGTGGAATCTGAGAACAGATATTTCGGATCCCTTTGAAGACTATAGGGCCAAAGGAAATATCCTCCGAAAACAAAGAGAAAGAAGCTTTCTGAGAAACTTCTTTGTGTTTTGTGAAATAATCTCACAGAGTTACAGCTTTCCCCTCAAGAAGCCTTTCGCTAAGACAGTTCTTGTGGAATTGGCAAAGTGATATTTGGAAGCCCAAAGAGGGCTATGGTGAAAAAGGAAATATCCTCAGATGAAATCTGGAAAGAAGCTTTCTGAGAAACTGCTTAGTGTTCTGTTAATTCATCTCCCAGAGTTACATCTGTATTTCGTGGATCTCTTTGCTAGCCTTATTTCTGTGCAATCTGAGAACAGATATTTCGGATCCCTTTGAAGACTATAGGGCCAAAGGAAATATCCTCCGAAAACAAAGAGAAAGAAGCTTTCTGAGAAACTTCTTTGTGTTCTGTGAAATCATCTCACAGAGTTACAGCTTTCCCCTCAAGAAGCCTTTCGCTAAGACAGTTCTTGTGGAATTGGCAAAGTGATATTTGGAAGCCCATAGAGGGCTATGGTGAAAAAGGAAATATCCTCAGATGAAATCTGGAAAGAAGCTTTCTGAGAAACTGCTTAGTGTTCTGTTAATTCATCTCCCAGAGTTACATCTGTATTTCGTGGATCTCTTTGCTAGCCTTATTTCTGTGGAATCTGAGAACAGATATTTCGGATTCCTTTGAAGACTATAGGGCCAAAGGAAATATCCTCCGAAAACAAAGAGAAAGAAGCTTTCTGAGAAACTTCTTTGTGTTCTGTGAAATCATCTCACAGAGTTACAGCTTTCCCCTCAAGAAGCCTTTCGCTAAGACAGTTCTTGTGGAATTGGCAAAGTGATATTTGGAAGCCCATAGAGGGCTATGGTGAAAAAGGAAATATCCTCAGATGAAATCTGGAAAAAAGCTTTCTGAGAAACTGCTTAGTGTTCTCTTAATTCATCTCCCAGAGTTACATCTGTATTTCGTGGATCTCTTTGCTAGCCTTATTTCTGTGGTATCTGAGAACAGATATTTCGGATCCCTTTGAAGACTATAGGGCCAAAGGAAATATCCTCCGAAAACAAAGAGAAAGAAACTTTCTGAGAAACTTCTCTGTGCTCTGTGAAATCATCTCACAGAGTTACAGCTTTCCCCTAAAGAAGCCTTTCGCTAAGACAGTTCTTGTGGAATTGGCAAAGTGATATTTGGAAGCCCATAGAGGGCTATGGTGAAAAAGGAAATATCCTCCGATGAAATCTGGAAAGAAGCTTTCTGAGAAACTGCTTAGTGTTCTCTTAATTCATCTCACAGAGTTACATATGCACTTCGTGGATACCTTTGCTAGCCTTATTTCTGTGGAATCTGAGAACAGATATTTCGGAACCCTATGATGACAATTGGCCCAAAGGAAATATCCTCCGAAAACAAAGAGAAAGAAGCTTTCTGAGAAACTTCTTTGTGTTCTGTGAAATCATCTCACAGAGTTACAGCTTTCCCCTCAAGAAGCCTTTCGCTAAGACAGTTCTTCTGGAATTGGCAAAGTGATATTTGGAAGCCCATAGAGGGCTATGGTGAAAAAGGAAATATCCTCAGATGAAACCCGGAAAGAAGCTTTCGGAGAAACTGCTTAGTGTTCTATTAATTCATCTCACAGAGTTACATCTGTATTTCGTGGATACCTTTGCTAGCCTTATTTCTGTGGAATCTGAGAACAGATATTTCGGAACCCTATGACGACAATTGGCCCAAAGGAAATATCCTCCGAAAACGAAGAGAAAGAAGCTTTCTGAGAAACTTGTTTGTGTTCTGTGAAATCATCTCACAGAGTTACAGCTTTCCCCTCAAGAAGCCTTTCGCTAAGACAGTTCTTGTGGAATTGGCAAAGTGATATTTGGAAGCCCATAGAGGGCTATGGTGAAAAAGGAAATATCCTCCAATGAAATCTAGAAAGAAGCTTACAGAGAAACTGCTTAGTGTTCTGTTAATTCATCTCACAGAGTTACATCTGTATTTCGTGGATCTCTTTGCTAGCCTTATTTCTGTGGAATCTGAGAACAGATATTTCGGATAACTAAGAAGACTATAGGGCAAAAGGAAATATCCTCCGATAACAAAGAGAAAGAAGCTTTCTGAGAAACTTCTTTGTGTTCTGTGAAATCATCTCACAGAGTTACAGCTTTCCCCTCAAGAAGTCTTTCGCTAAGACAGTTCTTGTGGAATTGGCAAAGTGATATTTGGAAGCCCATAGAGGGCTATGGTGAAAAAGGAAATATCCTCAGATGAAATCTGGAAAAAAGCTTTCTGAGAAACTGCTTAGTGTTCTCTTAATTCATCTCACAGAGTTACATCTGCACTTCGTGGATACCTTTGCTAGCCTTATTTCTGTGGAATCTGAGAACAGATATTTCGGAACCCTATGATGACAATTGGCCCAAAGGAAATATCCTCCGAAAACAAAGAGAAAGAAGCTTTCTGAGAAACTTCTTTGTGTTCTGTGAAATCATCTCACAGAGTTACAGCTTTCCCCTCAAGAAGCCTTTCGCTAAGACAGTTCTTCTGGAATTGGCAAAGTGATATTTGGAAGCCCATAGAGGGCTATGGTGAAAAAGGAAATATCCTCAGATGAAACCTGGAAAGAAGCTTTCGGAGAAACTGCTTAGTGTTCTCTTAATTCATCTCACAGAGTTACATCTGTATTTCGTGGATACCTTTGCTAGCCTTATTTCTGTGGAATCTGAGAACAGATATTTCGGATCCCTATGATGACAATTGGCCCAAAGGAAATATCCTCCGAAAACAAAGAGAAAGAAGCTTTCTGAGAAACTTGTTTGTGTTCTGTGAAATCATCTCACAGAGTTACAGCTTTCCCCTCAAGAAGCCTTTCGCTAAGACAGTTCTTGTGGAATTGGCAAAGTGATATTTGGAAGCCCATAGAGGGCTATGGTGAAAAAGGAAATATCCTCCAATGAAATCTGGAAAGAAGCTTACAGAGAAACTGCTTAGTGTTCTGTTAATTCATCTCCCAGAGTTACATCTGTATTTCGTGGATCTCTTTGCTAGCCTTATTTCTGTGGAATCTGAGAACAGATATTTCGGATCCCTTTGAAGACTATAGTGCCAAAGGAAATATCCTCCGAAAACAAAGAGAAAGAAACTTTCTGAGAAACTTCTTTGTGCTCTGTGAAATCATCTCACAGAGTTACAGCTTTCCCCTCAAGAAGCCTTTCGCTAAGACAGTTCTTGTGGAATTGGCAAAGTGATATTTGGAAGCCCATAGAGGGCTATGGTGAAAAAGGAAATATCCTCCGATGAAATCTGGAAAGAAGCTTTCTGAGAAACTGCTTAGTGTTCTCTTAATTCATCTCACAGAGTTACATCTGTATTTCGTGGATACCTTTGCTAGCCTTATTTCTGTGGAATCTGAGAACAGATATTTCAGATCCCTATGATGACAATTGGCCCAAAGGAAATATCCTCCGAAAACAAAGAGAAAGAAGCTTTCTGAGAAACTTCTTTGTGTTCTGTGAAATCATCTCACAGAGTTACAGCTTTCCCCTCAAGAAGCCTTTCGCTAAGACAGTTCTTGTGGAATTGGCAAAGTGATATTTGGAAGCCCATAGAGGGCTATGGTGAAAAAGGAAATATCCTCAGATGAAATCTGGAAAGAAGCTTTCTGAGAAACTGCTTAGTGTTCTCTTAATTCATCTCACAGAGTTACATGTGTATTTCGTGCATCTCTTTGCTAGCCTTATTTCTGTGGAATCTGAGAACAGATATTTCGGATCCCATTGAAGACTATAGGGCCAAAGGAAATATCCTCCGATAAGAAAGAGAAAGAAGCTTTCTCAGAAACTACTTTGTGTTCTGTGAAATCATCTCACAGAGTTACAGCTTTCCCCTCAAGAAGCCTTTCGCTAAGACAGTTCTTCTGGAATTGGCAAAGTGATATTTGGAAGCCCATAGAGGGCTATGGTGAAAAAGGAAATATCCTCAGATGAAACCTGGAAAGAAGCTTTCGGAGAAACTGCTTAGTGTTCTGTTAATTCATCTCACAGAGTTACATCTGTATTTCGTGGATCTCTTTGCTAGCCTTATTTCTGTGGAATCTGAGAACAGATATTTCGGAACCCTTTGAAGACTATAGGGCCAAAGGAAATATGATCCGATAACAAAGAGAAAGAAGCTTTCTGAGAAACTTCTTTGTGTTCTGTGAAATCATCTCACAGAGTTACAGCTTTCCCCTCAAGAAGCCTTTCGCTAAGACAGTTCTTGTGGAATTGGCAAAGTGATATTTGGAAGCCCATAGAGGGCTATGGTGAAAAAGGAAATATCCTCAGATGAAATCTGGAAAGAAACTTTCTGAGAAACTGCTTAGTGTTCTGTTAATTCATCTCCCAGAGTTACATCTGTATTTCGTGGATCTCTTTGCTAGCCTTATTTCTGTGGAATCTGAGAACAGATATTTCGTATCCCTATGATGAATATAGGGCCAAAGGAAATATCCTCCGATAACAAAGAGAAAGAAGCTTTCTGAGAAACTTCCTTGTGTTCTGTGAAATCATCTCACAGAGTTACAGCTTTCCTATCAAGAAGCCTTTCGCTAAGACAGTTCTTGCGGAATTGGCAAAGTGATATTTGGAAGCCCATAGAGGGCTATGGTGAAAAAGGAAATATCCTCCGATGAAATCTGGAAAGAAGCTTACAGAGAAACTGCTTAGTGTTCTGTTAATTCATCTCACAGAGTTACATCTGTATTTCGTGGATCTCTTTGCTAGCCTTATTTCTGTGGAATCTGAGAACAGATATTTCGGATAACTAAGAAGGCTATAGGGCCAAAGGAAATATCCTCCGATAACAAAGAGAAAGAAGCTTTCTGAGAAACTTCTTTGTGTTCTGTGAAATCATCTCACAGAGTTACAGCTTTCCCCTCAAGAAGCCTTTCGCTAAGACAGTTCTTGTGGAATTGGCAAAGAGATATTTGGAGCCCATAGAGGGCTATGGTGAAAAAGGAAATATCCTCCGATGAAATCTGGAAAGAAGTTTTCTGAGAAACTGCTTAGTGTTCTCTTAATTCATCTCACAGAGTTACATCTGTATTTCGTGGATACCTTTGCTAGCCTTATTTCTGTGGAATCTGAGAACAGATATTTCAGATCCCTATGATGACAATTGGCCCAAAGGAAATATCCTCCGAAAACAAAGAGAAAGAAGCTTTCTGAGAAACTTCTTTGTGTTCTGTGAAATCATCTCACAGAGTTACAGCTTTCCCCTCAAGAAGCCTTTCGCTAAGACAGTTCTTGTGGAATTGGCAAAGTGATATTTGGAAGCCCATAGAGGACTATGGTGAAAAAGGAAATATCCTCAGATGAAATCTGGAAAGAAGCTTTCTGAGAAACTGCTTAGTGTTCTCTTAATTCATCTCACAGAGTTACATGTGTATTTCGTGGATCTCTTTGCTAGCCTTATTTCTGTGGAATCTGAGAACAGATATTTCGGATCCCATTGAAGTCTATAGGGCCAAAGGAAATATCCTCCGATAACAAAGAGAAAGAAGCTTTCTCAGAAACTACTTTGTGTTCTGTGAAATCATCTCACAGAGTTACAGCTTTCCCCTCAAGAAGCCTTTCGCTAAGACAGTTCTTCTGGAATTGGCAAAGTGATATTTGGAAGCCCATAGAGGGCTATGGTGAAAAAGGAAATATCCTCAGATGAAACCTGGAAAGAAGCTTTCGGAGAAACTGCTTAGTGTTCTGTTAATTCATCTCACAGAGTTACATCTGTATTTCGTGGATCTCTTTGCTAGCCTTATTTCTGTGGAATCTGAGAACAGATATTTCGGAACCCTTTGAAGACTATAGGGCCAAAGGAAATATGATCCGATAACAAAGAGAAAGAAGCTTTCTGAGAAACTTCTTTGTGTTTTGTGAAATCATCTCACAGTGTTACAGCTTTCCCCTCAAGAAGCCTTTCGCTAAGACAGTTCTTGCGGAATTGGCAAAGTGATATTTGGAAGCCCATAGAGGGCTATGGTGAAAAAGGAAATATCCTCCGATGAAATCTGGAAAGAAGCTTACAGAGAAACTGCTTAGTGTTCTGTTAATTCATCTCACAGAGTTACATCTGTATTTCGTGGATCTCTTTGCTAGCCTTATTTCTGTGGAATCTGAGAACAGATATTTCGGATAACTAAGAAGGCTATAGGGCCAAAGGAAATATCCTCCGATAACAAAGAGAAAGAAGCTTTCTGAGAAACTTCTTTGTGTTCTGTGAAATCATCTCACAGAGTTACAGCTTTCCCCTCAAGAAGCCTTTCGCTAAGACAGTTCTTGTGGAATTGGCAAAGAGATATTTGGAGCCCATAGAGGGCTATGGTGAAAAAGGAAATATCCTCCGATGAAATCTGGAAAGAAGTTTTCTGAGAAACTGCTTAGTGTTCTCTTAATTCATCTCACAGAGTTACATCTGTATTTCGTGGATACCTTTGCTAGCCTTATTTCTGTGGAATCTGAGAACAGATATTTCAGATCCCTATGATGACAATTGGCCCAAAGGAAATATCCTCCGAAAACAAAGAGAAAGAAGCTTTCTGAGAAACTTCTTTGTGTTCTGTGAAATCATCTCACAGAGTTACAGCTTTCCCCTCAAGAAGCCTTTCGCTAAGACAGTTCTTGTGGAATTGGCAAAGTGATATTTGGAAGCCCATAGAGGACTATGGTGAAAAAGGAAATATCCTCAGATGAAATCTGGAAAGAAGCTTTCTGAGAAACTGCTTAGTGTTCTCTTAATTCATCTCACAGAGTTACATGTGTATTTCGTGGATCTCTTTGCTAGCCTTATTTCTGTGGAATCTGAGAACAGATATTTCGGATCCCATTGAAGTCTATAGGGCCAAAGGAAATATCCTCCGATAACAAAGAGAAAGAAGCTTTCTCAGAAACTACTTTGTGTTCTGTGAAATCATCTCACAGAGTTACAGCTTTCCCCTCAAGAAGCCTTTCGCTAAGACAGTTCTTCTGGAATTGGCAAAGTGATATTTGGAAGCCCATAGAGGGCTATGGTGAAAAAGGAAATATCCTCAGATGAAACCTGGAAAGAAGCTTTCGGAGAAACTGCTTAGTGTTCTGTTAATTCATCTCACAGAGTTACATCTGTATTTCGTGGATCTCTTTGCTAGCCTTATTTCTGTGGAATCTGAGAACAGATATTTCGGAACCCTTTGAAGACTATAGGGCCAAAGGAAATATGATCCGATAACAAAGAGAAAGAAGCTTTCTGAGAAACTTCTTTGTGTTTTGTGAAATCATCTCACAGTGTTACAGCTTTCCCCTCAAGAAGCCTTTCGCTAAGACAGTTCTTGCGGAATTGGCAAAGTGATATTTGGAAGCCCATAGAGGGCTATGGTGAAAAAGGAAATATCCTCCGATGAAATCTGGAAAGAAGCTTACAGAGAAACTGCTTAGTGTTCTGTTAATTCATCTCACAGAGTTACATCTGTATTTCGTGGATCTCTTTGCTAGCCTTATTTCTGTGGAATCTGAGAACAGATATTTCGGATCCCTATGATGAAAATTGGCCCAAAGGAAATATCCTCCGAAAAAAAAGAGAAAGAAGCTTTCTGAGAAACTTCTTTGTCTTCTGCGATATCATCTCACAGAGTTACAGCTTTCCCCTCAAGAAGCCTTTCGCTAAGACAGTTCTTGTGGAATTGGCAAAGTGATATTTGGAAGCCCATAGAGGGCTATGGTGAAAAAGGAAATATCCTCAGATGAAATCTGGAAAGAAGCTTTCTGAGAAACTGCTTAGTGTTCTGTTAATTCATCTCCCAGAGTTACATCTGTATTTCGTGGATCTCTTTGCTAGCCTTATTTCTGTGGAATCTGAGAACAGATATTTCGGATCCCTATGATGAATATAGGGCCAAAGGAAATATCCTCCGATAACAAAGAGAAAGAAGCTTTCGGAGAAGCTTCTTTGTGTTCTGTGAAATCATCTCACAGAGTTACAGCTTTCCTATCAAGAAGCCTTTCGCTAAGACAGTTCTTGCGGAATTGGCAAAGTGATATTTGGAAGCCCATAGAGGGCTATGGTGAAAAAGGAAATATCCTCAGATGAAATCTGGAAAGAAGCTTACAGAGAAACTGCTTAGTGTTCTGTTAATTCATCTCACAGAGTTACATCTGTATTTCGTGGATCTCTTTGCTAGCCTTATTTCTGTGGAATCTGAGAACGGATATTTCGGATCCCTATGAAGACTATAGGGCCAAAGGAAATATCCTCCGATAACAAAGAGAAAGAAGCTTTCTGAGAAACTTCTTTGTGTTCTGTGAAATCATCTCACAGAGTTACAGCTTTCCCCTCAAGAAGCCTTTCGCTAAGACAGTTCTTGTGGAATTGGCAAAGTGATATTTGGAAGCCCATAGAGGGGTAAGGTGAAAAAGGAAATATCCTCAGATGAAATCTGGAAAAAAGCTTTCTGAGAAACTGCTTAGTGTTCTCTTAATTCATCTCCCAGAGTTACATCTGTATTTCGTGGATCTCTTTGCTAGCCTTATTTCTGTGGTATCTGAGAACAGATATTTCGGATCCCTTTGAAGACTATAGGGCCAAAGGAAATATCCTCCGAAAACAAAGAGAAAGAAACTTTCTGAGAAACTTCTTTGTGCTCTGTTAAATCATCTCACAGAGTTACAGCTTTCCCCTCAAGAAGCCTTTCGCTAAGACAGTTCTTGTGGAATTGGCAACGTGATATTTGGAAGCCCATAGAGGGCTATGGTGAAAAAGGAAATATCCTCCGATGAAATCTGGAAAGAAGTTTTCTGAGAAACTGCTTAGTGTTCTCTTAATTCATCTCACAGAGTTACATCTGTACTTCGTGGATACCTTTGCTAGCCTTATTTCTGTGGAATCTGAGAACAGATATTTCGGAACCCTATGATGACAATTGGCCCAAAGGAAATATCCTCCGAAAACAAAGTGAAAGAAGCTTTCTGAGAAACTTCTTTGTGTTCTGTGAAATCATCTCACAGAGTTACAGCTTTCCAATCAAGAAGCCTTTCGCTAAGACAGTTCTTCTGGAATTGGCAAAGTGATATTTGGAAGCCCATAGAGGGCTATGGTGAAAAAGGAAATAACCTCAGATGAAACCTGGAAAGAAGCTTTCGGAGAAACTGCTTAGTGTTCTCTTAATTCATCTCACAGAGTTACATCTGTATTTCGTGGATACCTTTGCTAGCCTTATTTCTGTGGAATCTGAGAACAGATATTTCGGATCCCTATGATGACAATTGGCCCAAAGGAAATATCCTCCGAAAACAAAGAGAAAGAAGCTTTCTGAGAAACTTGTTTGTGTTCTGTGAAATCATCTCACAGAGTTACAGCTTTCCCCTCAAGAAGCCTTTCGCTAAGACAGTTCTTGTGGAATTGGCAAAGTGATATTTGGAAGCCCCTAGAGGGCTATGGTGAAAAAGGAAATATCCTCCAATGAAATCTGAAAAGAAGCTTACAGAGAAACTGCTTAGTGTTCTTTTAATTCATCTCACAGAGTTACATCTGTATTTCGTGGATCTCTTTGCTAGCCTTATTTCTGTGGAATCTGAGAACAGATATTTCGGATAACTAAGAAGACTATAGGGCAAAAGGAAATATCCTCCGATAACAAAGAGAAAGAAGCTTTCTGAGAAACTTCTTTGTGTTCTGTGAAATCATCTCACAGAGTTACAGCTTTCCCCTCAAGAAGTCTTTCGCTAAGACAGTTCTTGTGGAATTGGCAAAGTGATATTTGGAAGCCCATAGAGGGCTATGGTGAAAAAGGAAATATCCTCAGATGAAATCTGGAAAAAAGCTTTCTGAGAAACTGCTTAGTGTTCTGTTAATTCATCTCCCAGAGTTACATCTGTATTTCGTGGATCTCTTTGCTAGCCTTATTTCTGTGGAATCTGAGAACAGATATTTCGGATCCCTTTGAAGACTATAGGGCCAAAGGAAATATCCTCCGAAAACAAAGAGAAAGAAACTTTCTGAGAAACTTCTTTGTGCTCTGTGAAATCATCTCACAGAGTTACAGCTTTCCCCTCAAGAAGCCTTTCGCTAAGACAGTTCTTGTGGAATTGGCAAAGTGATATTTGGAAGCCCATAGAGGGCTATGGTGAAAAAGGAAATATCCTCCGATGAAATCTGGAAAGAAGCTTTCTGAGAAACTGCTTAGTGTTCTCTTAATTCATCTCACAGAGTTACATCTGTATTTCGTGGATACCTTTGCTAGCCTTATTTCTGTGGAATCTGAGAACAGATATTTCAGATCCCTATGATGACAATTGGCCCAAAGGAAATATCCTCCGAAAACAAAGAGAAAGAAGCTTTCTGAGAAACTTCTTTGTGTTCTGTGAAATCATCTCACAGAGTTACAGCTTTCCCCTCAAGAAGCCTTTCGCTAAGACAGTTCTTGTGGAATTGGCAAAGTGATATTTGGAAGCCCATAGAGGGCTATGGTGAAAAAGGAAATATCCTCAGATGAAATCTGGAAAGAAGCTTTCTGAGAAACTGCTTAGTGTTCTCTTAATTCATCTCACAGAGTTACATGTGTATTTCGTGCATCTCTTTGCTAGCCTTATTTCTGTGGAATCTGAGAACAGATATTTCGGATCCCATTGAAGACTATAGGGCCAAAGGAAATATCCTCCGATAAGAAAGAGAAAGAAGCTTTCTCAGAAACTACTTTGTGTTCTGTGAAATCATCTCACAGAGTTACAGCTTTCCCCTCAAGAAGCCTTTCGCTAAGACAGTTCTTGCGGAATTGGCAAAGTGATATTTGGAAGCCCATAGAGGGCTATGGTGAACAAGGAAATATCCTCAGATGAAACCTGGAAAGAAGCTTTCTGAGAAACTGCTTAGTGTTCTGTTAATTCATCTCACAGAGTTACATCTGTATTTCGTGGATCTCATTGCTAGCCTTATTTCTGTGGAATCTGAGAACAGATATTTCGGATCCCTATGAAGACTATAGGGCCAAAGGAAATATCCTCCGAAAACAAAGAGAAAGAAGCTTTCTGAGAAACTTCTTTGTGTTCTGTGAAATCATCTCACAGAGTTACAGCTTTCCCCTCAAGAAGCCTTTCGCTCAGACAGTTCTTGTGGAATTGGCAAAGTGATATTTGGAAGCCCATAGAGGGCTATGGTGAAAAAGGAAATATCCTCAGATGAAATCTGGAAAAAAGCTTTCTGAGAAACTGCTTAGTGTTCTGTTAATTCATCTCCCAGAGTTACATCTGTATTTCGTGGATCTCTTTGCTAGCCTTATTTCTGTGGAATCTGAGAACAGATATTTCGTATCCCTATGATGAATATAGGGCCAAAGGAAATATACTCCGATAACAAAGAGAAAGAAGCTTTCTGAGAAACTTCCTTGTGTTCTGTGAAATCATCTCACAGAGTTACAGCTTTCCCCTCAAGAAGCCTTTCGCTAAGACAGTTCTTGCGGAATTGGCAAAGTGATATTTGGAAGCCCATAGAGGGCTATGGTGAAAAAGGAAATATCCTCAGATGAAATCTGGAAAGAAGCTTTCTGAGAAACTGCTTAGTGTTCTGTTAATTCATCTCCCAGAGTTACATCTGTATTTCGTGGATCTCTTTGCTAGCCTTATTTCTGTGGAATCTGAGAATAGATATTTCGTATCCCTATGATGAATATAGGGCCAAAGGAAATATCCTCCGATAACAGAGAGAAAGAAGCTTTCTGAGAAACTTCCTTGTGTTCTGTGAAATCATCTCACAGAGTTACAGCTTTCCTATCAAGAAGCCTTTCGCTAAGACAGTTCTTGTGGAATTGGCAAAGTGATATTTGGAAGCCCATAGAGGGCTATGGTGAACAAGGAAATATCCTCAGATGAAACCTGGAAAGAAGCTTTCTGAGAAACTGCTTAGTGTTCTGTTAATTCATCTCACAGAGTTACATCTGTATTTCGTGGATCTCTTTGCTAGCCTTATTTCTGTGGAATCTGAGAACAGATATTTCGGATCCCTATGATGAAAATTGGCCCAAAAGAAATATCCTCCGAAAACAAAGAGAAAGAAGCTTTCTGAGAAACTTCTTTGTCTTCTGCGATATCATCTCACAGAGTTACAGCTTTCCCCTCAAGAAGCCTTTCGCTAAGACAGTTCTTGTGGAATTGGCAAAGTGATATTTGGAAGCCCATAGAGGGCTATGGTGAAAAAGGAAATATCCTCAGATGAAATCTGGAAAGAAGCTTTCTGAGAAACTGCTTAGTGTTCTGTTAATTCATCTCCCAGAGTTACATCTGTATTTCGTGTATCTCTTTGCTAGCCTTATTTCTGTGGAATCTGAGAACAGATATTTCGTATCCCTATGATGAATATAGGGCCAAAGGAAATATCCTCCGATAACAAAGAGAAAGAAGCTTTCTGAGAAACTTCCTTGTGTTCTGTGAAATCATCTCACAGAGTTACAGCTTTCCTATCAAGAAGCCTTTCGCTAAGACAGTTCTTGCGGAATTGGCAAAGTGATATTTGGAAGCCCATAGAGGGCTATGGTGAACAAGGAAATATCCTCAGATGAAACCTGGAAAGAAGCTTTCTGAGAAACTGCTTAGTGTTCTGTTAATTCATCTCACAGAGTTACATCTGTATTTCGTGGATCTCTTTGCTAGCCTTATTTCTGTGGAATCTGAGAACAGATATTTCGTATCCCTATGAAGACTATACGGCCAAAGGAAATATCCTCCGAAAACAAAGAGAAAGAAGCTTTCTGAGAAACTTCTTTGTGTTCTGTGAAATCATCTCACAGAGTTACAGCTTTCCCCTCAAGAAGCCTTTCGCTAAGACAGTTCTTGTGGAATTGGCAAAGTGATATTTGGAAGCCCATAGAGGGCTATGGTGAAAAAGGAAATATCCTCAGATGAAATCTGGAAAAAAGCTTTCTGAGAAACTGCTTAGTGTTCTGTTAATTCATCTCCCAGAGTTACATCTGTATTTCGTGGATCTCTTTGCTAGCCTTATTTCTGTGCAATCTGAGAACAGATATTTCGGATCCCTTTGAAGACTATAGGGCCAAAGGAAATATCCTCCGAAAACAAAGAGAAAGAAACTTTCTGAGAAACTTCTTTGTGCTCTGTGAAATCATCTCACAGAGTTACAGCTTTCCCCTAAAGAAGCCTTTCGCTAAGACAGTTCTTGTGGAATTGGCAAAGTGATATTTGGAAGCCCATAGAGGGCTATGGTGAAAAAGGAAATATCCTCCGATGAAATCTGGAAAGAAGCTTTCTGAGAAACTGCTTAGTGTTCTCTTAATTCATCTCACAGAGTTACATTTGTATTTCGTGGATACCTTTGCTAGCCTTATTTCTGTGGAATCTGAGAACAGATATTTCGGTTCCCTATGATGACAATTGGCCCAAAGGTAATATCCTCCGAAAACAAAGAGAAAGAAGCTTTCTGAGAAACTTCTTTGTGTTCTGTGAAATCATCTCACAGAGTTACAGCGTTCCCCTCAAGAAGCCTTTCGCTAAGACAGTACTTGTGGAATTGGCAAAGTGATATTTGGAAGCCCATAGAGGGCTATGGTGAAAAAGGAAATATCCTCAGATGAAATCTGGAAAGAAGCTTTCTGAGAAACTGCTTAGTGTTCTCTTAATTCATCTCACAGAGTTACATGTGTATTTCGTGGATCTCTTTGCTAGCCTTATTTCTGTGGAATCTGAGAACAGATATTTCGGATCCCATTGAAGACTATAGGGCCAAAGGAAATATCCTCCGATAACAAAGAGAAAGAAGCTTTCTCAGAAACTACTTTGTGTTCTGTGAAATCATCTCACAGAGTTACAGCTTTCCCCTCAAGAAGCCTTTCGCTAAGACAGTTCTTGCGGAATTGGCAAAGTGATATTTGGAAGCCCATAGAGGGCTATGGTGAAAAAGGAAATATCCTCCGATGAAATCTGGAAAGAAGCTTACAGAGAAACTGCTTAGTGTTCTGTTAATTCATCTCACAGAGTTACATCTGTATTTCGTGGATCTCTTTGCTAGCCTTATTTCTGTGGAATCTGAGAACAGATATTTCGGATCCCTATGATGAAAATTGGCCCAAAGGAAATATCCTCCGAAAACAAAGAGAAAGAAGCTTTCTGAGAAACTTCTTTGTCTTCTGCGATATCATCTCACAGAGTTACAGCTTTCCCCTCAAGAAGCCTTTCGCTAAGACAGTTCTTGTGGAATTGGCAAAGTGATATTTGGAAGCCCATAGAGGGCTATGGTGAACAAGGAAATATCCTTATATGAAATCTGGAAAGAAGCTTTCTGAGAAACTGCTTAGTGTTCTGTTAATTCATCTCCCAGAGTTACATCTGTATTTCGTGGATCTCTTTGCTAGCCTTATTTCTGTGGAATCTGAGAACAGATATTTCGTATCCCTATGATGAATATAGGGCCAAAGGAAATATCCTCCGATAACAAAGAGAAAGAAGCTTTCTGAGAAACTTCCTTGTGTTCTGTGAAATCATCTCACAGAGTTACAGCTTTCCTATCAAGAAGCCTTTCGCTAAGACAGTTCTTGCGGAATTGGCAAAGTGATATTTGGAAGCCCATAGAGGGCTATGGTGAACAAGGAAATATCCTCAGATGAAACCTGGAAAGAAGCTTTCTGAGAAACTGCTTAGTGTTCTGTTAATTCATCTCACAGAGTTACATCTGTATTTCGTGGATCTCTTTGCTAGCCTTATTTCTGTGGAATCTGAGAACAGATATTTCGGATCCGTATGAAGACTATACGGCCAAAGGAAATATCCTCCGAAAACAAAGAGAAAGAAGCTTTCTGAGAAACTTCTTTGTGTTCTGTGAAATCATCTCACAGAGTTACAGCTTTCCCCTCAAGAAGCCTTTCGCTAAGACAGTTCTTGTGGAATTGGCAAAGTGATATTTGGAAGCCCATAGAGGGCTATGGTGAAAAAGGAAATATCCTCAGATGAAATCTGGAAAAAAGCTTTCTGAGAAACTGCTTAGTGTTCTGTTAATTCATCTCCCAGAGTTACATCTGTATTTCGTGGATCTCTTTGCTAGCCTTATTTCTGTGGAATCTGAGAACAGATATTTCGGATCCCTTTGAAGACTACAGGGCCAAAGGAAATATCCTCCGAAAACAAAGAGAAAGAAACTTTCTGAGAAACTTCTTTGTGCTCTGTGAAATCATCTCACAGAGTTACAGCTTTCCCCTAAAGAAGCCTTTCGCTAAGACAGTTCTTGTGGAATTGGCAAAGTGATATTTGGAAGCCCGTAGAGGGCTATGGTGAAAAAGGAAATATCCTCCGATGAAATCTGGAAAGAAGCTTTCTGAGAAACTGCTTAGTGTTCTCTTAATTCATCTCACAGAGTTACATCTGTATTTCGTGGATCTCTTTGCTAGCCTTATTTCTGTGGAATCTGAGAACAGATATTTCGGATCCCATTGAAGACTATAGGGCCAAAGGAAATATCCTCCGATAACAAAGAGAAAGAAGCTTTCTCAGAAACTACTTTGTGTTCTGTGAAATCATCTCACAGAGTTACAGCTTTCCCCTCAAGAAGCCTTTCGCTAAGACAGTTCTTCTGGAATTGGCAAAGTGATATTTGGAAGCCCATAGAGGGCTATGGTGAAAAAGGAAATATCCTCAGATGAAACCTGGAAAGAAGCTTTCGGAGAAACTGCTTTGTGTTCTGTTAATTCATCTCACAGAGATACATCTGTATTTCGTGGATCTCTTTGCTAGCCTTATTTCTGTGGAATCTGAGAACAGATATTTCGGAACCCTTTGAAGACTATAGGGCCAAAGGAAATATGATCCGATAACAAAGAGAAAGAAGCTTTCTGAGAAACTTCTTTGTGTTTTGTGAAATCATCTCACAGTGTTACAGCTTTCCCCCCAAGAAGGCTTTCGCTAAGACAGTTCTTGCGGAATTGGCAAAGTGATATTTGGAAGCCCGTAGAGGGCTATGGTGAAAAAGGAAATATCCTCCGATGAAATCTGGAAAGAAGCTTACAAAGAAACTGCTTAGTGTTCTGTTAATTCATCTCACAGAGTTACATCTGTATTTCGTGGATCTCTTTGCTAGCCTTATTTCTGTGGAATCTGAGAACAGATATTTCGGATCCCTATGATGAAAATTGGCCCAAAGGAAATATCCTCCAAAAACAAAGAGAAAGAAGCTTTCTGAGAAACTTCTTTGTCTTCTGCGATATCATCTCACAGAGTTACAGCTTTCCCCTCAAGAAGCCTTTCGCTAAGACAGTTCTTGTGGAATTGGCAAAGTGATATTTGGAAGCCCATAGAGGGCTATGGTGAAAAAGGAAATATCCTCCGATGAAATCTGGAAAGAAGCTTTCTGAGAAACTGCTTAGTGTTCTGTTAATTCATCTCCCAGAGTTACATCTGTATTTCGTGGATCTCTTTGCTAGCCTTATTTCTGTGGAATCTGAGAACAGATATTTCGGATCCCTATGATGAATATAGGGCCAAAGGAAATATCCTCCGATAACAAAGAGAAAGAAGCTTTCTGAGAAACTTCCTTGTGTTCTGTGAAATCATCTCACAGAGTTACAGCTTTCCTATCAAGAAGCCTTTCGCTAAGACAGTTCTTGCGGAATTGGCAAAGTGATATTTGGAAGCCCATAGAGGGCTATGGTGAAAAAGGAAATATCCTCAGATGAAATCTGGAAAGAAGCTTTCTGAGAAACTGCTTAGTGTTCTGTTAATTCATCTCCCAGAGTTACATCTGTATTTCGTGGATCTCTTTGCTAGCCTTATTTCTGTGCAATCTGAGAACAGATATTTCGGATCCCATTGAAGACTATAGGGCCAAAGGAAATATCCTCCGATAACAAAGAGAAAGAAGCTTTCTCAGAAACTACTTTGTGTTCTGTGAAATCATCTCACAGAGTTACAGCTTTCCCCTCAAGAAGCCTTTCGCTAAGACAGTTCTTGCGGAATTGGCAAAGTGATATTTGGAAGCCCATAGAGGGCTATGGTGAAAAAGGAAATATCCTCCGATGAAATCTGGAAAGAAGCTTACAGAGAAACTGCTTAGTGTTCTGTTAATTCATCTCACAGAGTTACATCTGTATTTCGTGGATCTCTTTGCTAGCCTTATTTCTGTGGAATCTGAGAACAGATATTTCGGATCCCTATGATGAAAATTGGCCCAAAGGAAATATCCTCCGAAAACAAAGAGAAAGAAGCTTTCTGAGAAACTTCTTTGTCTTCTGCGATATCATCTCACAGAGTTACAGCTTTCCCCTCAAGAAGCCTTTCGCTAAGACAGTTCTTGTGGAATTGGCAAAGTGATATTTGGAAGCCCATAGAGGGCTATGGTGAACAAGGAAATATCCTTAGATGAAATCTGGAAAGAAGCTTTCTGAGAAACTGCTTAGTGTTCTGTTAATTCATCTCCCAGAGTTACATCTGTATTTCGTGGATCTCTTTGCTAGCCTTATTTCTGTGGAATCTGAGAACAGATATTTCGTATCCCTATGATGAATATAGGGCCAAAGGAAATATCCTCCGATAACAAAGAGAAAGAAGCTTTCTGAGAAACTTCCTTGTGTTCTGTGAAATCATCTCACAGAGTTACAGCTTTCCTATCAAGAATCCTTTCGCTAAGACAGTTCTTGCGGAATTGGCAAAGTGATATTTGGAAGGCCATAGAGGGCTATGGTGAACAAGGAAATATCCTCAGATGAAACCTGGAAAGAAGCTTTCTGAGAAACTGCTTAGTGTTCTGTTAATTCATCTCACAGAGTTACATCTGTATTTCGTGGATCTCTTTGCTAGCCTTATTTCTGTGGAATCTGAGAACAGATATTTCGGATCCGTATGAAGACTATACGGCCAAAGGAAATATCCTCCGAAAACAAAGAGAAAGAAGCTTTCTGAGAAACTTCTTTGTGTTCTGTGAAATCATCTCACAGAGTTACAGCTTTCCCCTCAAGAAGCCTTTCGCTAAGACAGTTCTTGTGGAATTGGCAAAGTGATATTTGGAAGCCCATAGAGGGCTATGGTGAAAAAGGAAATATCCTCAGATGAAATCTGGAAAAAAGCTTTCTGAGAAACTGCTTAGTGTTCTGTTAATTCATCTCCCAGAGTTACATCTGTATTTCGTGGATCTCTTTGCTAGCCTTATTTCTGTGGAATCTGAGAACAGATATTTCGGATCCCTTTGAAGACTACAGGGCCAAAGGAAATATCCTCCGAAAACAAAGAGAAAGAAACTTTCTGAGAAACTTCTTTGTGCTCTGTGAAATCATCTCACAGAGTTACAGCTTTCCCCTAAAGAAGCCTTTCGCTAAGACAGTTCTTGTGGAATTGGCAAAGTGATATTTGGAAGCCCGTAGAGGGCTATGGTGAAAAAGGAAATATCCTCCGATGAAATCTGGAAAGAAGCTTTCTGAGAAACTGCTTAGTGTTCTCTTAATTCATCTCACAGAGTTACATTTGTATTTCGTGAATACCTTTGCTAGCCTTATTTCTGTGGAATCTGAGAACAGATATTTCGGTTCCCTATGATGACAATTGGCCCAAAGGAAATATCCTCCGAAAACAAAGAGAAAGAAGCTTTCTGAGAAACTTCTTTGTGTTCTGTGAAATCATCTCACAGAGTTACGGCGTTCCCCTCAAGAAGCCTTTCGCTAAGACAGTTCTTGTGGAATTGGCAAAGTGATATTTGGAAGCCCATAGAGGGCTATGGTGAAAAAGGAAATATCCTCAGATGAAATCTGGAAAGAAGCTTTCTGAGAAACTGCTTAGTGTTCTCTTAATTCATCTCACAGAGTTACATGTGTATTTCGTGGATCTCTTTGCTAGCCTTATTTCTGTGGAATCTGAGAACAGATATTTCGGATCCCATTGAAGACTATAGGGCCAAAGGAAATATCCTCCGATAACAAAGAGAAAGAAGCTTTCTCAGAAACTACTTTGTGTTCTGTGAAATCATCTCACAGAGTTACAGCTTTCCCCTCAAGAAGCCTTTCGCTAAGACAGTTCTTCTGGAATTGGCAAAGTGATATTTGGAAGCCCGTAGAGGGCTATGGTGAAAAAGGAAATATCCTCAGATGAAACCTGGAAAGAAGCTTTCGGAGAAACTGCTTAGTGTTCTGTTAATTCATCTCACAGAGATACATCTGAATTTCGTGGATCTCTTTGCTAGCCTTATTTCTGTGGAATCTGAGAACAGATATTTCGGAACCCTTTGAAGACTATAGGGCCAAAGGAAATATGATCCGATAACAAAGAGAAAGAAGCTTTCTGAGAAACTTCTTTGTGTTTTGTGAAATCATCTCACAGTGTTACAGCTTTCCCCCCAAGAAGCCTTTCGCTAAGACAGTTCTTGCGGAATTGGCAAAGTGATATTTGGAAGCCCATAGAGGGCTATGGTGAAAAAGGAAATATCCTCCGATGAAATCTGGAAAGAAGCTTACAGAGAAACTGCTTAGTGTTCTGTTAATTCATCTCACAGAGTTACATCTGTATTTCGTGGATCTCTTTGCTAGCCTTATTTCTGTGGAATCTGAGAACAGATATTTCGGATCCCTATGATGAAAATTGGCCCAAAGGAAATATCCTCCGAAAACAAAGAGAAAGAAGCTTTCTGAGAAACTTCTTTGTCTTCTGCGATATCATCTCACAGAGTTACAGCTTTCCCCTCAAGAAGCCTTTCGCTAAGACAGTTCTTGTGGAATTGGCAAAGTGATATTTGGAAGCCCATAGAGGGCTATGGTGAAAAAGGAAATATCCTCCGATGAAATCTGGAAAGAAGCTTTCTGAGAAACTGCTTAGTGTTCTGTTAATTCATCTCCCAGAGTTACATCTGTATTTCGTGGATCTCTTTGCTAGCCTTATTTCTGTGGAATCTGAGAACAGATATTTCGGATCCCTATGATGAATATAGGGCCAAAGGAAATATCCTCCGATAACAAAGAGAAAGAAGCTTTCTGAGAAACTTCCTTGTGTTCTGTGAAATCATCTCACAGAGTTACAGCTTTCCTATCAAGAAGCCTTTCGCTAAGACAGTTCTTGCGGAATTGGCAAAGTGATATTTGGAAGCCCATAGAGGGCTATGGTGAAAAAGGAAATATCCTCAGATGAAATCTGGAAAGAAGCTTTCTGAGAAACTGCTTAGTGTTCTGTTAATTCATCTCCCAGAGTTACATCTGTATTTCGTGGATCTCTTTGCTAGCCTTATTTCTGTGGAATCTGAGAACAGATATTTCGGATCCCATTGAAGACTATAGGGCCAAAGGAAATATCCTCCGATAACAAAGAGAAAGAAGCTTTCTCAGAAACTACTTTGTGTTCTGTGAAATCATCTCACAGAGTTACAGCTTTCCCCTCAAGAAGCCTTTCGCTAAGACAGTTCTTGTGGAATTGGCAAAGTGATATTTGGAAGCCCATAGAGGGCTATGGTGAAAAAGGAAATATCCTCAGATGAAATCTGGAAAGAAGCTTACAGAGAAACTGCTTAGTGTTCTGTTAATTCATCTCACAGAGTTACATCTGTATTTCGTGGATCTCTTTGCTAGCCTTATTTCTGTGGAATCTGAGAACAGATATTTCGGATCCCTATGAAGACTATAGGGCCAAAGGAAATATCCTCCGATAACAAAGAGAAAGAAGCTTTCTGAGAAACTTCTTTGTGTTCTGTGAAATCATCTCACAGAGTTACAGCTTTCCCCTCAAGAAGCCTTTCCCTATGACAGTTCTTCTGGAATTGGCAAAGTGATATTTGGAAGCCCATAGAGGGCTATGGTGAAAAAGGAAATATCCTCAGATGAAACCTGGAAAGAAGCTTTCGGAGAAACTGCTTAGTGTTCTGTTAATTCATCTCACAGAGTTACATCTGTATTTCGTGGATATCTTTGCTAGCCTTATTTCTGTGGAATCTGAGAACAGATATTTCGGAACCCTTTGAAAACTATAGGGCCAAAGGAAATGTGATCCGATAACAAAGAGAAAGAAGCTTTCTGAGAAACTTCTTTAAGTTTTGTGAAATCATCTCACAGTGTTACAGCTTTCCCCTCAAGAAGCCTTTCGCTAAGACAGTTCTTGCGGAATTGGCAAAGTGATATTTGGAAGCCCATAGAGGGCTATGGTGAAAAAGGACATATCCTCCGATGAAATCTGGTAAGAAGCTTACAGAGAAACTGCTTAGTGTTCTGTTAATTCATCTCACAGGGTTACATCTGTATTTCGTGGATCTCTTTGCTAGCCTTACTTCTGTGGAATCTGAGAACAGATATTTCGGATCCCTATGATGAAAATTGGCCCAAAGGAAATATCCTCCGAAAACAAAGAGAAAGAAGCTTTCTGAGAAACTTCTTTGTCTTCTGCGATATCATCTCACAGAGTTACAGCTTTCCCCTCAAGAAGCCTTTCGCTAAGACAGTTCTTGTGGAATTGGCAAAGTGATATTTGGAAGCCCATAGAGGGCTATGGTGAAAAAGGAAATATCCTCAGATGAAATCTGGAAAGAAGCTTTCTGAGAAACTGCTTAGTGTTCTGTTAATTCATCTCCCAGAGTTACATCTGTATTTCGTGGATCTCTTTGCTAGCCTTATTTCTGTGGAATCTGAGAACAGATATTTCGTATCCCTATGATGAATATAGGGCTAAAGGAAATATCCTCCGATAACAAAGAGAAAGAAGCTTTCTGAGAAACTTCCTTGTGTTCTGTGAAATCATCTCACAGAGTTACAGCTTTCCTATCAAGAAGCCTTTCGCTAAGACAGTTCTTGCGGAATTGGCAAAGTGATATTTGGAAGCCCATAGAGGGCTATGGTGAACAAGGAAATATCCTCAGATGAAACCTGGAAAGAAGCTTTCTGAGAAACTGCTTAGTGTTCTGTTAATTCATCTCACAGAGTTACATCTGTATTTCGTGGATCTCTTTGCTAGCCTTATTTCTGTGGAATCTGAGAACAGATATTTCGGATCCCTATGAAGACTATACGGCCAAAGGAAATATCCTCCGAAAACAAAGAGAAAGAAGCTTTCTGAGAAACTTCTTTGTGTTCTGTGAAATCATCTCACAGAGTTACAGCTTTCCCCTCAAGAAGCCTTTCGCTCAGACAGTTCTTGTGGAATTGGCAAAGTGATATTTGGAAGCCCATAGAGGGCTATGGTGAAAAAGGAAATATCCTCAGATGAAATCTGGAAAAAAGCTTTCTGAGAAACTGCTTAGTGTTCTGTTAATTCAACTCCCAGAGTTACATCTGTATTTCGTGGATCTCTTTGCTAGCCTTATTTCTGTGGAATCTGAGAACAGATATTTCGTATCCCTATGATGAATATAGGGCCAAAGGAAATATCCTCCGATAACAAAGAGAAAGAGGCTTTCTGAGAAACTTCCTTGTGTTCTGTGAAATCATCTCACAGTGTTACAGCTTTCCTATCAAGAAGCCTTTCGCTAAGACAGTTCTTGTGGAATTGGCAAAGTGATATTTGGAAGCCCATAGAGGGCTATGGTGAAAAAGGAAATATCCTCAGATGAAATCTGGAAAGAAGCTTTCTGAGAAACTGCTTAGTGTTCTGTTAATTCATCTCCCAGAGTTACATCTGTATTTCGTGGATCTCTTTGCTAGCCTTATTTCTGTGGAATCTGAGAACAGATATTTCGGATCCCTTTGAAGACTATAGGGCCAAAGGAAATATCCTCCGAAAACAAAGAGAAAGAAGCTTTCTGAGAAACTTCTTTGTGTTCTGTGAAATCATCTCACAGAGTTACAGCTTTCCCCTCAAGAAGCCTTTCGCTAAGACAGTTCTTGTGGAATTGGCAAAGTGATATTTGGAAGCCCATAGAGGGCTATGGTGAAAAAGGAAATATCCTCAGATGTAATCTGGAAAAAAGCTTTCTGAGAAACTGCTTAGTGTTCTGTTAATTCATCTCCCAGAGTTACATCTGTATTTCGTGGATCTCTTTGCTAGCCTTATTTCTGTGGAATCTGAGAACAGATATTTCGGATCCCTTTGAAGACTATAGGGCCAAAGGAAATATCCTCCGAAAACAAAGAGAAAGAAACTTTCTGAGAAACTTCTTTGTGCTCTGTGAAATCATCTCACAGAGTTACAGCTTTCCCCTAAAGAAGCCTTTCGCTAAGACAGTTCTTGTGGAATTGGCAAAGTGATATTTGGAAGCCCATAGAGGGCTATGGTGAAAAAGGAAATATCCTCCGATGAAATCTGGAAAGAAGCTTTCTGAGAAACTGCTTAGTGTTCTCTTAATTCATCTCACAGAGTTACATCTGTATTTGGTGGATACCTTTGCTAGCCTTATTTCTGTGGAATCTGAGAACAGATATTTCGGATCCCTATGATGACAATTGGCCCAAAGGAAATATCCTCCGAAAACAAAGAGAAAGAAGCTTTCTGAGAAACTTCTTTGTGTTCTGTGAAATCATCTCACAGAGTTACAGCTTTCCCCTCAAGAAGCCTTTCGCTAAGACAGTTCTTGTGGAATTGGCAAAGTGATATTTGGAAGCCCATAGAGGGCTATGGTGAAAAAGGAAATATCCTCAGATGAAATCTGGAAAGAAGCTTTCTGAGAAACTGCTTAGTGTTCTCTTAATTCATCTCACAGAGTTACATGTGTATTTCGTGGATCTCTTTGCTAGCCTTATTTCTGTGGAATCTGAGAACAGATATTTCGGAACCCTTTGAAGACTATAGGGCCAAAGGAAATATGATCCGATAACAAAGAGAAAGAAGCTTTCTGAGAAACTTCTTTGTGTTTTGTGAAATCATCTCACAGTGTTACAGCTTTCCCCTCAAGAAGCCTTTCGCTAAGACAGTTCTTGCGGAATTGGCAAAGTGATATTTGGAAGCCCATAGAGGGCTATGGTGAAAAAGGAAATATCCTCCGATGAAATCTGGAAAGAAGCTTACAGAGAAACTGCTTAGTGTTCTGTTAATTCATCTCACAGAGTTACATCTGTATTTCGTGGATCTCTTTCCTAGCCTTATTTCTGTGGAATCTGAGAACAGATATTTCGGATCCCTATGATGAAAATTGGCCCAAAGGAAATATCCTCCGAAAACAAAGAGAAAGAAGCTTTCTGAGAAACTTCTTTGCCTTCTGCGATATCATCTCACAGAGTTACAGCTTTCCCCTCAAGAAGCCTTTCGCTAAGACAGTTCTTGTGGAATTGGCAAAGTGATATTTGGAAGCCCATAGAGGGCTATGGTGAAAAAGGAAATATCCTCAGATGAAATCTGGAAAGAAGCTTTCTGAGAAACTGCTTAGTGTTCTGTTAATTCATCTCCCAGAGTTACATCTGTATTTCGTGGATCTCCTTGCTAGCCTTATTTCTGTGGAAACTGAGAACAGATATTTCGGATCCCTTTGAAGACTATAGGGCCAAAGGAAATATCCTCCGAAAACAAAGAGAAAGAAACTTTCTGAGAAACTTCTTTGTGCTCTGTGAAATCATCTCACAGAGTTACAGCTTTCCCCTAAAGAAGCCTTTCGCTAAGACAGTTCTTGTGGAATTGGCAAAGTGATATTTGGAAGCCCATAGAGGGCTATGGTGAAAAAGGAAATATCCTCAGATGAAATCTGGAAAGAAGCTTTCTGAGAAACTGCTTAGTGTTCTCTTAATTCATCTCACAGAGTTACATCTGTATTTCGTGGATACCTTTGCTAGCCTTATTTCTGTGGAATCTGAGAACAGATATTTCGGATCCCTATGATGACAATTGGCCCAAAGGAAATATCCTCCGAAAACAAAGAGAAAGAAGCTTTCTGAGAAACTTCTTTGTGTTCTGTGAAATCATCTCACAGAGTTACAGCTTTCCCCTCAAGAAGCCTTTCGCTAAGACAGTTCTTGTGGAATTGGCAAAGTGATATTTGGAAGCCCATAGAGGGCTATGGTGAAAAAGGAAATATCCTCCGATGAAATCTGGAAGGAAGCTTTCTGAGAAACTGCTTAGTGTTCTCTTAATTCATCTCACAGAGTTACATCTGTATTTCGTGGATACCTTTGCTAGCCTTATTTCTGTGGAATCTGAGAACAGATATTTCGGTTCCCTATGATGACAATTGGCCCAAAGGAAATATCCTCCGAAAACAAAGAGAAAGAAGCTTTCTGAGAAACTTCTTTGTGTTCTGTGAAATCATCTCACAGAGTTACAGCTTTCCTATCAAGAAGCCTTTCGCTAAGACAGTTCTTGTGGAATTGGCAAAGTGATATTTGGAAGCCCATAGAGGGCTATGGTGAAAAAGGAAATATCCTCAGATGAAATCTGGAAAGAATCTTTCTGAGAAACTGCTTAGTGTTCTCTTAATTCATCTCACAGAGTTACATGTGTATTTCGTGGATCTCTTTGCTAGCCTTATTTCTGTGGAATCTGAGAACAGATATTTCGGATCCCATTGAAGACTATAGGGCCAAAGGAAATATCCTCCGATAACAAAGAGAAAGAAGCTTTCTCAGAAACTACTTTGTGTTCTGTGAAATCATCTCACAGAGTTACAGCTTTCCCCTCAAGAAGCCTTTCGCTAAGACAGTTCTTCTGGAATTGGCAAAGTGATATTTGGAAGCCCATAGAGGGCTATGGTGAAAAAGGAAATATCCTCAGATGAAACCTGGAAAGAAGCTTTCGGAGAAACTGCTTAGTGTTCTGTTAATTCATCTCACAGAGTTACATCTGTACTTCGTGGATCTCTTTGCTAGCCTTATTTCTGTGGAATCTGAGAACAGATATTTCGGAACCCTTTGAAGACTATAGGGCCAAAGGAAATATGATCCGAAAACAAAGAGAAAGAAGCTTTCTGAGAAACTTCTTTGTGTTTTGTGAAATCATCTCACAGTGTTACAGCTTTCCCCTCAAGAAGCCTTTCGCTAAGACAGTTCTTGCGGAATTGGCAAAGTGATATTTGGAAGCCCATAGAGGGCTATGGTGAAAAAGGAAATATCCTCAGATGAAATCTGGAAAGAAGCTTACAGAGAAACTGCTTAGTGTTCTGTTAATTCATCTCACAGAGTTACATCTGTATTTCGTGGATCTCTTTGCTAGCCTTATTTCTGTGGAATCTGAGAACAGATATTTCGGATCCCTATGATGAAAATTGGCCCAAAGGAAATATCCTCCGAAAACAAAGAGAAAGAAGCTTTCTGAGAACCTTCTTTGTCTTCTGCAATATCATCTCACAGAGTTACAGCTTTCCCCTCAAGAAGCCTTTCGCTAAGACAGTTCTTGTGGAATTGGCAAAGTGATATTTTGAAGCCCATAGAGGGCTATGGTAAAAAAGGAAATATCCTCAGATGAAATCTGGAAAGAAGCTTTCTGAGAAACTGCTTAGTGTTCTGTTAATTCATCTCCCAGAGTTACATCTGTATTTCGTGGATCTCTTTGCTAGCCTTATTTCTGTGGAATCTGAGAACAGATATTTCGTATCCCTATGATGAATATAGGGCCAAAGGAAATATCCTCCGATAACAAAGAGAAAGAAGCTTTCTAAGAAACTTCCTTGTGTTCTGTGAAATCATCTCACAGTGTTACAGCTTTCCTATCAAGAAGCCTTTCGCTAAGACAGTTCTTGCGGAATTGGCAAAGTGATATTTGGAAGCCCATAGAGGGCTATGGTGCAAAAGGAAATATCCTCAGATGAAATCTGGAAAGAAGCTTTCTGAGAAACTGCTTAGTGTTCTGTTAATTCATCTCCCAGAGTTACATCTGTATTTCGTGGATCTCTTTGCTAGCCTTATTTCTGTGGAATCTGAGAATAGATATTTCGTATCCCTATGATGAATATAGGGCCAAAGGAAATATCCTCCGATAACAGAGAGAAAGAAGCTTTCTGAGAAACTTCCTTGTGTTCTGTGAAATCATCTCACAGAGTTACAGCTTTCCCCTCAAGAAGCCTTTCGCTAAGACAGTTCTTGTGGAATTGGCAAAGTGATATTTGGAAGCCCATAGAGGGCTATGGTGAACAAGGAAATATCCTCAGATGAAACCTGGAAAGAAGCTTTCTGAGAAACTGCTTAGTGTTCTGTTAATTCATCTCACAGAGTTACATCTGTATTTCGTGGATCTCTTTGCTAGCCTTATTTCTGTGGAATCTGAGAACAGATATTTCGGATCCCTTTGAAGACTATAGGGCCAAAGGAAATATCCTCCGAAAACAAAGAGAAAGAAGCTTTCTGAGAAACCTCTTTGTGTTCTGTGAAATCATCTCACAGAGTTATAGCTTGCCCCTCAAGAAGCCTTTCGCTAAGACAGTTCTTGTGGAATTGGCAAAGTGATATTTGGAAGCCCATAGAGGGCTATGGTGAAAAAGCAAATATCCTCAGATGAAATCTGGAAACAAGATTTCTGAGAAACTGCTTAGTGTTCTGTTAATTCATCTCACAGAGTTACATCAGTATTTCGTGGATCTCTTTGCTAGCCTTATTTCTGTGGAATATGAAAACAGATATTTCGGATCCCTTTGAAGACTATAGGGCCAAAGGAAATATCCTCCGATAACAAAGAGAAAGAAGCTTTCTGAGAAACTTCTTTTTGTTTTGTGAAATCCTCTCACAGTGTTACAGCTTTCCCCTAAAGAAGCCTTTCGTTAAGACAGTTCTTGCGGAATTGGCAAAGTGATATTTGGAAGCCCATAGAGGCATAGGGTGAAAAAGGAAATATCCTCAGATGAAATCTGGAAAGAAGCTTTCCGAGAAACTGCTTAGTGTTCCATTAATTCATCTCCCAGAGTTACATCTGTATTTCGTGGATCTCTTTGCTAGCCTTATTTCTGTGGAATCTGAGAACAGATATTTCGGATCCCTTTGAAGACTATAGGGCCAAAGGAAATATCCTCCGAAAACAAAGAGAAAGAAGCTTTCTAAGAAACTTCTTTGTGTTCTGTGAAGTCACCTCACAGAGTTTCATCTTTCCCCTCAAGAAGCCTTTCGCTAAGACAGTTCTTGTGGAATTGGCAAAGTGATATTTGGAAGCCCACAGAGGGCTATGGTGAAAAAGGAAATATCCTCAGATGAAATCTGGAAAGAAGTTTTCTGAGAAACTGCTTAGTGTTCTGTTAATTCATCTCCCAGAGTTACGTCTCTATTTCGTGGATCTCTTTGCTAGCCCTATTTCTGTGGAATCTGAGAAC
Organism: Macaca fascicularis; assembly: GCF_037993035.2. Taxonomy (NCBI): domain Eukaryota; kingdom Metazoa; phylum Chordata; class Mammalia; order Primates; family Cercopithecidae; genus Macaca; species Macaca fascicularis. Next base: position 52,229,000 of record NC_088378.1, read on the forward strand.
AGACATTTCGAATCCCTTTGAAAACTATAGAGCCAAAGGAAATATCCTCCGAAAACAAAGAGAAAGAAGCTTTCTGAGAAACTTCTTTGTGTTCTGTGAAATCATCTCACAGAGTTACAGCTTTCCCCTCAAGAAGCCTTTCGCTAAGACAGTTCTTGTGGAATTGGCAAAGTGATATTTGGAAGCCCTTAGAGGGCTATGGTGAAAAAGGAAATATCCTCAGATGAAATCTGGAAAGAAGCTTTCTGAGAAACTGCTTAGTGTTCTGTTAATTCATCTCCCAGAGTTACATCTGTATTTCGTGGATCTCTTTGCTAGCCTTATTTCTGTGGAATCTGAGAACAGATATTTCGGATCCCTTTGAAGACTATAGGGCCAAAGGAAATATCCTCCGAAAACAAAGAGAAAGAAGCTTTCTGAGAAACTTCTTTGTGTTTTGTGAAATAATCTCACAGAGTTACAGCTTTCCCCTCAAGAAGCCTTTCGCTAAGACAGTTCTTGTGGAATTGGAAAAGTGATATTTGGAAGCCCATAGAGGGCTATGGTGAAAAAGGAAATATCCTCAGATGAAATCTGGAAAGAAGCTTTCTGAGAAACTGCTTACTGTTCTGTTAATTCATCTCCCAGAGTTACATCTGTATTTCGTGGATCTCTTTGCTAGCCTTATTTCTGTGCAATCTGCGAACAGATATTTCGGATCCCTTTGAAGACTATAGGGCCAAAGGAAATATCCTCCGAAAACAAAGAGAAAGAATCTTTCTGAGAAACTTCTTTGTGTTCTGTGAAATCATCTCACAGAGTTACAGCTTTCCCCTCAAGAAGCCTTTCGCTAAGACAGTTCTTGTGGAATTGGCAAAGTGATATTTGGAAGCCCATAGAAGGCTATGGTGAAAAAGGAAATATCCTCAGATGAAATCTGGAAAGAAGCTTTCTGAGAAACTGCTTAGTGTTCTGTTAATTCATGTCCCAGAGTTACATCTGTATTTCGTGGATCTCTTTGCTAGCCTTATTTCTGTGGAATCTGAGAACAGATATTTCGGATCCCTTTGAAGACTATAGGGCCAAAGGAAATATCCTCCGAAAACAAAGAGAAAGAAGCTTTCTGAGAAACTTCTTTGTGTTTTGTGAAATAATCTCACAGAGTTACAGCTTTCCCCTCAAGAAGCCTTTCGCTAAGACAGTTCTTGTGGAATTGGAAAAGTGATATTTGGAAGCCCAAAGAGGGCTATGGTGAAAAAGGAAATATCCTCAGATGAAATCTGGAAAGAAGCTTTCTGAGAAACTGCTTAGTGTTCTGTTAATTCATCTCCCAGAGTTACATCTGTATTTCGTGGATCTCTTTGCTAGCCTTATTTCTGTGCAATCTGAGAACAGATATTTCGGATCCCTTTGAAGACTATAGGGCCAAAGGAAATATCCTCCGAAAACAAAGAGAAAGAAGCTTTCTGAGAAACTTCTTTGTGTTCTGTGAAATCATCTCACAGAGTTACACCTTTCCCCTCAAGAAGCCTTTCGCTAAGACAGTTCTTGTGGAATTGGAAAAGTGATATTTGGAATCCCATAGAGGGCTATGGTGAAAAAGGAAATATCCTCAGATGAAATCTGGAAAGAAGCTTTCTGAGAAACTGCTTAGTGTTCTGTTAATTCATCTCCCAGAGTTACATCTGTATTTCGTGGATCTCTTTGCTAGCCTTATTTCTGTGGAATCTGAGAACAGATATTTCGAATCCCTTTGAAGACTATAGGGCCAAAGGAAATATCCTCCGATAACAAAGAGAAAGAAGCTTTCTGAGAAACATCTTTTTGTTTTGTGAAATCCTCTCACAGTGTTACAGCTTTCCCCTAAAGAAGCCTTTCGCAAAGACAGTTCTTGCGGATTTGGCAAAGTGATATTTGGAAGCCCTTAGAGGGCCATGGTGAAAAAGGAAATATCCTAAGATGAAATCTGGAAAGAAGCTTTCTGAGAAACTGCTTAGTGTTCTGTTAATTCATCTCCCAGAGTTACATCTGTATTTCGTGGATCTCTTTGCTAGCCTTATTTCTGTGGAATCTGAGTACAGATATTTTGGATCCCTTTGAAGACTATAGGGCCAAAGAAAATATCCTCCGAAAACAAAGAGAAAGAAGCTTTCTGAGAAACTTCTTTGTGTTCTGTGAAATCATCTCACAGAGTTTCATCTTTCCGCTCAAGAAGCCTTTCGCTAAGACAGTTCTTGCGGAATTGGCAAAGTGATATTTGGAAGCCCATAGAGGGCTACGGTGAAAAAGGAAATATCCTCAGATGAAATCTGGAAAGAAGCTTTCTGAGAAACTGCTTAGTGTTCTGTTAATTCATCTCACAGAGTTACATCTTTATTTCGTGGATCACTTTGCTAGCCTTATTTCTGTGGAATCTGAGAACAGATATTTAGGATCCCTTCGAAGACTATAGGGCCAAGGAAATATCCTCCGATAGCAAAGAGAAAGAAGCTTTCTGAGAAACTTCTTTGTGTTTTGTGAAATCATCTCACAGAGTTACAGCTTTCCCCTCAAGAAGCCTTTCGCAAAGACAGTTCTTGTGGAATTGGCAAAGTGATATTTGGAAGCCCATAGAGGGCTATGGTGAAAAAGGAAATATCCTAAGATGAAATCTGGAAAGAAGCTTTCTGAGAAACTGCTTAGTGTTCTGTTAATTCATCTCCCAGAGTTACATCTGTATTTCGTGGATCTCTTTGCTAGCCTTATTTCTGTGGAATCTGAGAACAGATATTTCGGATCCCTTTGAAGACTATAGGGCCAAAGGAAATATCTTCCGAAAACAAAGAGAAAGAAGCTTTCTGAGAAACTTCTTTGTGTTCTGTGAAATCATCTCACAGAGTTACAGCTTTCCCCTCAAGAAGCCTTTCGCTAAGACAGTTCTTGTGAAATTGGCAAAGTGATATTTGGAAGCCCATAGAGGGCTATGGTGAAAAAGGAAATATCCTCAGATGAAATCTGGAAAGAAGCTTTCTGAGAAACTGCTTAGTGTTCTGTTAATTCATCTCCCAGAGTTACATCTGTATTTCGTGGATCTCTTTGCTAGCCTTATTTCTGTGGAATCTGAGAACAGATATTTCGAATCCCTTTGAAGACTATAGGGCCAAAGGAAATATCCTCCGATAACAAAGAGAAAGAAGCTTTCTGAGAAACATCTTTTTGTTTTGTGAAATCCTCTCACAGTGTTACAGCTTTCCCCTAAAGAAGCCTTTCGCTAAGACAGTTCTTGCGGATTTGGCAAAGTGATATTTGGAAGCCCTTAGAGGGCCATGGTGAAAAAGGAAATATCCTAAGATGAAATCTGGAAAGAAGCTTTCTGAGAAACTGCTTAGTGTTCTGTTAATTCATCTCCCAGAGTTACATCTGTATTTCGTGGATCTCTTTGCTAGCCTTATTTCTGTGGAATCTGAGTACAGATATTTTGGATCCCTTTGAAGACTATAGGGCCAAAGAAAATATCCTCCGAAAACAAAGAGAAAGAAGCTTTCTGAGAAACTTCTTTGTGTTCTGTGAAATCATCTCACAGAGTTTCATCTTTCCGCTCAAGAAGCCTTTCGCTAAGACAGTTCTTGCGGAATTGGCAAAGTGATATTTGGAAGCCCATAGAGGGCTACGGTGAAAAAGGAAATATCCTCAGATGAAATCTGGAAAGAAGCTTTCTGAGAAACTGCTTAGTGTTCTGTTAATTCATCTCACAGAGTTACATCTTTATTTCGTGGATCACTTTGCTAGCCTTATTTCTGTGGAATCTGAGAACAGATATTTCGGATCCCTTCGAAGACTATAGGGCCAAGGAAATATCCTCCGATAGCAAAGAGAAAGAAGCTTTCTGAGAAACTTCTTTGTGTTTTGTGAAATCATCTCACAGAGTTACAGCTTTCCCCTCAAGAAGCCTTTCGCAAAGACAGTTCTTGTGGAATTGGCAAAGTGATATTTGGAAGCCCATAGAGGGCTATGGTGAAAAAGGAAATATCCTAAGATGAAATCTGGAAAGAAGCTTTCTGAGAAACTGCTTAGTGTTCTGTTAATTCATCTCCCAGAGTTACATCTGTATTTCGTGGATCTCTTTGCTAGCCTTATTTCTGTGGAATCTGAGAACAGATATTTCGGATCCCTTTGAAGACTATAGGGCCAAAGGAAATATCTTCCGAAAACAAAGAGAAAGAAGCTTTCTGAGAAACTTCTTTGTGTTCTGTGAAATCATCTCACAGAGTTACAGCTTTCCCCTCAAGAAGCCTTTCGCTAAGACAGTTCTTGTGAAATTGGCAAAGTGATATTTGGAAGCCCATAGAGGGCTATGGTGAAAAAGGAAATATCCTCAGATGAAATCTGGAAAGAAGCTTTCTGAGAAACTGCTTAGTGTTCTGTTAATTCATCTCCCAGAGTTACATCTGTATTTCGTGGATCTCTTTGCTAGCCTTATTTCTGTGGAATCTGAGAACAGATATTTCGGATCCCTTTGAAGACTATAGGGCCAAAGGAAATATCCTCCGAAAACAAAGAGAAAGAAGCTTTCTGAGAAACTTCTTTGTGTTCTGTGAAATCATCTCACAGAGTTACAGCTTTCCCCTCAAGAAGCCTTTCGCTAAGACAGTTCTTGTGGAATTGGCAAAGTGATATTTGGAAGCCCATAGAGGGCTACGGTGAAAAAGGAAATATCCTCAGATGAAATCTGGAAAGAAGCTTTCTGAGAAACTGCTTAGTGTTCTGTTAATTCATCTCCCAGAGTTACATCTGTATTTCGTTGATCCCTTTGCTAGCCTTATTTCTGTGGAATCTGAGAACAGATATTTCGGATCCCTTTGAAGACTATAGGGCCAAAGGAAATATCCTCCGAAAACAAAGAGAAAGAAGCTTTCTGAGAAACTTCTTTGTGTTCTGTGAAATCATCTCACAGAGTTACAGCTTTCCCCTCAAGAAGCCTTTCGCTAAGACAGTTCTTGTGGAATTGGCAAAGTGATATTTGGAAGCCCATAGAGGGCTATGGTGAAAAAGGAAATATCCTCAGATGAAATCTGGAAAGAAGCTTTCTGAGAAACTGCTTAGTGTTCTGTTAATTCATCTCCCAGAGTTACATCTGTATTTCGTGGATCTCTTTGCTAGCCTTATTTCTGTGGAATCTGAGAACAGATATTTCGGATCCCTTTGAAGACTATAGGGCCAAAGGAAATATCCTCCGAAAACAAAGAGAAAGAAGCTTTCTGAGAAACTTCTTTGTGTTTTGTGAAATAATCTCACAGAGTTACAGCTTTCCCCTCAAGAAGTCTTTCGCTAAGACAGTTCTTGTGGAATTGGCAAAGTGATATTTGGAAGCCCATAGAGGGCTATGGTGAAAAAGGAAATATCCTCAGATGAAATCTGGAAAGAAGCTTTCTGAGAAACTGCTTAGTGTTCTGTTAATTCATCTCCCAGAGTTACATCTGTATTTCGTGGATCTCTTTGCTAGCCTTATTTCTGTGCAATCTGCGAACAGATATTTCGGATCCCTTCGAAGACTATAGGGCCAAAGGAAATATCCTCCGAAAACAAAGAGAAAGAATCTTTCTGAGAAACTTCTTTGTGTTCTGTGAAATCATCTCACAGAGTTACAGCTTTCCCCTCAAGAAGCCTTTCGCTAAGACAGTTCTTGTGGAATTGGCAAAGTGATATTTGGAAGCCCATAGAGGGCTATGGTGAAAAAGGAAATATCCTCAGATGAAATCTGGAAAGAAGCTTTCTGAGAAACTGCTTAGTGTTCTGTTAATTCATCTCCCAGAGTTACATCTGTATTTCGTGGATCTCTTTGCTAGCCTTATTTCTGTGGAATCTGAGAACAGATATTTCGGATCCCTTTGAAGACTATAGGGCCAAAGGAAATATCCTCCGAAAACAAAGAGAAAGAAGCTTTCTGAGAAACTTCTTTGTGTTTTGTGAAATCATCTCACAGAGTTACAGCTTTCCCCTCAAGAAGCCTTTCGCTAAGACAGTTCTTGTGGAATTGGCAAAGTGATATTTGGAAGCCCAAAGAGGGCTATGGTGAAAAAGGAAATATCCTCAGATGAAATCTGGAAAGAAGCTTTCTGAGAAACTGCTTAGTGTTCTGTTAATTCATCTCCCAGAGTTACATCTGTATTTCGTGGATCTCTTTGCTAGCCTTATTTCTGTGCAATCTGAGAACAGATATTTCGGATCCCTTTGAAGACTATAGGGCCAAAGGAAATATCCTCCGAAAACAAAGAGAAAGAAGCTTTCTGAGAAACTTCTTTGTGTTCTGTGAAATCATCTCACAGAGTTACAGCTTTCCCCTCAAGAAGCCTTTCGCTAAGACAGTTCTTGTGGAATTGGCAAAGTGATATTTGGAAGCCCATAGAGGGCTATGGTGAAAAAGGAAATATCCTCAGATGAAATCTGGAAAGAAGCTTTCTGAGAAACTGCTTAGTGTTCTCTTAATTCATCTCACAGAGTTACATCTGTATTTCGTGGATACCTTTGCTAGCCTTATTTCTGTGGAATCTGAGAACAGATATTTCGGTTCCCTATGATGACAATTGGCCCAAAGGAAATATCCTCCGAAAACAAAGAGAAAGAAGCTTTCTGAGAAACTTCTTTGTGTTCTGTGAAATCATCTCACAGAGTTACAGCTTTCCTATCAAGAAGCCTTTCGCTAAGACAGTTCTTGTGGAATTGGCAAAGTGATATTTGGAAGCCCATAGAGGGCTATGGTGAAAAAGGAAATATCCTCAGATGAAATCTGGAAAGAATCTTTCTGAGAAACTGCTTAGTGTTCTCTTAATTCATCTCACAGAGTTACATGTGTATTTCGTGGATCTCTTTGCTAGCCTTATTTCTGTGGAATCTGAGAACAGATATTTCGGATCCCATTGAAGACTATAGGGCCAAAGGAAATATCCTCCGATAACAAAGAGAAAGAAGCTTTCTCAGAAACTACTTTGTGTTCTGTGAAATCATCTCACAGAGTTACAGCTTTCCCCTCAAGAAGCCTTTCGCTAAGACAGTTCTTCTGGAATTGGCAAAGTGATATTTGGAAGCCCATAGAGGGCTATGGTGAAAAAGGAAATATCCTCAGATGAAACCTGGAAAGAAGCTTTCGGAGAAACTGCTTAGTGTTCTGTTAATTCATCTCACAGAGTTACATCTGTACTTCGTGGATCTCTTTGCTAGCCTTATTTCTGTGGAATCTGAGAACAGATATTTCGGAACCCTTTGAAGACTATAGGGCCAAAGGAAATATGATCCGAAAACAAAGAGAAAGAAGCTTTCTGAGAAACTTCTTTGTGTTTTGTGAAATCATCTCACAGTGTTACAGCTTTCCCCTCAAGAAGCCTTTCGCTAAGACAGTTCTTGCGGAATTGGCAAAGTGATATTTGGAAGCCCATAGAGGGCTATGGTGAAAAAGGAAATATCCTCAGATGAAATCTGGAAAGAAGCTTACAGAGAAACTGCTTAGTGTTCTGTTAATTCATCTCACAGAGTTACATCTGTATTTCGTGGATCTCTTTGCTAGCCTTATTTCTGTGGAATCTGAGAACAGATATTTCGGATCCCTATGATGAAAATTGGCCCAAAGGAAATATCCTCCGAAAACAAAGAGAAAGAAGCTTTCTGAGAACCTTCTTTGTCTTCTGCAATATCATCTCACAGAGTTACAGCTTTCCCCTCAAGAAGCCTTTCGCTAAGACAGTTCTTGTGGAATTGGCAAAGTGATATTTTGAAGCCCATAGAGGGCTATGGTAAAAAAGGAAATATCCTCAGATGAAATCTGGAAAGAAGCTTTCTGAGAAACTGCTTAGTGTTCTGTTAATTCATCTCCCAGAGTTACATCTGTATTTCGTGGATCTCTTTGCTAGCCTTATTTCTGTGGAATCTGAGAACAGATATTTCGTATCCCTATGATGAATATAGGGCCAAAGGAAATATCCTCCGATAACAAAGAGAAAGAAGCTTTCTGAGAAACTTCCTTGTGTTCTGTGAAATCATCTCACAGTGTTACAGCTTTCCTATCAAGAAGCCTTTCGCTAAGACAGTTCTTGCGGAATTGGCAAAGTGATATTTGGAAGCCCATAGAGGGCTATGGTGAAAAAGGAAATATCCTCAGATGAAATCTGGAAAGAAGCTTTCTGAGAAACTGCTTAGTGTTCTGTTAATTCATCTCCCAGAGTTACATCTGTATTTCGTGGATCTCTTTGCTAGCCTTATTTCTGTGGAATCTGAGAATAGATATTTCGTATCCCTATGATGAATATAGGGCCAAAGGAAATATCCTCCGATAACAGAGAGAAAGAAGCTTTCTGAGAAACTTCCTTGTGTTCTGTGAAATCATCTCACAGAGTTACAGCTTTCCCCTCAAGAAGCCTTTCGCTAAGACAGTTCTTGTGGAATTGGCAAAGTGATATTTGGAAGCCCATAGAGGGCTATGGTGAACAAGGAAATATCCTCAGATGAAACCTGGAAAGAAGCTTCTGAGAAACTGCTTAGTGTTCTGTTAATTCATCTCACAGAGTTACATCTGTATTTCGTGGATCTCTTTGCTAGCCTTATTTCTGTGGAATCTGAGAACAGATATTTCGGATCCCTTTGAAGACTATAGGGCCAAAGGAAATATCCTCCGAAAACAAAGAGAAAGAAGCTTTCTGAGAAACTTCTTTGTGTTCTGTGAAATCATCTCACAGAGTTATAGCTTGCCCCTCAAGAAGCCTTTCGCTAAGACAGTTCTTGTGGAATTGGCAAAGTGATATTTGGAAGCCCATAGAGGGCTATGGTGAAAAAGCAAATATCCTCAGATGAAATCTGGAAACAAGATTTCTGAGAAACTGCTTAGTGTTCTGTTAATTCATCTCACAGAGTTACATCAGTATTTCGTGGATCTCTTTGCTAGCCTTATTTCTGTGGAATATGAAAACAGATATTTCGGATCCCTTTGAAGACTATAGGGCCAAAGGAAATATCCTCCGATAACAAAGAGAAAGAAGCTTTCTGAGAAACTTCTTTTTGTTTTGTGAAATCCTCTCACAGTGTTACAGCTTTCCCCTAAAGAAGCCTTTCGTTAAGACAGTTCTTGCGGAATTGGCAAAGTGATATTTGGAAGCCCATAGAGGCATAGGGTGAAAAAGGAAATATCCTCAGATGAAATCTGGAAAGAAGCTTTCCGAGAAACTGCTTAGTGTTCCATTAATTCATCTCCCAGAGTTACATCTGTATTTCGTGGATCTCTTTGCTAGCCTTATTTCTGTGGAATCTGAGAACAGATATTTCGGATCCCTTTGAAGACTATAGGGCCAAAGGAAATATCCTCCGAAAACAAAGAGAAAGAAGCTTTCTGAGAAACTTCTTTGTGTTCTGTGAAGTCACCTCACAGAGTTTCATCTTTCCCTTCAAGAAGCCTTTCGCTAAGACAGTTCTTGTGGAATTGGCAAAGTGATATTTGGAAGCCCACAGAGGGCTATGGTGAAAAAGGAAATATCCTCAGATGAAATCTGGAAAGAAGTTTTCTGAGAAACTGCTTAGTGTTCTGTTAATTCATCTCCCAGAGTTACGTCTCTATTTCGTGGATCTCTTTGCTAGCCCTATTTCTGTGGAATCTGAGAACAGACATTTCGAATCCCTTTGAAAACTATAGAGCCAAAGGAAATATCCTCCGAAAACAAAGAGAAAGAAGCTTTCTGAGAAACTTCTTTGTGTTCTGTGAAATCATCTCACAGAGTTACAGCTTTCCCCTCAAGAAGCCTTTCGCTAAGACAGTTCTTGTGGAATTGGCAAAGTGATATTTGGAAGCCCTTAGAGGGCTATGGTGAAAAAGGAAATATCCTCAGATGAAATCTGGAAAGAAGCTTTCTGAGAAACTGCTTAGGGTTCTGTTAATTCATCTCACAGAGTTACATCTGTATTTCGTGGATCTCTTTGCTAGCCTTATTTCTGTGTAATCTGAGAAGAGATAATTCAGATCCGTTTGAAGACTATAGGGACAAAGGAAATATCCTCCGATAACAAAGAGAAAGAAGCTTTCTGAGAAACTTCTTTGTGTTCTGTGAAATCATCTCACAGAGTTATAGCTTTCCCCTCAAGAAGCCTTTCGCTAAGACAGTTCTTGTGGAATTGGCAAAGTGATATTTGGAAGCCCATAGAGGGCTATGGTGAAAAAGGAAATATCCTCAGATGAAATCTGGAAAGAAGCTTTCTGAGAAACTGCTTAGTGTTCTGTTAATTCATCTCCCAGAGTTACATCTGTATTTCGTGGATCTCTTTGCTAGCCTTATTTCTGTGGAATCTGAGAACAAATATTTCGGATCCCTATGATGACAATTGGGCCAAAGGAAATATCCTCCGATAACAAAGAGAAAGAAGATTTCTGAGAAACTTCTTTGTCTTCTGCGAAATCTTCTCACAGAGTTACAGCTTTCCCCTCAAGAAGCCTTTCGCTAAGACAGTTCCTGTGGAATTGGCAAAGTGATATTTGGAAGCCCATAGAGGGCTATGGTGAAAAAGGAAATATCCTCAGATGAAATCTGGAAAGAAGCTTTCTGAGAAACTGCTTAGTGTTCTGTTAATTCATCTCCCAGAGTTACATCTGTATTTCGTGGATCTCTTTGCTAGCCTTATTTCTGTGGAATCTGAGAACAGATATTTCGGATCCCTTTGAAGACTATAGGGCCATGGAAATATCCTCCGAAAACAAAGAGAAAGAAGCTTTCTGAGAAACTTCTTTGTGTTCTGTGAAATCATCTCACAGAGTTACAGCTTTCCCCTCAAGAAGCCTTTCGCTAAGACAGTTCTTGTGGAATTGGAAAAGTGATATTTGGAAGCCCATAGAGGGCTATGGTGAAAAAGGAAATATCCTCAGATGAAATCTGGAAAGAAGCTTTCTGAGAAACTGCTTAGTGTTCTGTTAATTCATCTCCCAGAGTTACATCTCTATTTCGTGGATCTCTTTGCTAGCCTTATTTCTGTGGAATCTGAGAACAGATATTTCGGATCCCTTTGAAGACTATAGGGCCAAAGGAAATATCCTCCGAAAACAAAGAGAAAGAAGCTTTCTGAGAAACTTCTTTGTGTTTTGTGAAATAATCTCACAGAGTTACAGCTTTCCCCTCAAGAAGCCTTTCGCTAAGACAGTTCTTGTGGAATTGGAAAAGTGATATTTGGAAGCCCATAGAGGGCTATGGTGAAAAAGGAAATATCCTCAGATGAAATCTGGAAAGAAGCTTTCTGAGAAACTGCTTAGTGTTCTGTTAATTCATCTCCCAGAGTTACATCTGTATTTCGTGGATCTCTTTGCTAGCCTTATTTCTGTGCAATCTGAGAACAGATATTTCGGATCCCTTTGAAGACTATAGGGCCAAAGGAAATATCCTCCGAAAACAAAGAGAAAGAATCTTTCTGAGAAACTTCTTTGTGTTCTGTGAAATCATCTCACAGAGTTACAGCTTTCCCCTCAAGAAGCCTTTCGCTAAGACAGTTCTTGTGGAATTGGCAAAGTGATATTTGGAAGCCCATAGAGGGCTATGGTGAAAAAGGAAATATCCTCAGATGAAATCTGGAAAGAAGCTTTCTGAGAAACTGCTTAGTGTTCTGTTAATTCATCTCCCAGAGTTACAACTGTATTTCGTTGATCTCTTTGCTAGCCTTATTTCTGTGGAATCTGAGAACAGATATTTCGGATCCCTTTGAAGACTACAGGGCCAAAGGAAATATCCTCCGAAAACAAAGAGAAAGAAGCTTTCTGAGAAACTTCTTTGTGTTCTGTGAAATCATCTCACAGAGTTACAGCTTTCCCCTCAAGAAGCCTTTCGCTAAGACAGTTCTTGTGGAATTCGCAAAGTGATATTTGGAAGCCCATAGAGGGCTATGGTGAAAAAGGAAATATCCTCAGATGAAATCTGGAAAGAAGCTTTCTGAGAAACTGCTTAGTGTTCTGTTAATTCATCTCCCAGAGTTACATCTGTATTTCGTGGATCTCTTTGCTTGCCTTATTTCTGTGGAATCTGAGAACAGATATTTCGGATCCCTTTGAAGACTATAGGGGCAAAGGAAATATCCTCCGAAAACAAAGAGAAAGAAGCTTTCTGAGAAACTTCTTTGTGTTTTGTGAAATCATCTCACAGAGTTACAGCTTTCCCCTCAAGAAGCCTTTCGCTAAGACAGTTCTTGTGGAATTGGCAAAGTGATATTTGGAAGCCCATAGAGGGCTACGGTGAAAAAGGAAATATCCTCAGATGAAATCTGGAAAGAAGCTTTCTGAGAAACTGCTTAGTGTTCTGTTAATTCATCTCCCAGAGTTACATCTGTATTTCGTTGATCTCTTTGCTAGCCTTATTTCTGTGGAATCTCAGAACAGATATTTCGGATCCCTTTGAAGACTATAGGGCCAAAGGAAATATCCTCCGATAACAAAGAGAAAGAAGCTTTCTGAGAAACTTCTTTTTGTTTTGTGAAATCCTCTCACAGTGTTACAGCTTTCCCCTAAAGAAGCCTTTCGCTAAGACAGTTCTTGCGGATTTGGCAAAGTGATATTTGGAAGCCCATAGAGGGCTATGGTGAAAAAGGAAATATCCTCAGATGAAATCTGGAAAGAAGCTTTCTGAGAAACTGCTTAGTGTTCTGTTAATTCATCTCCCAGAGTTACATCTGTATTTCGTGGATCTCTTTGCTAGCCTTATTTCTGTGGAATCTGAGAACAGATATTTTGGATACCTTTGAAGACTATAGGGCCAAAGAAAATATCCTCCGAAAACAAAGAGAAAGAAGCTTTCTGAGAAACTTCTTTGTGTTCTGTGAAATCATCTCACAGAGTTTCATCTTTCCGCTCAAGAAGCCTTTCGCTAAGACAGTTCTTGCGGAATTGGCAAAGTGATATTTGGAAGCCCATAGAGGGCTACGGTGAAAAAGGAAATATCCTCAGATGAAATCTGGAAAGAAGCTTTCTGAGAAACTGCTTAGTGTTCTGTTAATTCATCTCACAGAGTTACATTTTTATTTCGTGGATCACTTTGCTAGCCTTATTTCTGTGGAATCTGAGAACAGATATTTCGGATACCTTCGAAGACTATAGGGCCAAGGAAATATCCTCCGATAGCAAAGAGAAAGAAGCTTTCTGAGAAACTTCTTTGTGTTTTGTGAAATCATCTCACAGAGTTACAGCATTCCCCTCAAGAAGCCTTTCGCAAAGACAGTTCTTGTGGAATTGGCAAAGTGATATTTGGAAGCCCATAGAGGGCTATGGTGAAAAAGGAAACATCCTAAGATGAAATCTGTAAAGAAGCTTTCTGAGAAACTGCTTAGTGTTCTGTTAATTCATCTCCCAGAGTTACATCTGTATTTCGTGGATCTCTTTGCTAGCCTTATTTCTGTGGAATCTGAGAACAGATATTTCGGATCGCTATGATGACTATAGGGCCAAAGAAAATATCCTCCGATAACAAAGAGAAAGAAGCTTTCTGAGAAACTTCTTTGTGTTCTGTGAAATCATCTCACAGAGTTACAGCTTTCCCCTGAAGAAGCCTTTCGCTAAGACAGTTCTTGTGGAATTGGCAATGTGATATTTGGAAGCCCATAGAGGGCTATGGTGAAAAAGGAAATATCCTCAGATGAAATCTGGAAAGAAGCTTTCTGAGAAACTGGTTAGTGTTCTGTTAATTCATCTCCCAGAGTTACATCTGTATTTCGTGGATCTCTTTGCTAGCCTTATTTCTGTGGAATCTGAGAACAGATATTTCGGATCCCTTTGAAGACTATAGGGCCAAAGGAAATATCCTCCGAAAACAAAGAGAAAGAAGCTTTCTGAGAAACTTCTTTGTGTTCTGTGAAATCATCTCACAGAGTTACAGCTTTCCCCTCAAGAAGCCTTTCGCTAAGACAGTTCTTGTGGAATTGGCAAAGTGATATTTGGAAGCCCATAGAGGGCTACGGTGAAAAAGGAAATATCCTCAGATGAAATCTGGAAAGAAGCTTTCTGAGAAACTGCTTAGTGTTCTGTTAATTCATCTCACAGAGTTACATCTTTATTTCGTGGATCACTTTGCTAGCCTTATTTCTGTGGAATCTGAGAACAGATATTTCGGATCCCTTCGAAGACTATAGGGCCAAGGAAATATCCTCCGATAGCAAAGAGAAAGAAGCTTTCTGAGAAACTTCTTTGTGTTTTGTGAAATCATCTCACAGAGTTACAGCATTCCCCTCAAGAAGCCTTTCGCAAAGACAGTTCTTGTGGAATTGGCAAAGTGATATTTGGAAGCCCATAGAGGGCTATGGTGAAAAAGGAAATATCCTAAGATGAAATCTGGAAAGAAGCTTTCTGAGAAACTGCTTAGTGTTCTGTTAATTCATCTCCCAGAGTTACATCTCTATTTCGTGGATCTCTTTGCTAGCCTTATTTCTGTGGAATCTGAGAACAGATATTTCGGATCCCTTTGAAGACTATAGGGCCAAAGGAAATATCCTCTGAAAACAAAGAGAAAGAAGCTTTCTGAGAAACTTCTTTGTGTTCTGTGAAATCATCTCACAGAGTTACAGCTTTCCCCTCTAGAAGCCTTTCGCTAAGACAGTTCTTGTGGAATTGGCAAAGTGATATTTGGAAGCCCATAGAGGGCTATGGTGAAAAAGGAAATATCCTCAGATGAAATCTGGAAAGAAGCTTTCTGAGAAACTGCTTAGTGTTCTGTTAATTCATCTCCCAGAGTTACATCTCTATTTCGTGGATCTCTTTGCTAGCCTTATTTCTGTGGAATCTGAGAACAGATATTTCGGATCCCTTTGAAGACTATAGGGCCAAAGGAAATATCCTCCGAAAACAAAGAGAAAGAAGCTTTCTGAGAAACTTCTTTGTGTTTTGTGAAATAATCTCACAGAGTTACAGCTTTCCCCTCAAGAAGCCTTTCGCTAAGACAGTTCTTGTGGAATTGGAAAAGTGATATTTGGAAGCCCATAGAGGGCTATGGTGAAAAAGGAAATATCCTCAGATGAAATCTGGAAAGAAGCTTTCTGAGAAACTGCTTAGTGTTCTGTTAATTCATCTCCCAGAGTTACATCTGTATTTCGTGGATCTCTTTGCTAGCCTTATTTCTGTGCAATCTGAGAACAGATATTTCGGATCCCTTTGAAGACTATAGGGCCAAAGGAAATATCCTCCGAAAACAAAGAGAAAGAAGCTTTCTGAGAAACTTCTTTGTGTTCTGTGAAATCATCTCACAGAGTTACAGCTTTCCCCTCAAGAAGCCTTTCGCTAAGACAGTTCTTGTGGAATTGGCAAAGTGATATTTGGAAGCCCATAGAGGGCTATGGTGAAAAAGGAAATATCCTCAGATGAAATCTGGAAAGAAGCTTTCTGAGAAACTGCTTAGTGTTCTGTTAATTCATCTCCCAGAGTTACATCTCTATTTCGTGGATCTCTTTGCTAGCCTTGTTTCTGTGGAATCTGAGAACAGATATTTGGGATCCCTTTGAAGACTATAGGGCCAAAGGAAATATCCTCCGAAAACAAAGAGAAAGAAGCTTTCTGAGAAACTTCTTTGTGTTCTGTGAAATCATCTCACAGAGTTACAGCTTTCCCCTCAAGAAGCCTTTCGCTAAGGCAGTTCTTGTGGAATTGGCAAAGTGATATTTGGAAGCCCAGAGAGGGCTATGGTGAAAAAGGAAATATCCTCAGATGAAATCTGGAAAGAAGCTTTCTGAGAAACTGCTTAGTGTTCTGTTAATTCATCTCCCAGAGTTACATCTGTATTTCGTGGATCTCTTTGCTAGCCTTATTTCTGTGGAATCTGAGAACAGATATTTCGGATCCCTTTGAAGACTATAGGGCCAAAGGAAATATCCTCCGAAAACAAAGAGAAAGAAGCTTTCTGAGAAACTTCTTTGTGTTCTGTGAAATCATCTCACAGAGTTACAGCTTTCCCCTCAAGAAGCCTTTCGCTAAGACAGTTCTTGTGGAATTGGCAAAGTGATATTTGGAAGCCCATAGAGGGCTACGGTGAAAAAGGAAATATCCTCAGATGAAATCTGGAAAGAAGCTTTCTGAGAAACTGCTTAGTGTTCTGTTAATTCATCTCCCAGATTTACATCTGTATTTCGTTGATCCCTTTGCTAGCCTTATTTCTGTGGAATCTGAGAACAGATATTTCGGATCCCTTTGAAGACTACAGGGCCAAAGGAAATATCCTCCGAAAACAAAGAGAAAGAAGCTTTCTGAGAAACTTCTTTGTGTTCTGTGAAATCATCTCACAGAGTTACAGCTTTCCCCTCAAGAAGCCTTTCGCTAAGACAGTTCTTGTGGAATTGGCAAAGTGATATTTGGAAGCCCATAGAGGGCTATGGTGAAAAAGGAAATATCCTCAGATGAAATCTGGAAAGAAGCTTTCTGAGAAACTGCTTAGTGTTCTGTTAATTCATCTCCCAGAGTTACATCTGTATTTCGTGGATCTCTTTGCTAGCCTTATTTCTGTGGAATCTGAGAACAGATATTTCGGATCCCTTTGAAGACTATAGGGCCAAAGGAAATATCCTCCGAAAACAAAGAGAAAGAAGCTTTCTGAGAAACTTCTTTGTGTTTTGTGAAATAATCTCACAGAGTTACAGCTTTCCCCTCAAGAAGCCTTTCGCTAAGACAGTTCTTGTGGAATTGGAAAAGTGATATTTGGAAGCCCATAGAGGGCTATGGTGAAAAAGGAAATATCCTCAGATGAAATCTGGAAAGAAGCTTTCTGAGAAACTGCTTACTGTTCTGTTAATTCATCTCCCAGAGTTACATCTGTATTTCGTGGATCTCTTTGCTAGCCTTATTTCTGTGCAATCTGCGAACAGATATTTCGGATCCCTTTGAAGACTATAGGGCCAAAGGAAATATCCTCCGAAAACAAAGAGAAAGAATCTTTCTGAGAAACTTCTTTGTGTTCTGTGAAATCATCTCACAGAGTTACAGCTTTCCCCTCAAGAAGCCTTTCGCTAAGACAGTTCTTGTGGAATTGGCAAAGTGATATTTGGAAGCCCATAGAAGGCTATGGTGAAAAAGGAAATATCCTCAGATGAAATCTGGAAAGAAGCTTTCTGAGAAACTGCTTAGTGTTCTGTTAATTCATGTCCCAGAGTTACATCTGTATTTCGTGGATCTCTTTGCTAGCCTTATTTCTGTGGAATCTGAGAACAGATATTTCGGATCCCTTTGAAGACTATAGGGCCAAAGGAAATATCCTCCGAAAACAAAGAGAAAGAAGCTTTCTGAGAAACTTCTTTGTGTTTTGTGAAATAATCTCACAGAGTTACAGCTTTCCCCTCAAGAAGCCTTTCGCTAAGACAGTTCTTGTGGAATTGGAAAAGTGATATTTGGAAGCCCAAAGAGGGCTATGGTGAAAAAGGAAATATCCTCAGATGAAATCTGGAAAGAAGCTTTCTGAGAAACTGCTTAGTGTTCTGTTAATTCATCTCCCAGAGTTACATCTGTATTTCGTGGATCTCTTTGCTAGCCTTATTTCTGTGCAATCTGAGAACAGATATTTCGGATCCCTTTGAAGACTATAGGGCCAAAGGAAATATCCTCCGAAAACAAAGAGAAAGAAGCTTTCTGAGAAACTTCTTTGTGTTCTGTGAAATCATCTCACAGAGTTACACCTTTCCCCTCAAGAAGCCTTTCGCTAAGACAGTTCTTGTGGAATTGGAAAAGTGATATTTGGAATCCCATAGAGGGCTATGGTGAAAAAGGAAATATCCTCAGATGAAATCTGGAAAGAAGCTTTCTGAGAAACTGCTTAGTGTTCTGTTAATTCATCTCCCAGAGTTACATCTGTATTTCGTGGATCTCTTTGCTAGCCTTATTTCTGTGGAATCTGAGAACAGATATTTCGAATCCCTTTGAAGACTATAGGGCCAAAGGAAATATCCTCCGATAACAAAGAGAAAGAAGCTTTCTGAGAAACATCTTTTTGTTTTGTGAAATCCTCTCACAGTGTTACAGCTTTCCCCTAAAGAAGCCTTTCGCAAAGACAGTTCTTGCGGATTTGGCAAAGTGATATTTGGAAGCCCTTAGAGGGCCATGGTGAAAAAGGAAATATCCTAAGATGAAATCTGGAAAGAAGCTTTCTGAGAAACTGCTTAGTGTTCTGTTAATTCATCTCCCAGAGTTACATCTGTATTTCGTGGATCTCTTTGCTAGCCTTATTTCTGTGGAATCTGAGTACAGATATTTTGGATCCCTTTGAAGACTATAGGGCCAAAGAAAATATCCTCCGAAAACAAAGAGAAAGAAGCTTTCTGAGAAACTTCTTTGTGTTCTGTGAAATCATCTCACAGAGTTTCATCTTTCCGCTCAAGAAGCCTTTCGCTAAGACAGTTCTTGCGGAATTGGCAAAGTGATATTTGGAAGCCCATAGAGGGCTACGGTGAAAAAGGAAATATCCTCAGATGAAATCTGGAAAGAAGCTTTCTGAGAAACTGCTTAGTGTTCTGTTAATTCATCTCACAGAGTTACATCTTTATTTCGTGGATCACTTTGCTAGCCTTATTTCTGTGGAATCTGAGAACAGATATTTCGGATCCCTTCGAAGACTATAGGGCCAAGGAAATATCCTCCGATAGCAAAGAGAAAGAAGCTTTCTGAGAAACTTCTTTGTGTTTTGTGAAATCATCTCACAGAGTTACAGCTTTCCCCTCAAGAAGCCTTTCGCAAAGACAGTTCTTGTGGAATTGGCAAAGTGATATTTGGAAGCCCATAGAGGGCTATGGTGAAAAAGGAAATATCCTAAGATGAAATCTGGAAAGAAGCTTTCTGAGAAACTGCTTAGTGTTCTGTTAATTCATCTCCCAGAGTTACATCTGTATTTCGTGGATCTCTTTGCTAGCCTTATTTCTGTGGAATCTGAGAACAGATATTTCGGATCCCTTTGAAGACTATAGGGCCAAAGGAAATATCTTCCGAAAACAAAGAGAAAGAAGCTTTCTGAGAAACTTCTTTGTGTTCTGTGAAATCATCTCACAGAGTTACAGCTTTCCCCTCAAGAAGCCTTTCGCTAAGACAGTTCTTGTGAAATTGGCAAAGTGATATTTGGAAGCCCATAGAGGGCTATGGTGAAAAAGGAAATATCCTCAGATGAAATCTGGAAAGAAGCTTTCTGAGAAACTGCTTAGTGTTCTGTTAATTCATCTCCCAGAGTTACATCTGTATTTCGTGGATCTCTTTGCTAGCCTTATTTCTGTGGAATCTGAGAACAGATATTTCGGATCCCTTTGAAGACTATAGGGCCAAAGGAAATATCCTCCGAAAACAAAGAGAAAGAAGCTTTCTGAGAAACTTCTTTGTGTTCTGTGAAATCATCTCACAGAGTTACAGCTTTCCCCTCAAGAAGCCTTTCGCTAAGACAGTTCTTGTGGAATTGGCAAAGTGATATTTGGAAGCCCATAGAGGGCTACGGTGAAAAAGGAAATATCCTCAGATGAAATCTGGAAAGAAGCTTTCTGAGAAACTGCTTAGTGTTCTGTTAATTCATCTCCCAGAGTTACATCTGTATTTCGTTGATCCCTTTGCTAGCCTTATTTCTGTGGAATCTGAGAACAGATATTTCGGATCCCTTTGAAGACTATAGGGCCAAAGGAAATATCCTCCGAAAACAAAGAGAAAGAAGCTTTCTGAGAAACTTCTTTGTGTTCTGTGAAATCATCTCACAGAGTTACAGCTTTCCCCTCAAGAAGCCTTTCGCTAAGACAGTTCTTGTGGAATTGGCAAAGTGATATTTGGAAGCCCATAGAGGGCTATGGTGAAAAAGGAAATATCCTCAGATGAAATCTGGAAAGAAGCTTTCTGAGAAACTGCTTAGTGTTCTGTT
This sequence comes from Macaca fascicularis, assembly GCF_037993035.2. NCBI lineage: Eukaryota > Metazoa > Chordata > Mammalia > Primates > Cercopithecidae > Macaca > Macaca fascicularis. The sequence continues at coordinate 52,248,814 of NC_088378.1, forward strand.
AATTCATCTCCCAGAGTTACATCTGTATTTCGTGGATCTCTTTGCTAGCCTTATTTCTGTGGAATCTGAGAACAGATATTTCGGATCCCTTTGAAGACTATAGGGCCAAAGGAAATATCCTCCGAAAACAAAGAGAAAGAAGCTTTCTGAGAAACTTCTTTGTGTTTTGTGAAATAATCTCACAGAGTTACAGCTTTCCCCTCAAGAAGCCTTTCGCTAAGACAGTTCTTGTGGAATTGGCAAAGTGATATTTGGAAGCCCATAGAGGGCTATGGTGAAAAAGGAAATATCCTCAGATGAAATCTGGAAAGAAGCTTTCTGAGAAACTGCTTAGTGTTCTGTTAATTCATCTCCCAGAGTTACATCTGTATTTCGTGGATCTCTTTGCTAGCCTTATTTCTGTGCAATCTGCGAACAGATATTTCGGATCCCTTCGAAGACTATAGGGCCAAAGGAAATATCCTCCGAAAACAAAGAGAAAGAATCTTTCTGAGAAACTTCTTTGTGTTCTGTGAAATCATCTCACAGAGTTACAGCTTTCCCCTCAAGAAGCCTTTCGCTAAGACAGTTCTTGTGGAATTGGCAAAGTGATATTTGGAAGCCCATAGAGGGCTATGGTGAAAAAGGAAATATCCTCAGATGAAATCTGGAAAGAAGCTTTCTGAGAAACTGCTTAGTGTTCTGTTAATTCATCTCCCAGAGTTACATCTGTATTTCGTGGATCTCTTTGCTAGCCTTATTTCTGTGGAATCTGAGAACAGATATTTCGGATCCCTTTGAAGACTATAGGGCCAAAGGAAATATCCTCCGAAAACAAAGAGAAAGAAGCTTTCTGAGAAACTTCTTTGTGTTTTGTGAAATAATCTCACAGAGTTACAGCTTTCCCCTCAAGAAGCCTTTCGCTAAGACAGTTCTTGTGGAATTGGCAAAGTGATATTTGGAAGCCCAAAGAGGGCTATGGTGAAAAAGGAAATATCCTCAGATGAAATCTGGAAAGAAGCTTTCTGAGAAACTGCTTAGTGTTCTGTTAATTCATCTCCCAGAGTTACATCTGTATTTCGTGGATCTCTTTGCTAGCCTTATTTCTGTGCAATCTGAGAACAGATATTTCGGATCCCTTTGAAGACTATAGGGCCAAAGGAAATATCCTCCGAAAACAAAGAGAAAGAAGCTTTCTGAGAAACTTCTTTGTGTTCTGTGAAATCATCTCACAGAGTTACAGCTTTCCCCTCAAGAAGCCTTTCGCTAAGACAGTTCTTGTGGAATTGGCAAAGTGATATTTGGAAGCCCATAGAGGGCTATGGTGAAAAAGGAAATATCCTCAGATGAAATCTGGAAAGAAGCTTTCTGAGAAACTGCTTAGTGTTCTGTTAATTCATCTCCCAGAGTTACATCTGTATTTCGTGGATCTCTTTGCTAGCCTTATTTCTGTGGAATCTGAGAACAGATATTTCGGATCCCTTTGAAGACTATAGGGCCAAAGGAAATATCCTCCGAAAACAAAGAGAAAGAAGCTTTCTGAGAAACTTCTTTGTGTTCTGTGAAATCATCTCACAGAGTTACAGCTTTCCCCTCAAGAAGCCTTTCGCTAAGACAGTTCTTGTGGAATTGGAAAAGTGATATTTGGAAGCCCATAGAGGGCTATGGTGAAAAAGGAAATATCCTCAGATGAAATCTGGAAAGAAGCTTTCTGAGAAACTGCTTAGTGTTCTGTTAATTCATCTCCCAGAGTTACATCTGTATTTCGTGGATCTCTTTGCTAGCCTTATTTCTGTGGAATCTGAGAACAGATATTTCGAATCCCTTTGAAGACTATAGGGCCAAAGGAAATATCCTCCGATAACAAAGAGAAAGAAGCTTTCTGAGAAACACCTTTTTGTTCTGTGAAATCCTCTCACAGTGTTACAGCTTTCCCCTAAAGAAGCCTTTCGCTAAGACAGTTCTTGCGGATTTGGCAAAGTGATATTTGGAAGCCCTTAGAGGGCCATGGTGAAAAAGGAAATATCCTAAGATGAAATCTGGAAAGAAGCTTTCTGAGAAACTGCTTAGTGTTCTGTTAATTCATCTCCCAGAGTTACATCTGTATTTCGTGGATCTCTTTGCTAGCCTTATTTCTGTGGAATCTGAGTACAGATATTTTGGATCCCTTTGAAGACTATAGGGCCAAAGAAAATATCCTCCGAAAACAAAGAGAAAGAAGCTTTCTGAGAAACTTCTTTGTGTTCTGTGAAATCATCTCACAGAGTTTCATCTTTCCGCTCAAGAAGCCTTTCGCTAAGACAGTTCTTGCGGAATTGGCAAAGTGATATTTGGAAGCCCATAGAGGGCTACGGTGAAAAAGGAAATATCCTCAGATGAAATCTGGAAAGAAGCTTTCTGAGAAACTGCTTAGTGTTCTGTTAATTCATCTCACAGAGTTACATCTTTATTTCGTGGATCACTTTGCTAGCCTTATTTCTGTGGAATCTGAGAACAGATATTTCGGATCCCTTCGAAGACTATAGGGCCAAGGAAATATCCTCCGATAGCAAAGAGAAAGAAGCTTTCTGAGAAACTTCTTTGTGTTTTGTGAAATCATCTCACAGAGTTACAGCTTTCCCCTCAAGAAGCCTTTCGCAAAGACAGTTCTTGTGGAATTGGCAAAGTGATATTTGGAAGCCCATAGAGGGCTATGGTGAAAAAGGAAATATCCTAAGATGAAATCTGGAAAGAAGCTTTCTGAGAAACTGCTTAGTGTTCTGTTAATTCATCTCCCAGAGTTACATCTGTATTTCGTGGATCTCTTTGCTAGCCTTATTTCTGTGGAATCTGAGAACAGATATTTCGGATCCCTTTGAAGACTATAGGGCCAAAGGAAATATCTTCCGAAAACAAAGAGAAAGAAGCTTTCTGAGAAACTTCTTTGTGTTCTGTGAAATCATCTCACAGAGTTACAGCTTTCCCCTCAAGAAGCCTTTCGCTAAGACAGTTCTTGTGAAATTGGCAAAGTGATATTTGGAAGCCCATAGAGGGCTATGGTGAAAAAGGAAATATCCTCAGATGAAATCTGGAAAGAAGCTTTCTGAGAAACTGCTTAGTGTTCTGTTAATTCATCTCCCAGAGTTACATCTGTATTTCGTGGATCTCTTTGCTAGCCTTATTTCTGTGGAATCTGAGAACAGACATTTCGGATCGCTATGATGACTATAGGGCCAAAGAAAATATCCTCCGATAACAAAGAGAAAGAAGCTTTCTGAGAAACTTCTTTGTGTTCTGTGAAATCATCTCACAGAGTTACAGCTTTCCCCTCAAGAAGCCTTTCGCTAAGACAGTTCTTGTGGAATTGGCAATGTGATATTTGGAAGCCCATAGAGGGCTATGGTGAAAAAGGAAATATCCTCAGATGAAATCTGGAAAGAAGCTTTCTGAGAAACTGGTTAGTGTTCTGTTAATTCATCTCCCAGAGTTACATCTGTATTTCGTGGATCTCTTTGCTAGCCTTATTTCTGTGGAATCTGAGAACAGATATTTCGGATCCCTTTGAAGACTATAGGGCCAAAGGAAATATCCTCCGAAAACAAAGAGAAAGAAGCTTTCTGAGAAACTTCTTTGTGTTCTGTGAAATCATCTCACAGAGTTACAGCTTTCCCCTCAAGAAGCCTTTCGCTAAGACAGTTCTTGTGGAATTGGCAAAGTGATATTTGGAAGCCCATAGAGGGCTACGGTGAAAAAGGAAATATCCTCAGATGAAATCTGGAAAGAATATTTCTGAGAAACTGCTTAGTGTTCTGTTAATTCATCTCACAGAGTTACATCTTTGTTTCGTGGATCACTTTGCGAGCCTTATTTCTGTGGAATCTGAGAACAGATATTTCGGATCCCTTCGAAGACTATAGGTCCAAGGAAATATCCTCCGATAGCAAAGAGAAAGAAGCTTTCTGAGAAACTTCTTGTTGTTTTGTGAAATCATCTCACAGAGTTACAGCATTCCCCTCAAGGAGCCTTTCGCAAAGACAGTTCTTGTGGAATTGGCAAAGTGATATTTGGAAGCCCATAGAGGGCTATGGTGAAAAAGGAAATATCCTAAGATGAAATCTGGAAAGAAGCTTTCTGAGAAACTGCTTAGTGTTCTGTTAATTCATCTCCCAGAGTTACATCTGTATTTCGTGGATCTCTTTGCTAGCCTTATTTCTGTGGAATCTGAGAACAGATATTTCGGATCCCTTTGAAGACTATAGGGCCAAAGGAAATATCCTCCGAAAACAAAGAGAAAGAAGCTTTCTGAGAAACTTCTTTGTGTTTTGTGAAATCATCTCACAGAGTTACAGCTTTCCCCTCAAGAAGCCTTTCGCTAAGACAGTTCTTGTGGAATTGGCAAAGTGATATTTTGAAGCCCATAGACGGCTATGGTGAAAAAGGAAATATCCTCAGATGAAATCTGGAAAGAAGCTTTCTGAGAAACTGCTTAGTGTTCTGTTAATTCATCTCCCAGAGTTACATCTGTATTTCGTGGATCTCTTTGCTAGCCTTATTTCTGTGGAATCTGAGAACAGATATTTCGGATCCCTTTGAAGACTATAGGGCCAAAGGAAATATCCTCCGAAAACAAAGAGAAAGAAGCTTTCTGAGAAACTTCTTTGTGTTCTGTGAAATCATCTCACAGAGTTACAGCTTTCCCCTCAAGAAGCCTTTCGCTAAGACAGTTCTTGTGGAATTGGCAAAGTGATATTTGGAAGCCCATAGAGGAACATGGTGAAAAAGGAAATATCCTCAGATGAAATCTGGAAAGAAGCTTTCTGAGAAACTGCTTAGTGTTCTGTTAATTCATCTCCCAGAGTTACATCTGTATTTCGTGGATCTCTTTGCTAGCCTTATTTCTGTGGAATCTGAGAACAGATATTTCGGATCCCTTTGAAGACTATAGGGCCAAAGGAAATATCCTCCGAAAACAAAGAGAAAGAAGCTTTCTGAGAAACTTCTTTGTGTTCTGTGAAATCATCTCACAGAGTTACAGCTTTCCCCTCAAGAAGCCTTTCGCTAAGACAGTTCTTGTGGAATTGGCAAAGTGATATTTGGAAGCCCATAGAGGGCTATGGTGAAAAAGGAAATATCCTCAGATGAAATCTGGAAAGAAGCTTTCTGAGAAACTGCTTAGTGTTCTGTTAATTCATCTCACAGAGTTACATCTGTATTTCGTGGATCTCTTTGCTAGCCTTATTTCTGTGGAATCTGAGAACAGATATTTCGGATCGCTATGATGACTATAGGGCCAAAGAAAATATCCTCCGATAACAAAGAGAAAGAAGCTTTCTGAGAAACTTCTTTGTGTTCTGTGAAATCATCTCACAGAGTTACAGCTTTCCCCTCAAGAAGCCTTTCGCTAAGACAGTTCTTGTGGAATTGGAAAAGTGATATTTGGAAGCCCATAGAGGGCTATGGTGAAAAAGGAAATATCCTCAGATGAAATCTGGAAAGAAGCTTTCTGAGAAACTGCTTAGTGTTCTGTTAATTCATCTCCCAGAGTTACATCTGTATTTCGTGGATCTCTTTGCTAGCCTTATTTCTGTGCAATCTGAGAACAGATATTTCGGATCCCTTTGAAGACTATAGGGCCAAAGGAAATATCCTCCGAAAACAAAGAGAAAGAATCTTTCTGAGAAACTTCTTTGTGTTCTGTGAAATCATCTCACAGAGTTACAGCTTTCCCCTCAAGAAGCCTTTCGCTAAGACAGTTCTTGTGGAATTGGCAAAGTGATATTTGGAAGCCCATAAAGGGCTATGGTGAAAAAGGAAATATCCTCAGATGAAATCTGGAAAGAAGCTTTCTGAGAAACTGCTTAGTGTTCTGTTAATTCATCTCCCAGAGTTACATCTGTATTTCGTGGATCTCTTTGCTAGCCTTATTTCTGTGCAATCTGACAACAGATATTTCGGATCCCTTTGAAGACTATAGGGCCAAAGGAAATATCCTCCGAAAACAAAGAGAAAGAAGCTTTCTGAGAAACTTCTTTGTGTTCTGTGAAATCATCTCACAGAGTTACAGCTTTCCCCTCAAGAAGCCTTTCGCTAAGACAGTTCTTGTGGAATTGGCAAAGTGATATTTGGAAGCCCATAGAGGGCTATGGTGAAAAAGGAAATATCCTCAGATGAAATCTGGAAAGAAGCTTTCTGAGAAACTGCTTAGTGTTCTGTTAATTCATCTCCCAGAGTTACATCTGTATTTCGTGGATCTCTTTGCTAGCCTTATTTCTGTGGAATCTGAGAACAGATATTTCGGATCCCTTTGAAGACTATAGGGCCAAAGGAAATATCCTCCGAAAACAAAGAGAAAGAAGCTTTCTGAGAAACTTCTTTGTGTTCTGTGAAATCATCTCACAGAGTTACAGCTTTCCCCTCAAGAAGCCTTTCGCTAAGACAGTTCTTGTGGAATTGGCAAAGTGATATTTGGAAGCCCATAGAGGGCTATGGTGAAAAAGGAAATATCCTCAGATGAAATCTGGAAAGAAGCTTTCTGAGAAACTGCTTAGTGTTCTGTTAATTCATCTCCCAGAGTTACATCTGTATTTCGTGGATCTCTTTGCTAGCCTTATTTCTGTGGAATCTGAGAACAGATATTTCGGATCCCTTCGAAGACTATAGGGCCAAAGGAAATATCCTCCGAAAACAAAGAGAAAGAAGCTTTCTGAGAAACTTCTTTGTGTTTTGTGAAATCATCTCACAGAGTTACAGCTTTCCCCTCAAGAAGCCTTTCGCTAAGACAGTTCTTGTGGAATTGGCAAAGTGATATTTTGAAGCCCATAGACGGCTATGGTGAAAAAGGAAATATCCTCAGATGAAATCTGGAAAGAAGCTTTCTGAGAAACTGCTTAGTGTTCTGTTAATTCATCTCCCAGAGTTACATCTGTATTTCGTGGATCTCTTTGCTAGCCTTATTTCTGTGGAATCTGAGAACAGATATTTCGGATCCCTTTGAAGACTATAGGGCCAAAGGAAATATCCTCCGAAAACAAAGAGAAAGAAGCTTTCTGAGAAACTTCTTTGTGTTCTGTGAAATCATCTCACAGAGTTACAGCTTTCCCCTCAAGAAGCCTTTCGCTAAGACAGTTCTTGTGGAATTGGCAAAGTGATATTTGGAAGCCCATAGAGGGCTATGGTGAAAAAGGAAATATCCTCAGATGAAATCTGGAAAGAAGCTTTCTGAGAAACTGCTTAGTGTTCTGTTAATTCATCTCACAGAGTTACATCTGTATTTCGTGGATCTCTTTGCTAGCCTTATTTCTGTGGAATCTGAGAACAGATATTTCGGATCGCTATGATGACTATAGGGCCAAAGAAAATATCCTCCGATAACAAAGAGAAAGAAGCTTTCTGAGAAACTTCTTTGTGTTCTGTGAAATCATCTCACAGAGTTACAGCTTTCCCCTCAAGAAGCCTTTCGCTAAGACAGTTCTTGTGGAATTGGAAAAGTGATATTTGGAAGCCCATAGAGGGCTATGGTGAAAAAGGAAATATCCTCAGATGAAATCTGGAAAGAAGCTTTCTGAGAAACTGCTTAGTGTTCTGTTAATTCATCTCCCAGAGTTACATCTGTATTTCGTGGATCTCTTTGCTAGCCTTATTTCTGTGCAATCTGAGAACAGATATTTCGGATCCCTTTGAAGACTATAGGGCCAAAGGAAATATCCTCCGAAAACAAAGAGAAAGAAGCTTTCTGAGAAACTTCTTTGTGTTCTGTGAAATCATCTCACAGAGTTACAGCTTTCCCCTCAAGAAGCCTTTCGCTAAGACAGTTCTTGTGGAATTGGCAAAGTGATATTTGGAAGCCCATAGAGGGCTATGATGAAAAAGGAAATATCCTCAGATGAAATCTGGAAAGAAGCTTTCTGAGAAACTGCTTAGTGTTCTGTTAATTCATCTCCCAGAGTTACATCTGTATTTCGTGGATCTCTTTGCTAGCCTTATTTCTGTGGAATCTGAGAACAGATATTTCGGATCCCTTTGAAGACTATAGGGCCAAAGGAAATATCCTCCGAAAACAAAGAGAAAGAAGCTTTCTGAGAAACTTCTTTGTGTTCTGTGAAATCATCTCACAGAGTTACAGCTTTCCCCTCAAGAAGCCTTTCGCTAAGACAGTTCTTGTGGAATTGGCAAAGTGATATTTGGAAGCCCATAGAGGGCTATGGTGAAAAAGGAAATATCCTCAGATGAAATCTGGAAAGAAGCTTTCTGAGAAACTGCTTAGTGTTCTGTTAATTCATCTCCCAGAGTTACATCTGTATTTCGTGGATCTCTTTGCTAGCCTTATTTCTGTGGAATCTGAGAACAGATATTTCGGATCGCTATGATGACTACAGGGCCAAAGAAAATATCCTCCGATAACAAAGAGAAAGAAGCTTTCTGAGAAACTTCTTTGTGTTCTGTGAAATCATCTCACAGAGTTACAGCTTTCCCCTCAAGAAGCCTTTCGCTAAGACAGTTCTTGTGGAACTGGCAATGTGATATTTTGAAGCCCATAGAGGGCTATGGTGAAAAAGGAAATATCCTCAGATGAAATCTGGAAAGAAGCTTTCTGAGAAACTGCTTAGTGTTCTGTTAATTCATCTCCCAGAGTTACATCTGTATTTCGTGGATCTCTTTGCTAGCCTTATTTCTGTGGAATCTGAGAACAGATATTTCGGATCCCTTTGAAGACTATAGGGCCAAAGGAAATATCCTCCGAAAACAAAGAGAAAGAAGCTTTCTGAGAAACTTCTTTGTGTTCTGTGAAATCATCTCACAGAGTTACAGCTTTCCCCTCAAGAAGCCTTTCGCTAAGACAGTTCTTGTGGAATTGGCAAAGTGATATTTGGAAGCCCATAGAGGGCTATGGTGAAAAAGGAAATATCCTCAGATGAAATCTGGAAAGAAGCTTTCTGAGAAACTGCTTAGTGTTCTGTTAATTCATCTCCCAGAGTTACATCTGTATTTCGTGGATCTCTTTGCTAGCCTTATTTCTGTGGAATCTGAGAACAGATATTTCGGATCCCTTTGAAGACTATAGGGCCAAAGGAAATATCCTCCGAAAACAAAGAGAAAGAAGCTTTCTGAGAAACTTCTTTGTGTTTTGTGAATTCATCTCACAGAGTTACAGGTTTCCCCTCAAGAAGTCTTTCGCTAAGACAGTTCTTGTGGAATTGGCAAAGTGATATTTTGAAGCCCATAGACGGCTATGGTGAAAAAGGAAATATCCTCAAAAGAAATCTGGAAAGAAGCTTTCTGAGAAACTGCTTAGTGTTCTGTTAATTCATCTCCCAGAGTTACATCTGTATTTCGTGGATCTCTTTGCTAGCCTTATTTCTGTGCAATCTGAGAACAGATATTTCGGATCCCTTTGAAGACTATAGGGCCAAAGGAAATATCCTCCGAAAACAAAGAGAAAGAATCTTTCTGAGAAACTTCTTTGTGTTCTGTGAAATCATCTCACAGAGTTACAGCTTTCCCCTCAAGAAGCCTTTCGCTAAGACAGTTCTTGTGGAATTGGCAAAGTGATATTTTGAAGCCCATAGACGGCTATGGTGAAAAAGGAAATATCCTCAGATGAAATCTGGAAAGAAGCTTTCTGAGAAACTGCTTAGTGTTCTTTTAATTCATCTCCCAGAGTTACATCTGTATTTCGTGGATCTCTTTGCTAGCCTTATTTCTGTGGAATCTGAGAACAGATATTTCGGATCCCTTTGAAGACTATAGGGCCAAAGGAAATATCCTCCGAAAACAAAGAGAAAGAAGCTTTCTGAGAAACTTCTTTGTGTTTTGTGAAATCATCTCACAGAGTTACAGCTTTCCCCTCAAGAAGCCTTTCGCTAAGACAGTTCTTGTGGAATTGGCAAAGTGATATTTGGAAGCCCATAGAGGGCTATGGTGAAAAAGGAAATATCCTCAGATGAAATCTGGAAAGAAGCTTTCTGAGAAACTGCTTAGTGTTCTGTTAATTCATCTCCCAGAGTTACATCTGTATTTCGTGGATCTCTTTGCTAGCCTTATTTCTGTGGAATCTGAGAACAGATATTTCGGATCCCTTTGAAGACTATAGGGCCAAAGGAAATATCCTCCGAAAACAAAGAGAAAGAAGCTTTCTGAGAAACTTCTTTGTGTTCTGTGAAATCATCTCACAGAGTTACAGCTTTCCCCTCAAGAAGCCTTTCGCTAAGACAGTTCTTGTGGAATTGGCAAAGTGATATTTGGAAGCCCATAGAGGGCTATGGTGAAAAAGGAAATATCCTCAGATGAAATCTGGAAAGAAGCTTTCTGAGAAACTGCTTAGTGTTCTGTTAATTCATCTCCCAGAGTTACATCTGTATTTCGTGGATCTCTTTGCTAGCCTTATTTCTGTGGAATCTGAGGACAGATATTTCGGATCGCTATGATGTCTACAGGGCCAAAGAAAATATCCTCCGATAACAAAGAGAAAGAAGGTTTCTGAGAAACTTCTTTGTGTTCTGTGAAATCATCTCACAGAGTTACAGCTTTCCCCTCAAGAAGCCTTTCGCTAAGACAGTTCTTGTGGAACTGGCAATGTGATATTTGGAAGCCCATAGAGGGCTATGGTGAAAAAGGAATTATCCTCAGAAGAAATCTGGAAAGAAGCTTTCTGAGAAACTGCTTAGTGTTCTGTTAATTCATCTCCCAGAGTTACATCTGTATTTCGTGGATCTCTTTGCTAGCCTTATTTCTGTGGAATCTGAGAACAGATATTTCGGATCCCTTTGAAGACTATAGGGCCAAAGGAAATATCCTCCGAAAACAATTAGAAAGAAGCTTTCTGAGAAACTTCTTTGTGTTTTGTGAAATCATCTCACAGAGTTACAGCTTTCCCCTCAAGAAGCCTTTCGCTAAGACAGTTCTTGTGGAATTGGCAAAGTGATATTTTGAAGCCCATAGACGGCTATGGTGAAAAAGGAAATATCCTCAGATGAAATCTGGAAAGAAGCTTTCTGAGAAACTGCTTAGTGTTCTGTTAATTCATCTCCCAGAGTTACATCTGTATTTCGTGGATCTCTTTGCTAGCCTTATTTCTGTGGAATCTGAGAACAGATATTTCGGATCCCTTTGAAGACTATAGGGCCAAAGGAAATATCCTCCGAAAACAAAGAGAAAGAAGCTTTCTGAGAAACTTCTTTGTGTTCTGTGAAATCATCTCACAGAGTTACAGCTTTCCCCTCAAGAAGCCTTTCGCTAAGACAGTTCTTGTGGAATTGGCAAAGTGATATTTGGAAGCCCATAGAGGAATATGGTGAAAAAGGAAATATCCTCAGATGAAATCTGGAAAGAAGCTTTCTGAGAAACTGCTTAGTGTTCTGTTAATTCATCTCCCAGAGTTACATCTGTATTTCGTGGATCTCTTTGCTAGCCTTATTTCTGTGGAATCTGAGAACAGATATTTCGGATCCCTTTGAAGACTATAGGGCCAAAGGAAATATCCTCCGAAAACAAAGAGAAAGAAGCTTTCTGAGAAACTTCTTTGTGTTCTGTGAAATCATCTCACAGAGTTACAGCTTTCCCCTCAAGAAGCCTTTCGCTAAGACAGTTCTTGTGGAATTGGCAAAGTGATATTTGGAAGCCCATAGAGGGCTATGGTGAAAAAGGAAATATCCTCAGATGAAATCTGGAAAGAAGCTTTCTGAGAAACTGCTTAGTGTTCTGTTAATTCATCTCACAGAGTTACATCTGTATTTCGTGGATCTCTTTGCTAGCCTTATTTCTGTGGAATCTGAGAACAGATATTTCGGATCGCTATGATGACTATAGGGCCAAAGAAAATATCCTCCGATAACAAAGAGAAAGAAGCTTTCTGAGAAACTTCTTTGTGTTCTGTGAAATCATCTCACAGAGTTACAGCTTTCCCCTCAAGAAGCCTTTCGCTAAGACAGTTCTTGTGGAATTGGAAAAGTGATATTTGGAAGCCCATAGAGGGCTATGGTGAAAAAGGAAATATCCTCAGATGAAATCTGGAAAGAAGCTTTCTGAGAAACTGCTTAGTGTTCTGTTAATTCATCTCCCAGAGTTACATCTGTATTTCGTGGATCTCTTTGCTAGCCTTATTTCTGTGCAATCTGAGAACAGATATTTCGGATCCCTTTGAAGACTATAGGGCCAAAGGAAATATCCTCCGAAAACAAAGAGAAAGAATCTTTCTGAGAAACTTCTTTGTGTTCTGTGAAATCATCTCACAGAGTTACAGCTTTCCCCTCAAGAAGCCTTTCGCTAAGACAGTTCTTGTGGAATTGGCAAAGTGATATTTGGAAGCCCATAAAGGGCTACGGTGAAAAAGGAAATATCCTCAGATGAAATCTGGAAAGAAGCTTTCTGAGAAACTGCTTAGTGTTCTGTTAATTCATCTCCCAGAGTTACATCTGTATTTCGTGGATCTCTTTGCTAGCCTTATTTCTGTGCAATCTGAGAACAGATATTTCGGATCCCTTTGAAGACTATAGGGCCAAAGGAAATATCCTCCGAAAACAAAGAGAAAGAAGCTTTCTGAGAAACTTCTTTGTGTTCTGTGAAATCATCTCACAGAGTTACAGCTTTCCCCTCAAGAAGCCTTTCGCTAAGACAGTTCTTGTGGAATTGGCAAAGTGATATTTGGAAGCCCATAGAGGGCTATGGTGAAAAAGGAAATATCCTCAGATGAAATCTGGAAAGAAGCTTTCTGAGAAACTGCTTAGTGTTCTGTTAATTCATCTCCCAGAGTTACATCTGTATTTCGTGGATCTCTTTGCTAGCCTTATTTCTGTGGAATCTGAGAACAGATATTTCGGATCGCTATGATGACTACAGGGCCAAAGAAAATATCCTCCGATAACAAAGAGAAAGAAGCTTTCTGAGAAACTTCTTTGTGTTCTGTGAAATCATCTCACAGAGTTACAGCTTTCCCCTCAAGAAGCCTTTCGCTAAGACAGTTCTTGTGGAACTGGCAATGTGATAATTTGAAGCCCATAGAGGGCTATGGTGAAAAAGGAAATATCCTCAGATGAAATCTGGAAAGAAGCTTTCTGAGAAACTGCTTAGTGTTCTGTTAATTCATCTCCCAGAGTTACATCTGTATATCGTGGATCTCTTTGCTAGCCTTATTTCTGTGGAATCTGAGAACAGATATTTCGGATCCCTTTGAAGACTATAGGGCCAAAGGAAATATCCTCCGAAAACAAAGAGAAAGAAGCTTTCTGAGAAACTTCTTTGTGTTCTGTGAAATCATCTCACAGAGTTACAGCTTTCCCCTCAAGAAGCCTTTCGCTAAGACAGTTCTTGTGGAATTGGCAAAGTGATATTTGGAAGCCCATAGAGGGCTATGGTGAAAAAGGAAATATCCTCAGATGAAATCTGGAAAGAAGCTTTCTGAGAAACTGCTTAGTGTTCTGTTAATTCATCTCCCAGAGTTACATCTGTATTTCGTGGATCTCTTTGCTAGCCTTATTTCTGTGGAATCTGAGAACAGATATTTCGGATCCCTTTGAAGACTATAGGGCCAAAGGAAATATCCTCCGAAAACAAAGAGAAAGAAGCTTTCTGAGAAACTTCTTTGTGTTTTGTGAAATCATCTCACAGAGTTACAGGTTTCCCCTCAAGAAGTCTTTCGCTAAGACAGTTCTTGTGGAATTGGCAAAGTGATATTTTGAAGCCCATAGACGGCTATGGTGAAAAAGGAAATATCCTCAGATGAAATCTGGAAAGAAGCTTTCTGAGAAACTGCTTAGTGTTCTGTTAATTCATCTCCCAGAGTTACATCTGTATTTCGTGGATCTCTTTGCTAGCCTTATTTCTGTGCAATCTGAGAACAGATATTTCGGATCCCTTTGAAGACTATAGGGCCAAAGGAAATATCCTCCGAAAACAAAGAGAAAGAAGCTTTCTGAGAAACTTCTTTGTGTTCTGTGAAATCATCTCACAGAGTTACAGCTTTCCCCTCAAGAAGCCTTTCGCTAAGACAGTTCTTGTGGAATTGGCAAAGTGATATTTTGAAGCCCATAGACGGCTATGGTGAAAAAGGAAATATCCTCAGATGAAATCTGCAAAGAAGCTTTCTGAGAAACTGCTTAGTGTTCTTTTAATTCATCTCCCAGAGTTACATCTGTATTTCGTGGATCTCTTTGCTTGCCTTATTTCTGTGGAATCTGAGAACAGATATTTCGGATCCCTTTGAAGACTATAGGGCCAAAGGAAATATCCTCCGAAAACAAAGAGAAAGAAGCTTTCTGAGAAACTTCTATGTGTTTTGTGAAATCACCTCACAGAGTTACAGCTTTCCCCTCAAGAAGCCTTTCGCTAAGACAGTTCTTGTGGAATTGGCAAAGTGATATTTGGAAGCCCATAGACGGCTATGGTGAAAAAGGAAATATCCTCAGATGAAATCTGGAAAGAAGCTTTCTGAGAAACTGCTTAGTGTTCTGTTAATTCATCTCCCAGAGTTACATCGGTATTTCGTGGATCTCTTTGCTAGCCTTATTTCTGTGGAATCTGAGAACAGATATTTCGGATCCCTTTGAAGACTATAGGGCCAAAGGAAATATCCTCCGAAAACAAAGAGAAAGAAGCTTTCTGAGAAACTTCTTTGTGTTCTGTGAAATCATCTCACAGAGTTACAGCTGTCCCCTCAAGAAGCCTTTCGCTAAGACAGTTCTTGTGGAATTGGCAAAGTGATATTTGGAAGCCCATAGAGGGCTATGGTGAAAAAGGAAATATCCTCAGATGAAATCTGGAAAGACGCTTTCTGAGAAACTGCTTAGTGTTCTGTTAATTCATCTCCCAGAGTTACATCTGTATTTCGTGGATCTCTTTGCTAGCCTTATTTCTGTGGAATCTGAGGACAGATATTTCGGATCGCTATGATGTCTACAGGGCCAAAGAAAATATCCTCCGATAACAAAGAGAAAGAAGGTTTCTGAGAAACTTCTTTGCGTTCTGTGAAATCATCTCACAGAGTTACAGCTTTCCCCTCAAGAAGCCTTTCGCTAAGACAGTTCTTGTGGAACTGGCAATGTGATATTTGGAAGCCCATAGAGGGCTATGGTGAAAAAGGAATTATCCTCAGAAGAAATCTGGAAAGAAGCTTTCTGAGAAACTGCTTAGTGTTCTGTTAATTCATCTCCCAGAGTTACATCTGTATTTCGTGGATCTCTTTGCTAGCCTTATTTCTGTGCAATCTGAGAACAGATATTTCGGATCCCTTTGAAGACTATAGGGCCAAAGGAAATATCCTCCGAAAACAAAGAGAAAGAATCTTTCTGAGAAACTTCTTTGTGTTCTGTGAAATCATCTCACAGAGTTACAGCTTTCCCCTCAAGAAGCCTTTCGCTAAGACAGTTCTTGTGGAATTGGCAAAGTGATATTTGGAAGCCCATAAAGGGCTATGGTGAAAAAGGAAATATCCTCAGATGAAATCTGGAAAGAAGCTTTCTGAGAAACTGCTTAGTGTTCTGTTAATTCATCTCCCAGAGTTACATATGTATTTCGTGGATCTCTTTGCTAGCCTTATTTCTGTGCAATCTGAGAACAGATATTTCGGATCCCTTTGAAGACTATAGGGCCAAAGGAAATATCCTCCGAAAACAAAGAGAAAGAAGCTTTCTGAGAAACTTCTTTGTGTTCTGTGAAATCATCTCACAGAGTTACAGCTTTCCCCTCAAGAAGCCTTTCGCTAAGACAGTTCTTGTGGAATCGGCAAAGTGATATTTGGAAGCCCATAGAGGGCTATGATGAAAAAGGAAATATCCTCAGATGAAATCTGGAAAGAAGCTTTCTGAGAAACTGCTTAGTGTTCTGTTAATTCATCTCCCAGAGTTACATCTGTATTTCGTGGATCTCTTTGCTAGCCTTATTTCTGTGGAATCTGAGAACAGATATTTCGGATCCCTTTGAAGACTATAGGGCCAAAGGAAATATCCTCCGAAAACAAAGAGAAAGAAGCTTTCTGAGAAACTTCTTTGTGTTCTGTGAAATCATCTCACAGAGTTACAGCTTTCCCCTCAAGAAGCCTTTCGCTAAGACAGTTCTTGTGGAATTGGCAAAGTGATATTTGGAAGCCCATAGAGGGCTATGGTGAAAAAGGAAATATCCTCAGATGAAATCTGGAAAGAAGCTTTCTGAGAAACTGCTTAGTGTTCTGTTAATTCATCTCCCAGAGTTACATCTGTATTTCGTGGATCTCTTTGCTAGCCTTATTTCTGTGGAATCTGAGAACAGATATTTCGGATCGCTATGATGACTACAGGGCCAAAGAAAATATCCTCCGATAACAAAGAGAAAGAAGCTTTCTGAGAAACTTCTTTGTGTTCTGTGAAATCATCTCACAGAGTTACAGCTTTCCCCTCAAGAAGCCTTTCGCTAAGACAGTTCTTGTGGAATTGGAAAAGTGATATTTGGAAGCCCATAGAGGGCTATGGTGAAAAAGGAAATATCCTCAGATGAAATCTGGAAAGAAGCTTTCTGAGAAACTGCTTAGTGTTCTGTTAATTCATCTCCCAGAGTTACATCTGTATATCGTGGATCTCTTTGCTAGCCTTATTTCTGTGGAATCTGAGAACAGATATTTCGGATCCCTTTGAAGACTATAGGGCCAAAGGAAATATCCTCCGAAAACAAAGAGAAAGAAGCTTTCTGAGAAACTTCTTTGTGTTCTGTGAAATCATCTCACAGAGTTACAGCTTTCCCCTCAAGAAGCCTTTCGCTAAGACAGTTCTTGTGGAATTGGCAAAGTGATATTTGGAAGCCCATAGAGGGCTATGGTGAAAAAGGAAATATCCTCAGATGAAATCTGGAAAGAAGCTTTCTGAGAAACTGCTTAGTGTTCTGTTAATTCATCTCCCAGAGTTACATCTGTATTTCGTGGATCTCTTTGCTAGCCTTATTTCTGTGGAATCTGAGAACAGATATTTCGGATCCCTTTGAAGACTATAGGGCCAAAGGAAATATCCTCCGAAAACAAAGAGAAAGAAGCTTTCTGAGAAACTTCTTTGTGTTTTGTGAAATCATCTCACAGAGTTACAGGTTTCCCCTCAAGAAGTCTTTCGCTAAGACAGTTCTTGTGGAATTGGCAAAGTGATATTTTGAAGCCCATAGACGGCTATGGTGAAAAAGGAAATATCCTCAGATGAAATCTGGAAAGAAGCTTTCTGAGAAACTGCTTAGTGTTCTGTTAATTCATCTCCCAGAGTTACATCTGTATTTCGTGGATCTCTTTGCTAGCCTTATTTCTGTGCAATCTGAGAACAGATATTTCGGATCCCTTTGAAGACTATAGGGCCAAAGGAAATATCCTCCGAAAACAAAGAGAAAGAATCTTTCTGAGAAACTTCTTTGTGTTCTGTGAAATCATCTCACAGAGTTACAGCTTTCCCCTCAAGAAGCCTTTCGCTAAGACAGTTCTTGTGGAATTGGCAAAGTGATATTTTGAAGCCCATAGACGGCTATGGTGAAAAAGGAAATATCCTCAGATGAAATCTGGAAAGAAGCTTTCTGAGAAACTGCTTAGTGTTCTTTTAATTCATCTCCCAGAGTTACATCTGTATTTCGTGGATCTCTTTGCTAGCCTTATTTCTGTGGAATCTGAGAACAGATATTTCGGATCCCTTTGAAGACTATAGGGCCAAAGGAAATATCCTCCGAAAACAAAGAGAAAGAAGCTTTCTGAGAAACTTCTTTGTGTTTTGTGAAATCATCTCACAGAGTTACAGCTTTCCCCTCAAGAAGCCTTTCGCTAAGACAGTTCTTGTGGAATTGGCAAAGTGATATTTGGAAGCCCATAGACGGCTATGGTGAAAAAGGAAATATCCTCAGATGAAATCTGGAAAGAAGCTTTCTGAGAAACTGCTTAGTGTTCTGTTAATTCATCTCCCAGAGTTACATCTGTATTTCGTGGATCTCTTTGCTAGCCTTATTTCTGTGGAATCTGAGAACAGATATTTCGGATCCCTTTGAAGACTATAGGGCCAAAGGAAATATCCTCCGAAAACAAAGAGAAAGAAGCTTTCTGAGAAACTTCTTTGTGTTCTGTGAAATCATCTCACAGAGTTACAGCTTTCCCCTCAAGAAGCCTTTCGCTAAGACAGTTCTTGTGGAATTGGCAAAGTGATATTTGGAAGCCCATAGAGGGCTATGGTGAAAAAGGAAATATCCTCAGATGAAATCTGGAAAGAAGCTTTCTGAGAAACTGCTTAGTGTTCTGTTAATTCATCTCCCAGAGTTACATCTGTATTTCGTGGATCTCTTTGCTAGCCTTATTTCTGTGGAATCTGAGGACAGATATTTCGGATCGCTATGATGTCTATAGGGCCAAAGAAAATATCCTCCGATAACAAAGAGAAAGAAGGTTTCTGAGAAACTTCTTTGTGTTCTGTGAAATCATCTCACAGAGTTACAGCTTTCCCCTCAAGAAGCCTTTCGCTAAGACAGTTCTTGTGGAACTGGCAATGTGATATTTGGAAGCCCATAGAGGGCTATGGTGAAAAAGGAATTATCCTCAGAAGAAATCTGGAAAGAAGCTTTCTGAGAAACTGCTTAGTGTTCTGTTAATTCATCTCCCAGAGTTACATCTGTATTTCGTGGATCTCTTTGCTAGCCTTATTTCTGTGGAATCTGAGAACAGATATTTCGGATCCCTTTGAAGACTATAGGGCCAAAGGAAATATCCTCCGAAAACAATTAGAAAGAAGCTTTCTGAGAAACTTCTTTGTGTTTTGTGAAATCATCTCACAGAGTTACAGCTTTCCCCTCAAGAAGCCTTTCGCTAAGACAGTTCTTGTGGAATTGGCAATGTGATATTTGGAAGCCCATAGAGGGCTATGGTGAAAAAGGAAATATCCTCAGATGAAATCTGGAAAGAAGCTTTCTGAGAAACTGCTTAGTGTTCTGTTAATTCATCTCCCAGAGTTACATCTGTATTTCGTGGATCTCTTTGCTAGCCTTATTTCTGTGGAATCTGAGAACAGATATTTCGGATCCCTTTGAAGACTATAGGGCCAAAGGAAATATCCTCCGAAAACAAAGAGAAAGAAGCTTTCTGAGAAACTTCTTTGTGTTCTGTGAAATCATCTCACAGAGTTACAGCTTTCCCCTCAAGAAGCCTTTCGCTAAGACAGTTCTTGTGGAATTGGCAAAGTGATATTTGGAAGCCCATAGAGGGCTATGGTGAAAAAGGAAATATCCTCAGATGAAATCTGGAAAGAAGCTTTCTGAGAAACTGCTTAGTGTTCTGTTAATTCATCTCCCAGAGTTACATCTCTATTTCGTGGATCTCTTTGCTAGCCTTATTTCTGTGGAATCTGAGAACAGATATTTCGGACCCCTTTGAAGACTATAGGGCCAAAGGAAATATCCTCCGAAAACAAAGAGAAAGAAGCTTTCTGAGAAACTTCTTTGTGTTCTGTGAAATCATCTCACAGAGTTACAGCTTTCCCCTCAAGAAGCCTTTCGCTAAGACAGTTCTTGTGGAATTGGCAAAGTGATATTTGGAAGCCCATAGAGGGCTATGGTGAAAAAGGAAATATCCTCAGATGAAATCTGGAAAGAAGCTTTCTGAGAAACTGCTTAGTGTTCTGTTAATTCATCTCCCAGAGTTACATCTGTATTTCGTGGATCTCTTTGCTAGCCTTATTTCTGTGGAATCTGAGAACAGATATTTCGGATCCCTTTGAAGACTATAGGGCCAAAGGAAATATCCTCCGAAAACAAAGAGAAAGAAGCTTTCTGAGAAACTTCTTTGTGTTTTGTGAAATCATCTCACAGAGTTACAGGTTTCCCCTCAAGAAGTCTTTCGCTAAGACAGTTCTTGTGGAATTGGCAAAGTGATATTTTGAAGCCCATAGACGGCTATGGTGAAAAAGGAAATATCCTCAGATGAAATCTGGAAAGAAGCTTTCTGAGAAACTGCTTAGTGTTCTGTTAATTCATCTCCCAGAGTTACATCTGTATTTCGTGGATCTCTTTGCTAGCCTTATTTCTGTGCAATCTGAGAACAGATATTTCGGATCCCTTTGAAGACTATAGGGTCAAAGGAAATATCCTCCGAAAACAGAGAGAAAGAATCTTTCTGAGAAACTTCTTTGTGTTCTGTGAAATCATCTCACAGAGTTACAGCTTTCCCCTCAAGAAGCCTTTCGCTAAGACAGTTCTTGTGGAATTGGCAAAGTGATATTTGGAAGCCCATAGAGGGCTATGGTGAAAAAGGAAATATCCTCAGATGAAATCTGGAAAGAAGCTTTCTGAGAAACTGCTTAGTGTTCTGTTAATTCATCTCCCAGAGTTACATCTGTATTTCGTTGATCTCTTTGCTAGCCTTATTTCTGTGCAATCTGAGAACAGATATTTCGGATCCCTTTGAAGACTATAGGGCCAAAGGAAATATCCTCCGAAAACAAAGAGAAAGAAGCTTTCTGAGAAACTTCTTTGTGTTCTGTGAAATCATCTCACAGAGTTACAGCTTTCCCCTCAAGAAGCCTTTCGCTAAGACAGTTCTTGTGGAATTGGCAAAGTGATATTTGGAAGCCCATAGAGGGCTATGGTGAAAAAGGAAATATCCTCAGATGAAATCTGGAAAGAAGCTTTCTGAGAAACTGCTTAGTGTTCTGTTAATTCATCTCCCAGAGTTACATCTGTATTTCGTGGATCTCTTTGCTAGCCTTATTTCTGTGGAATCTGAGAACAGATATTTCGGATCCCTTTGAAGACTATAGGGCCAAAGGAAATATCCTCCGAAAACAAAGAGAAAGAAGCTTTCTGAGAAACTTCTTTGTGTTCTGTGAAATCATCTCACAGAGTTACAGCTTTCCCCTCAAGAAGCCTTTCGCTAAGACAGTTCTTGTGGAATTGGCAAAGTGATATTTGGAAGCCCATAGAGGGCTATGGTGAAAAAGGAAATATCCTCAGATGAAATCTGGAAAGAAGCTTTCTGAGAAACTGCTTAGTGTTCTGTTAATTCATCTCCCAGAGTTACATCTGTATTTCGTGGATCTCTTTGCTAGCCTTATTTCTGTGGAATCTGAGAACAGATATTTCGGATCGCTATGATGACTATAGGGCCAAAGGAAATATCCTCCGAAAACAAAGAGAAAGAAGCTTTCTGAGAAACTTCGTTGTGTTCTGTGAAATCATCTCACAGAGTTACAGCTTTCCCCTCAAGAAGCCTTTCGCTAAGACAGTTCTTGTGGAATTGGCAAAGTGATATTTGGAAGCCCATAGAGGGCTATGGTGAAAAAGGAAATATCCTCAGATGAAATCTGGAAAGAAGCTTTCTGAGAAACTGCTTAGTGTTCTGTTAATTCATCTCCCAGAGTTACATCTGTATTTCGTGGATCTCTTTGCTAGCCTTATTTCTGTGGAATCTGAGAACAGATATTTCGGATCCCTTTGAAGACTATAGGGCCAAAGGAAATATCCTCCGAAAACAAAGAGAAAGAAGCTTTCTGAGAAACTTCTTTGTGTTCTGTGAAATCATCTCACAGAGTTACAGCTTTCCCCTCAAGAAGCCTTTCGCTAAGACAGTTCTTGTGGAATTGGCAAAGTGATATTTGGAAGCCCTTAGAGGGCTATGGTGAAAAAGGAAATATCCTCAGATGAAATCTGGAAAGAAGCTTTCTGAGAAACTGCTTAGTGTTCTGTTAATTCATCTCCCAAGGTTACATCTGTATTTCGTTGATCTCTTTGCTAGCCTTATTTCTGTGGAATCTGAGAACAGATATTTCGGATCCCTTCCAAGACTATAGGGCCAAAGGAAATATCCTCCGAAAACAAAGAGAAAGAAACTTTCTGAGAAACTTCTTTGTGTTTTGTGAAATCATCTCACAGAGTTACACCTTTCCCCTCAAGAAGCCTTTCGCTAAGACAGTTCTTGTGGAATTGGCAAAGTGATATTTTGAAGCCCATAGACGGCTATGGTGAAAAAGGAAATATCCTCAGATGAAATCTGGAAAGAAGCTTTCTGAGAAACTGCTTAGTGTTCTGTTAATTCATCTCCCAGAGTTACATCTGTATTTCGTGGATCTCTTTGCTAGCCTTATTTCTGTGGAATCTGAGAACAGATAATTCGGATCCCTTTGAAGACTATAGGGCCAAAGGAAGTATCCTCCGAAAACAAAGAGAAAGAAGCTTTCTGAGAAACTTCTTTGTGTTCTGTGAAATCATCTCACAGAGTTACAGCTTTCCCCTCAAGAAGCCTTTCGCTAAGACAGTACTTGTGGAATTGGCAAAGTGATATTTGGAAGCCCATAGAGGGCTATGGTGAAAAAGGAAATATCCTAAGATGAAATCTGGAAAGAAGCTTTCTGAGAAACTGCTTAGTTTTCTGTTAATTCATCTCCCAGAGTTACATCTGTATTTCGTGGATCTCTTTGCTAGCCTTATTTCTGTGGAATCTGAGAACAGATATTTCGGATCCCTTCGAAGACTATAGGGCCAAAGGAAATATCCTCCGAAAACAAAGAGAAAGAAGCTTTCTGAGAAACTTCTTTGTGTTTTGTGAAATCATCTCACAGAGTTACAGCTTTCCCCTCAAGAAGCCTTTCGCTAAGACAGTTCTTGTGGAATTGGCAAAGTGATATTTTGAAGCCCATAGACGGCTATGGTGAAAAAGGAACTATCCTCAGATGAAATCTGGAAAGAAGCTTTCTGAGAAACTGCTTGGTGTTCTGTTAATTCATCTCCCAGAGTTACATCTGTATTTCGTGGATCTCTTTGCTAGCCTTATTTCTGTGGAATCTGAGAACAGATATTTCGGATCCCTTTGAAGACTATAGGGCCAAAGGAAATATCCTCCGAAAACAAAGAGAAAGAAGCTTTCTGAGAAACTTCTTTGTGTTCTGTGAAATCATCTCACAGAGTTACAGCTTTCCCCTCAAGAAGCCTTTCGCTAAGACAGTTCTTGTGGAATTGGCAAAGTGATATTTGGAAGCCCATAGAGGGCTATGGTGAAAAAGGAAATATCCTCAGATGAAATCTGGAAAGAAGCTTTCTGAGAAACTGCTTAGTGTTCTGTTAATTCATCTCCCAGAGTTACATCTGTATTTCGTGGATCTCTTTGCTAGCCTTATTTCTGTGCAATCTGAGAACAGTATTTCGGATCCCTTTGAAGAGTATAGGGCCAAAGGAAATATCCTCCGATAACAAAGAGAAAGAAGCTTTCTGAGAAACTTCTCTGTGTTCTGTGAAATCATCTCACAGAGTTACAGCTTTCCCCTCAAGAAGCCTTTCCCTAAGACAGTTCTTGTGGAATTGGCAAAGTGATATTTGGAAGCCCATAGAGGGCTATGGTGAAAAAGGAAATATCCTCAGATGAAATCTGGAAAGAAGCTTTCTGAGAAACTGCTTAGTGTTCTGTTAATTCATCTCCCAGAGTTACATCTGTATTTCGTGGATCTCTTTGCTAGCCTTATTTCTGTGGAATCTGAGAACAGATATTTCGGATCCCTTTGAAGACTATAGGGCCAAAGGAAATATCCTCCGAAAACAAAGAGAAAGAAGCTTTCTGAGAAACTTCTTTGTGTTCTGTGAAATCATCTCACAGAGTTACAGCTTTCCCCTCAAGAAGCCTTTCGCTAAGACTGTTCTTGTGGAATTGGCAAAGTGATATTTGGAAGCCCCTAGAGGGCTATGGTGAAAAAGGAAATATCCTCAGATGAAATCTGGAAAGAAGCTTTCTGAGAAACTGCTTAGTGTTCTGTTAATTCATCTCCCAGAGTTACATCTGTATTTCGTGGATCTCTTTGCTAGCCTTATTTCTGTGGAATCTGAGAACAGATATTTCGGATCGCTATGATGACTACAGGGCCAAAGAAAATATCCTCCGATAACAAAGAGAAAGAAGCTTTCTGAGAAACTTCTTTGTGTTCTGTGAAATCATCTCACAGAGTTACAGCTTTCCCCTCAAGAAGCCTTTCGCTAAGACAGTTCTTGTGGAACTGGCAATGTGATATTTGGAAGCCCATAGAGGGCTATGGTGAAAAAGGAATTATCCTCAGAAGAAATCTGGAAAGAAGCTTTCTGAGAAACTGCTTAGTGTTCTGTTAATTCATCTCCCAGAGTTACATCTGTATTTCGTGGATCTCTTTGCTAGCCTTATTTCTGTGGAATCTGAGAACAGATATTTCGGATCCCTTTGAAGACTATAGGGCCAAAGGAAATATCCTCCGAAAACAATTAGAAAGAAGCTTTCTGAGAAACTTCTTTGTGTTTTGTGAAATCATCTCACAGAGTTACAGCTTTCCCCTCAAGAAGCCTTTCGCTAAGACAGTTCTTGTGGAATTGGCAATGTGATATTTGGAAGCCCATAGAGGGCTATGGTGAAAAAGGAAATATCCTCAGATGAAATCTGGAAAGAAGCTTTCTGAGAAACTGCTTAGTGTTCTGTTAATTCATCTCCCAGAGTTACATCTGTATTTCGTGGATCTCTTTGCTAGCCTTATTTCTGTGGAATCTGAGAACAGATATTTCGGATCCCTTTGAAGACTATAGGGCCAAAGGAAATATCCTCCGAAAACAAAGAGAAAGAAGCTTTCTGAGAAACTTCTTTGTGTTCTGTGAAATCATCTCACAGAGTTACAGCTTTCCCCTCAAGAAGCCTTTCGCTAAGACAGTTCTTGTGGAATTGGCAAAGTGATATTTGGAAGCCCATAGAGGGCTATGGTGAAAAAGGAAATATCCTCAGATGAAATCTGGAAAGAAGCTTTCTGAGAAACTGCTTAGTGTTCTGTTAATTCATCTTCCAGAGTTACATCTCTATTTCGTGGATCTCTTTGCTAGCCTTATTTCTGTGGAATCTGAGAACAGATATTTCGGACCCCTTTGAAGACTATAGGGCCAAAGGAAATATCCTCCGAAAACAAAGAGAAAGAAGCTTTCTGAGAAACTTCTTTGTGTTCTGTGAAATCATCTCACAGAGTTACAGCTTTCCCCTCAAGAAGCCTTTCGCTAAGACAGTTCTTGTGGAATTGGCAAAGTGATATTTGGAAGCCCATAGAGGGCTATGGTGAAAAAGGAAATATCCTCAGATGAAATCTGGAAAGAAGCTTTCTGAGAAACTGCTTAGTGTTCTGTTAATTCATCTCCCAGAGTTACATCTGTATTTCGTGGATCTCTTTGCTAGCCTTATTTCTGTGGAATCTGAGAACAGATATTTCGGATCCCTTTGAAGACTATAGGGCCAAAGGAAATATCCTCCGAAAACAAAGAGAAAGAAGCTTTCTGAGAAACTTCTTTGTGTTTTGTGAAATCATCTCACAGAGTTACAGGTTTCCCCTCAAGAAGTCTTTCGCTAAGACAGTTCTTGTGGAATTGGCAAAGTGATATTTTGAAGCCCATAGACGGCTATGATGAAAAAGGAAATATCCTCAGATGAAATCTGGAAAGAAGCTTTCTGAGAAACTGCTTAGTGTTCTGTTAATTCATCTCCCAGAGTTACATCTGTATTTCGTGGATCTCTTTGCTAGCCTTATTTCTGTGCAATCTGAGAACAGATATTTCGGATCCCTTTGAAGACTATAGGGCCAAAGGAAATATCCTCCGAAAACAGAGAGAAAGAATCTTTCTGAGAAACTTCTTTGTGTTCTGTGAAATCATCTCACAGAGTTACAGCTTTCCCCTCAAGAAGCCTTTCGCTAAGACAGTTCTTGTGGAATTGGCAAAGTGATATTTGGAAGCCCATAGAGGGCTATGGTGAAAAAGGAAATATCCTCAGATGAAATCTGGAAAGAAGCTTTCTGAGAAACTGCTTAGTGTTCTGTTAATTCATCTCCCAGAGTTACATCTGTATTTCGTTGATCTCTTTGCTAGCCTTATTTCTGTGCAATCTGAGAACAGATATTTCGGATCCCTTTGAAGACTATAGGGCCAAAGGAAATATCCTCCGAAAACAAAGAGAAAGAAGCTTTCTGAGAAACTTCTTTGTGTTCTGTGAAATCATCTCACAGAGTTACAGCTTTCCCCTCAAGAAGCCTTTCGCTAAGACAGTTCTTGTGGAATTGGCAAAGTGATATTTGGAAGCCCATAGAGGGCTATGGTGAAAAAGGAAATATCCTCAGATGAAATCTGGAAAGAAGCTTTCTGAGAAACTGCTTAGTGTTCTGTTAATTCATCTCCCAGAGTTACATCTGTATTTCGTGGATCTCTTTGCTAGCCTTATTTCTGTGGAATCTGAGAACAGATATTTCGGATCCCTTTGAAGACTATAGGGCCAAAGGAAATATCCTCCGAAAACAAAGAGAAAGAAGCTTTCTGAGAAACTTCTTTGTGTTCTGTGAAATCATCTCACAGAGTTACAGCTTTCCCCTCAAGAAGCCTTTCGCTAAGACAGTTCTTGTGGAATTGGCAAAGTGATATTTGGAAGCCCATAGAGGGCTATGGTGAAAAAGGAAATATCCTCAGATGAAATCTGGAAAGAAGCTTTCTGAGAAACTGCTTAGTGTTCTGTTAATTCATCTCCCAGAGTTACATCTGTATTTCGTGGATCTCTTTGCTAGCCTTATTTCTGTGGAATCTGAGAACAGATATTTCGGATCGCTATGATGACTATAGGGCCAAAGGAAATATCCTCCGAAAACAAAGAGAAAGAAGCTTTCTGAGAAACTTCGTTGTGTTCTGTGAAATCATCTCACAGAGTTACAGCTTTCCCCTCAAGAAGCCTTTCGCTAAGACAGTTCTTGTGGAATTGGCAAAGTGATATTTGGAAGCCCATAGAGGGCTATGGTGAAAAAGGAAATATCCTCAGATGAAATCTGGAAAGAAGCTTTCTGAGAAACTGCTTAGTGTTCTGTTAATTCATCTCCCAGAGTTACATCTGTATTTCGTGGATCTCTTTGCTAGCCTTATTTCTGTGGAATCTGAGAACAGATATTTCGGATCCCTTTGAAGACTATAGGGCCAAAGGAAATATCCTCCGAAAACAAAGAGAAAGAAGCTTTCTGAGAAACTTCTTTGTGTTCTGTGAAATCATCTCACAGAGTTACAGCTTTCCCCTCAAGAAGCCTTTCGCTAAGACAGTTCTTGTGGAATTGGCAAAGTGATATTTGGAAGCCCTTAGAGGGCTATGGTGAAAAAGGAAATATCCTCAGATGAAATCTGGAAAGAAGCTTTCTGAGAAACTGCTTAGTGTTCTGTTAATTCATCTCCCAAGGTTACATCTGTATTTCGTTGATCTCTTTGCTAGCCTTATTTCTGTGGAATCTGAGAACAGATATTTCGGATCCCTTCCAAGACTATAGGGCCAAAGGAAATATCCTCCGAAAACAAAGAGAAAGAAACTTTCTGAGAAACTTCTTTGTGTTTTGTGAAATCATCTCACAGAGTTACACCTTTCCCCTCAAGAAGCCTTTCGCTAAGACAGTTCTTGTGGAATTGGCAAAGTGATATTTTGAAGCCCATAGACGGCTATGGTGAAAAAGGAAATATCCTCAGATGAAATCTGGAAAGAAGCTTTCTGAGAAACTGCTTAGTGTTCTGTTAATTCATCTCCCAGAGTTACATCTGTATTTCGTGGATCTCTTTGCTAGCCTTATTTCTGTGGAATCTGAGAACAGATAATTCGGATCCCTTTGAAGACTATAGGGCCAAAGGAAGTATCCTCCGAAAACAAAGAGAAAGAAGCTTTCTGAGAAACTTCTTTGTGTTCTGTGAAATCATCTCACAGAGTTACAGCTTTCCCCTCAAGAAGCCTTTCGCTAAGACAGTACTTGTGGAATTGGCAAAGTGATATTTGGAAGCCCATAGAGGGCTATGGTGAAAAAGGAAATATCCTAAGATGAAATCTGGAAAGAAGCTTTCTGAGAAACTGCTTAGTTTTCTGTTAATTCATCTCCCAGAGTTACATCTGTATTTCGTGGATCTCTTTGCTAGCCTTATTTCTGTGGAATCTGAGAACAGATATTTCGGATCCCTTCGAAGACTATAGGGCCAAAGGAAATATCCTCCGAAAACAAAGAGAAAGAAGCTTTCTGAGAAACTTCTTTGTGTTCTGTGAAATCATCTCACAGAGTTACAGCTTTCCCCTCAAGAAGCCTTTCGCTAAGACTGTTCTTGTGGAATTGGCAAAGTGATATTTGGAAGCCCCTAGAGGGCTATGGTGAAAAAGGAAATATCCTCAGATGAAATCTGGAAAGAAGCTTTCTGAGAAACTGCTTAGTGTTCTGTTAATTCATCTCCCAGAGTTACATCTGTATTTCGTGGATCTCTTTGCTAGCCTTATTTCTGTGGAATCTGAGAACAGATATTTCGGATCGCTATGATGACTACAGGGCCAAAGAAAATATCCTCCGATAACAAAGAGAAAGAAGCTTTCTGAGAAACTTCTTTGTGTTCTGTGAAATCATCTCACAGAGTTACAGCTTTCCCCTCAAGAAGCCTTTCGCTAAGACAGTTCTTGTGGAACTGGCAATGTGATATTTTGAAGCCCATAGAGGGCTATGGTGAAAAAGGAAATATCCTCAGATGAAATCTGGAAAGAAGCTTTCTGAGAAACTGCTTAGTGTTCTGTTAATTCATCTCCCAGAGTTACATCTGTATTTCGTGGATCTCTTTGCTAGCCTTATTTCTGTGGAATCTGAGAACAGATATTTCAGATCCCTTTGAAGACTATAGGGCCAAAGGAAATATCCTCCGAAAACAAAGAGAAAGAAGCTTTCTGAGAAACTTCTTTGTGTTCTGTGAAATCATCTCACAGAGTTACAGCTTTCCCCTCAAGAAGCCTTTCGCTAAGACAGTTCTTGTGGAATTGGCAAAGTGATATTTGGAAGCCCATAGAGGGCTATGGTGAAAAAGGAAATATCCTCAGATGAAATCTGGAAAGAAGCTTTCTGAGAAACTGTTTAGTGTTCTGTTAATTCATCTCCCAGAGTTACATCTGTATTTCGTGGATCTCTTTGCTAGCCTTATTTCTGTGGAATCTGAGAACAGATATTTCGGATCCCTTCGAAGACTATAGGGCCAAAGGAAATATCCTCCGAAAACAAAGAGAAAGAAGCTTTCTGAGAAACTTCTTTGTGTTTTGTGAAATCATCTCACAGAGTTACAGCTTTCCCCTCAAGAAGCCTTTCGCTAAGACAGTTCTTGTGGAATTGGCAAAGTGATATTTTGAAGCCCATAGACGGCTATCGTGAAAAAGGAAATATCCTCAGATGAAATCTGGAAAGAAGCTTTCTGAGAAACTGCTTAGTGTTCTGTTAATTCATCTCCCAGAGTTACATCTGTATTTCGTGGATCTCTTTGCTAGCCTTATTTCTGTGGAATCTGAGAACAGATATTTCGGATCCCTTTGAAGACTATAGGGCCAAAGGAAATATCCTCCGAAAACAAAGAGAAAGAAGCTTTCTGAGAAACTTCTTTGTGTTCTGTGAAATCATCTCACAGAGTTACAGCTTTCCCCTCAAGAAGCCTTTCGCTAAGACAGTTCTTGTGGAATTGGCAAAGTGATATTTGGAAGCCCATAGAGGGCTTAGGTGAAAAACGAAATATCCTCAGATGAAATCTGGAAAGAAGCTTTCTGAGAAACTGCTTAGTGTTCTGTTAATTCATCTCCCAGAGTTACATCTGTATTTCGTGGATCTCTTTGCTAGCCTTATTTCTGTGGAATCTGAGAACAGATATTTCGGATCCCTTTGAAGACTATAGGGCCAAAGGAAATATCCTCCGAAAACAAAGAGAAAGAAGCTTTCTGAGAAACTTCTTTGTGTTCTGTGAAATCATCTCACAGAGTTACAGCTTTCCCCTCAAGAAGCCTTTCGCTAAGACAGTTCTTGTGGAATTGGCAAAGTGATATTTGGAAGCCCATAGAGGGCTATGGTGAAAAAGGAAATATCCTCAGATGAAATCTGGAAAGAAGCTTTCTGAGAAACTGCTTAGTGTTCTGTTAATTCATCTCCCAGAGTTACATCTGTATTTCGTGGATCTCTTTGCTAGCCTTATTTCTGTGGAATCTGAGAACAGATATTTCGGATCGCTATGATGACTACAGGCCAAAGAAAATATCCTCCGATAACAAAGAGAAAGAAGCTTTCTGAGAAACTTCTTTGTGTTCTGTGAAATCATCTCACAGAGTTACAGCTTTCCCCTCAAGAAGCCTTTCGCTAAGACAGTTCTTGTGGAACTGGCAATGTGATATTTTGAAGCCCATAGAGGGCTATGGTGAAAAAGGAAATATCCTCAGATGAAATCTGGAAAGAAGCTTTCTGAGAAACTGCTTAGTGTTCTGTTAATTCATCTCCCAGAGTTACATCTGTATTTCGTGGATCTCTTTGCTAGCCTTATTTCTGTGGAATCTGAGAACAGATATTTCAGATCCCTTTGAAGACTATAGGGCCAAAGGAAATATCCTCCGAAAACAAAGAGAAAGAAGCTTTCTGAGAAACTTCTTTGTGTTCTGTGAAATCATCTCACAGAGTTACAGCTTTCCCCTCAAGAAGCCTTTCGCTAAGACAGTTCTTGTGGAATTGGCAAAGTGATATTTGGAAGCCCATAGAGGGCTATGGTGAAAAAGGAAATATCCTCAGATGAAATCTGGAAAGAAGCTTTCTGAGAAACTGCTTAGTGTTCTGTTAATTCATCTCCCAGAGTTACATCTGTATTTCGTGGATCTCTTTGCTAGCCTTATTTCTGTGCAATCTGAGAACAGATATTTCGGATCCCTTTGAAGACTATAGGGCCAAAGGAAATATCCTCCGAAAACAAAGAGAAAGAATCTTTCTGAGAAACTTCTTTGTGTTCTGTGAAATCATCTCACAGAGTTACAGCTTTCCCCTCAAGAAGCCTTTCGCTAAGACAGTTCTTGTGGAATTGGCAAAGTGATATTTGGAAGCCCATAAAGGGCTATGGTGAAAAAGGAAATATCCTCAGATGAAATCTGGAAAGAAGCTTTCTGAGAAACTGCTTAGTGTTCTGTTAATTCATCTCCCAGAGTTACATCTGTATTTCGTGGATCTCTTTGCTAGCCTTATTTCTGTGCAATCTGAGAACAGATATTTCGGATCCCTTTGAAGACTATAGGGCCAAAGGAAATATCCTCCGAAAACAAAGAGAAAGAAGCTTTCTGAGAAACTTCTTTGTGTTCTGTGAAATCATCTCACAGAGTTACAGCTTTCCCCTCAAGAAGCCTTTCGCTAAGACAGTTCTTGTGGAATTGGCAAAGTGATATTTGGAAGCCCATAGAGGAATATGGTGAAAAAGGAAATATCCTCAGATGAAATCTGGAAAGAAGCTTTCTGAGAAACTGCTTAGTGTTCTGTTAATTCATCTCCCAGAGTTACATCTGTATTTCGTGGATCTCTTTGCTAGCCTTATTTCTGTGGAATCTGAGAACAGATATTTCGGATCCCTTTGAAGACTATAGGGCCAAAGGAAATATCCTCCGAAAACAAAGAGAAAGAAGCTTTCTGAGAAACTTCTTTGTGTTCTGTGAAATCATCTCACAGAGTTACAGCTTTCCCCTCAAGAAGCCTTTCGCTAAGACAGTTCTTGTGGAATTGGCAAAGTGATATTTGGAAGCCCATAGAGGGCTATGGTGAAAAAGGAAATATCCTCAGATGAAATCTGGAAAGAAGCTTTCTGAGAAGCTGCTTAGTGTTCTGTTAATTCATCTCACAGAGTTACATCTGTATTTCGTGGATCTCTTTGCTAGCCTTATTTCTGTGGAATCTGAGAACAGATATTTCGGATCGCTATGATGACTATAGGGCCAAAGAAAATATCCTCCGATAACAAAGAGAAAGAAGCTTTCTGAGAAACTTCTTTGTGTTCTGTGAAATCATCTCACAGAGTTACAGCTTTCCCCTCAAGAAGCCTTTCGCTAAGACAGTTCTTGTGGAATTGGAAAAGTGATATTTGGAAGCCCAAAGAGGGCTATGGTGAAAAAGGAAATATCCTCAGATGAAATCTGGAAAGAAGCTTTCTGAGAAACTGCTTAGTGTTCTGTTAATTCATCTCCCAGAGTTACATCTGTATTTCGTGGATCTCTTTGCTAGCCTTATTTCTGTGCAATCTGAGAACAGATATTTCGGATCCCTTTGAAGACTATAGGGCCAAAGGAAATATCCTCCGAAAACAAAGAGAAAGAATCTTTCTGAGAAACTTCTTTGTGTTCTGTGAAATCATCTCACAGAGTTACAGCTTTCCCCTCAAGAAGCCTTTCGCTAAGACAGTTCTTGTGGAATTGGCAAAGTGATATTTGGAAGCCCATAAAGGGCTATGGTGAAAAAGGAAATATCCTCAGATGAAATCTGGAAAGAAGCTTTCTGAGAAACTGCTTAGTGTTCTGTTAATTCATCTCCCAGAGTTACATCTGTATTTCGTGGATCTCTTTGCTAGCCTTATTTCTGTGCAATCTGAGAACAGATATTTCGGATCCCTTTGAAGACTATAGGGCCAAAGGAAATATCCTCTGAAAACAAAGAGAAAGAAGCTTTCTGAGAAACTTCTTTGTGTTCTGTGAAATCATCTCACAGAGTTACAGCTTTCCCCTCAAGAAGCCTTTCGCTAAGACAGTTCTTGTGGAATTGGCAAAGTGATATTTGGAAGCCCATAGAGGGCTATGATGAAAAAGGAAATATCCTCAGATGAAATCTGGAAAGAAGCTTTCTGAGAAACTGCTTAGTGTTCTGTTAATTCATCTCCCAGAGTTACATCTGTATTTCGTGGATCTCTTTGCTAGCCTTATTTCTGTGGAATCTGAGAACAGATATTTCGGATCCCTTTGAAGACTATAGGGCCAAAGGAAATATCCTCCGAAAACAAAGAGAAAGAAGCTTTCTGAGAAACTTCTTTGTGTTCTGTGAAATCATCTCACAGAGTTACAGCTTTCCCCTCAAGAAGCCTTTCGCTAAGACAGTTCTTGTGGAATTGGCAAAGTGATATTTGGAAGCCCATAGAGGGCTATGGTGAAAAAGGAAATATCCTCAGATGAAATCTGGAAAGAAGCTTTCTGAGAAACTGCTTAGTGTTCTGTTAATTCATCTCCCAGAGTTACATCTGTATTTCGTGGATCTCTTTGCTAGCCTTATTTCTGTGGAATCTGAGAACAGATATTTCGGATCGCTATGATGACTACAGGGCCAAAGAAAATATCCTCCGATAACAAAGAGAAAGAAGCTTTCTGAGAAACTTCTTTGTGTTCTCTGAAATCATCTCACAGAGTTACAGCTTTCCCCTCAAGAAGCCTTTCGCTAAGACAGTTCTTGTGGAACTGGCAATGTGATATTTTGAAGCCCATAGAGGGGTATGGTGAAAAAGGAAATATCCTCAGATGAAATCTGGAAAGAAGCTTTCTGAGAAACTGCTTAGTGTTCTGTTAATTCATCTCCCAGAGTTACATCTGTATTTCGTGGATCTCTTTGCTAGCCTTATTTCTGTGGAATCTGAGAACAGATATTTCGGATCCCTTTGAAGACTATAGGGCCAAAGGAAATATCCTCCGAAAACAAAGAGAAAGAAGCTTTCTGAGAAACTTCTTTGTGTTCTGTGAAATCATCTCACAGAGTTACAGCTTTCCCCTCAAGAAGCCTTTCGCTAAGACAGTTCTTGTGGAATTGGCAAAGTGATATTTGGAAGCCCATAGAGGGCTATGGTGAAAAAGGAAATATCCTCAGATGAAATCTGGAAAGAAGTTTTCTGAGAAACTGCTTAGTGTTCTGTTAATTCATCTCCCAGAGTTACATCTGTATTTCGTGGATCTCTTTGCTAGCCTTATTTCTGTGGAATCTGAGAACAGATATTTCGGATCCCTTTGAAGACTATAGGGCCAAAGGAAATATCCTCCGAAAACAAAGAGAAAGAAGCTTTCTGAGAAACTTCTTTGTGTTTTGTGAAATCATCTCACAGAGTTACAGGTTTCCCCTCAAGAAGTCTTTCGCTAAGACAGTTCTTGTGGAATTGGCAAAGTGATATTTTGAAGCCCATAGACGGCTATGGTGAAAAAGGAAATATCCTCAGATGAAATCTGGAAAGAAGCTTTCTGAGAAACTGCTTAGTGTTCTGTTAATTCATCTCCCAGAGTTACATCTGTATTTCGTGGATCTCTTTGCTAGCCTTATTTCTGTGCAATCTGAGAACAGATATTTCGGATCCCTTTGAAGACTATAGGGCCAAAGGAAATATCCTCCGAAAACAAAGAGAAAGAAGCTTTCTGAGAAACTTCTTTGTGTTCTGTGAAATCATCTCACAGAGTTACAGCTTTCCCCTCAAGAAGCCTTTCGCTAAGACAGTTCTTGTGGAATTGGCAAAGTGATATTTTGAAGCCCCTTAGACGGCTATGGTGAAAAAGGAAATATCCTCAGATGAAATCTGGAAAGAAGCTTTCTGAGAAACTGCTTAGTGTTCTTTTAATTCATCTCCCAGAGTTACATCTGTATTTCGTGGATCTCTTTGCTAGCCTTATTTCTGTGGAATCTGAGAACAGATATTTCGGATCCCTTTGAAGACTATAGGGCCAAAGGAAATATCCTCC
This sequence comes from Macaca fascicularis, assembly GCF_037993035.2. Classification (NCBI taxonomy): domain Eukaryota; kingdom Metazoa; phylum Chordata; class Mammalia; order Primates; family Cercopithecidae; genus Macaca; species Macaca fascicularis. Next base: position 52,283,234 of record NC_088378.1, read on the forward strand.
GAAAACAAAGAGAAAGAAGCTTTCTGAGAAACTTCTTTGTGTTTTGTGAAATCATCTCACAGAGTTACAGCTTTCCCCTCAAGAAGCCTTTCGCTAAGACAGTTCTTGTGGAATTGGCAAAGTGATATTTGGAAGCCCATAGAGGGCTATGGTGAAAAAGGAAATATCCTCAGATGAAATCTGGAAAGAAGCTTTCTGAGAAACTGCTTAGTGTTCTGTTAATTCATCTCCCAGAGTTACATCTGTATTTCGTGGATCTCTTTGCTAGCCTTATTTCTGTGGAATCTGAGAACAGATATTTCGGATCCCTTTGAAGTCTATAGGGCCAAAGGAAATATCCTCCGAAAACAAAGAGAAAGAAGCTTTCTGAGAAACTTCTTTGTGTTCTGTGAAATCATCTCACAGAGTTACAGCTTTCCCCTCAAGAAGCCTTTCGCTAAGACAGTTCTTGTGGAATTGGAAAAGTGATATTTGGAAGCCCATAGAGGGCTATGGTGAAAAAGGAAATATCCTCAGATGAAATCTGGAAAGAAGCTTTCTGAGAAACTGCTTAGTGTTCTGTTAATTCATCTCCCAGAGTTACATCTGTATTTCGTGGATCTCTTTGCTAGCCTTATTTCTGTGGAATCTGAGGACAGATATTTCGGATCGCTATGATGTCTACAGGGCCAAAGAAAATATCCTCCGATAACAAAGAGAAAGAAGCTTTCTGAGAAACTTCTTTGTGTTCTGTGAAATCATCTCACAGAGTTACAGCTTTCCCCTCAAGAAGCCTTTCGCTAAGACAGTTCTTGTGGAACTGGCAATGTGATATTTGGAAGCCCATAGAGGGCTATGGTGAAAAAGGAATTATCCTCAGAAGAAATCTGGAAAGAAGCTTTCTGAGAAACTGCTTAGTGTTCTGTTAATTCATCTCCCAGAGTTACATCTGTATTTCGTGGATCTCTTTGCTAGCCTTATTTCTGTGGAATCTGAGAACAGATATTTCGGATCCCTTTGAAGACTATAGGGCCAAAGGAAATATCCTCCGAAAACAATTAGAAAGAAGCTTTCTGAGAAACTTCTTTGTGTTTTGTGAAATCATCTCACAGAGTTACAGCTTTCCCCTCAAGAAGCCTTTCGCTAAGACAGTTCTTGTGGAATTGGCAATGTGATATTTGGAAGCCCATAGAGGGCTATGGTGAAAAAGGAAATATCCTCAGATGAAATCTGGAAAGAAGCTTTCTGAGAAACTGCTTAGTGTTCTGTTAATTCATCTCCCAGAGTTACATCTGTATTTCGTGGATCTCTTTGCTAGCCTTATTTCTGTGGAATCTGAGAACAGATATTTCGGATCCCTTTGAAGACTATAGGGCCAAAGGAAATATCCTCCGAAAACAAAGAGAAAGAAGCTTTCTGAGAAACTTCTTTGTGTTCTGTGAAATCATCTCACAGAGTTACAGCTTTCCCCTCAAGAAGCCTTTCGCTAAGACAGTTCTTGTGGAATTGGCAAAGTGATATTTGGAAGCCCATAGAGGGCTATGGTGAAAAAGGAAATATCCTCAGATGAAATCTGGAAAGAAGCTTTCTGAGAAACTGCTTAGTGTTCTGTTAATTCATCTCCCAGAGTTACATCTCTATTTCGTGGATCTCTTTGCTAGCCTTATTTCTGTGGAATCTGAGAACAGATATTTCGGACCCCTTTGAAGACTATAGGGCCAAAGGAAATATCCTCCGAAAACAAAGAGAAAGAAGCTTTCTGAGAAACTTCTTTGTGTTCTGTGAAATCATCTCACAGAGTTACAGCTTTCCCCTCAAGAAGCCTTTCGCTAAGACAGTTCTTGTGGAATTGGCAAAGTGATATTTGGAAGCCCATAGAGGGCTATGGTGAAAAAGGAAATATCCTCAGATGAAATCTGGAAAGAAGCTTTCTGAGAAACTGCTTAGTGTTCTGTTAATTCATCTCCCAGAGTTACATCTGTATTTCGTGGATCTCTTTGCTAGCCTTATTTCTGTGGAATCTGAGAAGAGATATTTCGGATCCCTTTGAAGACTATAGGGCCAAAGGAAATATCCTCCGAAAACAAAGAGAAAGAAGCTTTCTGAGAAACTTCTTTGTGTTTTGTGAAATCATCTCACAGAGTTACAGGTTTCCCCTCAAGAAGTCTTTCGCTAAGACAGTTCTTGTGGAATTGGCAAAGTGATATTTTGAAGCCCATAGACGGCTATGGTGAAAAAGGAAATATCCTCAGATGAAATCTGGAAAGAAGCTTTCTGAGAAACTGCTTAGTGTTCTGTTAATTCATCTCCCAAGGTTACATCTGTATTTCGTTGATCTCTTTGCTAGCCTTATTTCTGTGGAATCTGAGAACAGATATTTCGGATCCCTTCGAAGACTATAGGGCCAAAGGAAATATCCTCCGAAAACAAAGAGAAAGAAACTTTCTGAGAAACTTCTTTGTGTTTTGTGAAATAATCTCACAGAGTTACAGCTTTCCCCTCAAGAAGCCTTTCGCTAAGACAGTTCTTGTGGAATTGGCAAAGTGATATTTTGAAGCCCATAGACGGCTATGGTGAAAAAGGAAATATCCTCAGATGAAATCTGGAAAGAAGCTTTCTGAGAAACTGCTTAGTGTTCTGTTAATTCATCTCCCAGAGTTACATCTGTATTTCGTGGATCTCTTTGCTAGCCTTATTTCTGTGGAATCTGAGAACAGATATTTCGGATCCCTTTGAAGACTATAGGGCCAAAGGAAATATCCTCCGAAAACAAAGAGAAAGAAGCTTTCTGAGAAACTTCTTTGTGTTCTGTGAAATCATCTCACAGAGTTACAGCTTTCCCCTCAAGAAGCCTTTCGCTAAGACAGTACTTGTGGAATTGGCAAAGTGATATTTGGAAGCCCATAGAGGGCTATGGTGAAAAAGGAAATATCCTAAGATGAAATCTGGAAAGAAGCTTTCTGAGAAACTGCTTAGTTTTCTGTTAATTCATCTCCCAGAGTTACATCTGTATTTCGTGGATCTCTTTGCTAGCCTTATTTCTGTGGAATCTGAGAACAGATATTTCGGATCCCTTCGAAGACTATAGGGCCAAAGGAAATATCCTCCGAAAACAAAGAGAAAGAAGCTTTCTGAGAAACTTCTTTGTGTTTTGTGAAATCATCTCACAGAGTTACAGCTTTCCCCTCAAGAAGCCTTTCGCTAAGACAGTTCTTGTGGAATTGGCAAAGTGATATTTTGAAGCCCATAGACGGCTATGGTGAAAAAGGAAATATCCTCAGATGAAATCTGGAAAGAAGCTTTCTGAGAAACTGCTTGGTGTTCTGTTAATTCATCTCCCAGAGTTACATCTGTATTTCGTGGATCTCTTTGCTAGCCTTATTTCTGTGGAATCTGAGAACAGATATTTCGGATCCCTTTGAAGACTATAGGGCCAAAGGAAATATCCTCCGAAAACAAAGAGAAAGAAGCTTTCTGAGAAACTTCTTTGTGTTCTGTGAAATCATCTCACAGAGTTACAGCTTTCCCCTCAAGAAGCCTTTCGCTAAGACAGTTCTTGTGGAATTGGCAAAGTCATATTTGGAAGCCCATAGAGGGCTATGGTGAAAAAGGAAATATCCTCAGATGAAATCTGGAAAGAAGCTTTCTGAGAAACTGCTTAGTGTTCTGTTAATTCATCTCCCAGAGTTACATCTGTATTTCGTGGATCTCTTTGCTAGCCTTATTTCTGTGCAATCTGAGAACAGTATTTCGGATCCCTTTGAAGAGTATAGGGCCAAAGGAAATATCCTCCGAAAACAAAGAGAAAGAAGCTTTCTGAGAAACTTCTTTGTGTTCTGTGAAATCATCTCACAGAGTTACAGCTTTCCCCTCAAGAAGCCTTTCCCTAAGACAGTTCTTGTGGAATTGGCAATGTGATATTTGGAAGCCCATAGAGGGCTATGGTGAAAAAGGATTTATCCTCAGAAGAAATCTGGAAAGAAGCTTTCTGAGAAACTGCTTAGTGTTCTGTTAATTCATCTCCCAGAGTTACATCTGTATTTCGTGGATCTCTTTGCTAGCCTTATTTCTGTGGAATCTGAGAACAGATATTTCGGATCCCTTTGAAGACTATAGGGCCAAAGGAAATATCCTCCGAAAACAAATAGAAAGAAGCTTTCTGAGAAACTTCTTTGTGTTTTGTGAAATCATCTCACAGAGTTACAGCTTTCCCCTCAAGAAGCCTTTCGCTAAGACAGTTCTTGTGGAATTGGCAATGTGATATTTGGAAGCCCAAAGAGGGCTATGGTGAAAAAGGAAATATCCTCAGATGAAATCTGGAAAGAAGCTTTCTGAGAAACTGCTTAGTGTTCTGTTAATTCATCTCCCAGAGTTACATCTGTATTTCGTGGATCTCTTTGCTAGCCTTATTTCTGTGGAATCTGAGAACAGATATTTCGGATCCCTTTGAAGACTATAGGGCCAAAGGAAATATCCTCCGAAAACAAAGAGAAAGAAGCTTTCTGAGAAACTTCTTTGTGTTCTGTGAAATCATCTCACAGAGTTACAGCTTTCCCCTCAAGAAGCCTTTCGCTAAGACAGTTCTTGTGGAATTGGCAAAGTGATATTTGGAAGCCCATAGAGGGCTACGGTGAAAAAGGAAATATCCTCAGATGAAATCTGGAAAGAAGCTTTCTGAGAAACTGCTTAGTGTTCTGTTAATTCATCTCACAGAGTTACATCTTTATTTCGTGGATCACTTTGCTAGCCTTATTTCTGTGGAATCTGAGAACAGATATTTCGGATCCCTTCGAAGACTATAGGGCCAAGGAAATATCCTCCGATAGCAAAGAGAAAGAAGCTTTCTGAGAAACTTCTTTGTGTTTTGTGAAATCATCTCACAGAGTTACAGCATTCCCCTCAAGAAGCCTTTCGCAAAGACAGTTCTTGTGGAATTGGCAAAGTGATATTTGGAAGCCCATAGAGGGCTATGGTGAAAAAGGAAATATCCTAAGATGAAATCTGGAAAGAAGCTTTATGAGAAACTGCTTAGTGTTCTGTTAATTCATCTCCCAGAGTTACATCTGTATTTCGTGGATCTCTTTGCTAGCCTTATTTCTGTGGAATCTGAGAACAGATATTTCGGATCCCTTTGAAGACTATAGGGCCAAAGGAAATATCCTCCGAAAACAAAGAGAAAGAAGCTTTCTGAGAAACTTCGTTGTGTTCTGTGAAATCATCTCACAGAGTTACAGCTTTCCCCTCAAGAAGCCTTTCGCTAAGACAGTTCTTGTGGAATTGGCAAAGTGATATTTGGAAGCCCATAGAGGGCTATGGTGAAAAAGGAAATATCCTCAGATGAAATCTGGAAAGAAGCTTTCTGAGAAACTGCTTAGTGTTCTGTTAATTCATCTCCCAGAGTTACATCTGTATTTCGTGGATCTCTTTGCTAGCCTTATTTCTGTGGAATCTGAGAACAGATATTTCGGATCCCTTTGAAGACTATAGGGCCAAAGGAAATATCCTCCGAAAACAAAGAGAAAGAAGCTTTCTGAGAAACTTCTTTGTGTTCTGTGAAATCATCTCACAGAGTTACAGCTTTCCCCTCAAGAAGCCTTTCGCTAAGACAGTTCTTGTGGAATTGGCAAAGTGATATTTGGAAGCCCTTAGAGGGCTATGGTGAAAAAGGAAATATCCTCAGATGAAATCTGGAAAGAAGCTTTCTGAGAAACTGCTTAGTGTTCTGTTAATTCATCTCCCAGAGTTACATCTGTATTTCGTGGATCTCTTTGCTAGCCTTATTTCTGTGCAATCTGAGAACAGATATTTCGGATCCCTTTGAAGACTATAGGGCCAAAGGAAATATCCTCCGAAAACAAAGAGAAAGAATCTTTCTGAGAAACTTCTTTGTGTTCTGTGAAATCATCTCACAGAGTTACAGCTTTCCCCTCAAGAAGCCTTTCGCTAAGACAGTTCTTGTGGAATTGGCAAAGTGATATTTGGAAGCCCATAAAGGGCTATGGTGAAAAAGGAAATATCCTCAGATGAAATCTGGAAAGAAGCTTTCTGAGAAACTGCTTAGTGTTCTGTTAATTCATCTCCCAGAGTTACATCTGTATTTCGTGGATCTCTTTGCTAGCCTTATTTCTGTGGAATCTGAGAACAGATATTTCGGATCCCTTTGAAGACTATAGGGCCAAAGGAAATATCCTCCGAAAACAAAGAGAAAGAAGCTTTCTGAGAAACTTCTTTGTGTTCTGTGAAATCATCTCACAGAGTTACAGCTTTCCCCTCAAGAAGCCTTTCGCTAAGACAGTTCTTGTGGAATTGGCAAAGTGATATTTGGAAGCCCATAGAGGAATATGGTGAAAAAGGAAATATCCTCAGATGAAATCTGGAAAGAAGCTTTCTGAGAAACTGCTTAGTGTTCTGTTAATTCATCTCCCAGAGTTACATCTGTATTTCGTGGATCTCTTTGCTAGCCTTATTTCTGTGGAATCTGAGAACAGATATTTCGGATCCCTTTGAAGACTATAGGGCCAAAGGAAATATCCTCCGAAAACAAAGAGAAAGAAGCTTTCTGAGAAACTTCTTTGTGTTCTGTGAAATCATCTCACAGAGTTACAGCTTTCCCCTCAAGAAGCCTTTCGCTAAGACAGTTCTTGTGGAATTGGCAAAGTGATATTTGGAAGCCCATAGACGGCTATGGTGAAAAAGGAAATATCCTCAGATGAAATCTGGAAAGAAGCTTTCTGAGAAACTGCTTAGTGTTCTGTTAATTCATCTCCCAGAGTTACATCTGTATTTCGTGGATCTCTTTGCTAGCCTTATTTCTGTGGAATCTGAGAACAGATATTTCGGATCCCTTTGAAGACTATAGGGCCAAAGGAAATATCCTCCGAAAACAAAGAGAAAGAAGCTTTCTGAGAAACTTCTTTGTGTTCTGTGAAATCATCTCACAGAGTTACAGCTTTCCCCTCAAGAAGCCTTTCGCTAAGACAGTACTTGTGGAATTGGCAAAGTGATATTTGGAAGCCCATAGAGGGCTATGGTGAAAAAGGAAATATCCTAAGATGAAATCTGGAAAGAAGCTTTCTGAGAAACTGCTTAGTTTTCTGTTAATTCATCTCCCAGAGTTACATCTGTATTTCGTGGATCTCTTTGCTAGCCTTATTTCTGTGGAATCTGAGAACAGATATTTCGGATCCCTTCGAAGACTATAGGGCCAAAGGAAATATCCTCCGAAAACAAAGAGAAAGAAGCTTTCTGAGAAACTTCTTTGTGTTTTGTGAAATCATCTCACAGAGTTACAGCTTTCCCCTCAAGAAGCCTTTCGCTAAGACAGTTCTTGTGGAATTGGCAAAGTGATATTTTGAAGCCCATAGACGGCTATGGTGAAAAAGGAAATATCCTCAGATGAAATCTGGAAAGAAGCTTTCTGAGAAACTGCTTGGTGTTCTGTTAATTCATCTCCCAGAGTTACATCTGTATTTCGTGGATCTCTTTGCTAGCCTTATTTCTGTGGAATCTGAGAACAGATATTTCGGATCCCTTTGAAGACTATAGGGCCAAAGGAAATATCCTCCGAAAACAAAGAGAAAGAAGCTTTCTGAGAAACTTCTTTGTGTTCTGTGAAATCATCTCACAGAGTTACAGCTTTCCCCTCAAGAAGCCTTTCGCTAAGACAGTTCTTGTGGAATTGGCAAAGTCATATTTGGAAGCCCATAGAGGGCTATGGTGAAAAAGGAAATATCCTCAGATGAAATCTGGAAAGAAGCTTTCTGAGAAACTGCTTAGTGTTCTGTTAATTCATCTCCCAGAGTTACATCTGTATTTCGTGGATCTCTTTGCTAGCCTTATTTCTGTGCAATCTGAGAACAGTATTTCGGATCCCTTTGAAGAGTATAGGGCCAAAGGAAATATCCTCCGAAAACAAAGAGAAAGAAGCTTTCTGAGAAACTTCTTTGTGTTCTGTGAAATCATCTCACAGAGTTACAGCTTTCCCCTCAAGAAGCCTTTCCCTAAGACAGTTCTTGTGGAATTGGCAATGTGATATTTGGAAGCCCATAGAGGGCTATGGTGAAAAAGGATTTATCCTCAGAAGAAATCTGGAAAGAAGCTTTCTGAGAAACTGCTTAGTGTTCTGTTAATTCATCTCCCAGAGTTACATCTGTATTTCGTGGATCTCTTTGCTAGCCTTATTTCTGTGGAATCTGAGAACAGATATTTCGGATCCCTTTGAAGACTATAGGGCCAAAGGAAATATCCTCCGAAAACAAATAGAAAGAAGCTTTCTGAGAAACTTCTTTGTGTTTTGTGAAATCATCTCACAGAGTTACAGCTTTCCCCTCAAGAAGCCTTTCGCTAAGACAGTTCTTGTGGAATTGGCAATGTGATATTTGGAAGCCCAAAGAGGGCTATGGTGAAAAAGGAAATATCCTCAGATGAAATCTGGAAAGAAGCTTTCTGAGAAACTGCTTAGTGTTCTGTTAATTCATCTCCCAGAGTTACATCTGTATTTCGTGGATCTCTTTGCTAGCCTTATTTCTGTGGAATCTGAGAACAGATATTTCGGATCCCTTTGAAGACTATAGGGCCAAAGGAAATATCCTCCGAAAACAAAGAGAAAGAAGCTTTCTGAGAAACTTCTTTGTGTTCTGTGAAATCATCTCACAGAGTTACAGCTTTCCCCTCAAGAAGCCTTTCGCTAAGACAGTTCTTGTGGAATTGGCAAAGTGATATTTGGAAGCCCATAGAGGGCTACGGTGAAAAAGGAAATATCCTCAGATGAAATCTGGAAAGAAGCTTTCTGAGAAACTGCTTAGTGTTCTGTTAATTCATCTCACAGAGTTACATCTTTATTTCGTGGATCACTTTGCTAGCCTTATTTCTGTGGAATCTGAGAACAGATATTTCGGATCCCTTCGAAGACTATAGGGCCAAGGAAATATCCTCCGATAGCAAAGAGAAAGAAGCTTTCTGAGAAACTTCTTTGTGTTTTGTGAAATCATCTCACAGAGTTACAGCATTCCCCTCAAGAAGCCTTTCGCAAAGACAGTTCTTGTGGAATTGGCAAAGTGATATTTGGAAGCCCATAGAGGGCTATGGTGAAAAAGGAAATATCCTAAGATGAAATCTGGAAAGAAGCTTTATGAGAAACTGCTTAGTGTTCTGTTAATTCATCTCCCAGAGTTACATCTGTATTTCGTGGATCTCTTTGCTAGCCTTATTTGTGTGGAATCTGAGAACAGATATTTCGGATCCCTTTGAAGACTATAGGGCCAAAGGAAATATCCTCCGAAAACAAAGAGAAAGAAGCTTTCTGAGAAACTTCGTTGTGTTCTGTGAAATCATCTCACAGAGTTACAGCTTTCCCCTCAAGAAGCCTTTCGCTAAGACAGTTCTTGTGGAATTGGCAAAGTGATATTTGGAAGCCCATAGAGGGCTATGGTGAAAAAGGAAATATCCTCAGATGAAATCTGGAAAGAAGCTTTCTGAGAAACTGCTTAGTGTTCTGTTAATTCATCTCCCAGAGTTACATCTGTATTTCGTGGATCTCTTTGCTAGCCTTATTTCTGTGGAATCTGAGAACAGATATTTCGGATCCCTTTGAAGACTATAGGGCCAAAGGAAATATCCTCCGAAAACAAAGAGAAAGAAGCTTTCTGAGAAACTTCTTTGTGTTCTGTGAAATCATCTCACAGAGTTACAGCTTTCCCCTCAAGAAGCCTTTCGCTAAGACAGTTCTTGTGGAATTGGCAAAGTGATATTTGGAAGCCCTTAGAGGGCTATGGTGAAAAAGGAAATATCCTCAGATGAAATCTGGAAAGAAGCTTTCTGAGAAACTGCTTAGTGTTCTGTTAATTCATCTCCCAGAGTTACATCTGTATTTCGTGGATCTCTTTGCTAGCCTTATTTCTGTGCAATCTGAGAACAGATATTTCGGATCCCTTTGAAGACTATAGGGCCAAAGGAAATATCCTCCGAAAACAAAGAGAAAGAAGCTTTCTGAGAAACTTCTTTGTGTTCTGTGAAATCATCTCACAGAGTTACAGCTTTCCCCTCAAGAAGCCTTTCGCTAAGACAGTTCTTGTGGAATTGGCAAAGTGATATTTGGAAGCCCATAAAGGGCTATGGTGAAAAAGGAAATATCCTCAGATGAAATCTGGAAAGAAGCTTTCTGAGAAACTGCTTAGTGTTCTGTTAATTCATCTCCCAGAGTTACATCTGTATTTCGTGGATCTCTTTGCTAGCCTTATTTCTGTGGAATCTGAGAACAGATATTTCGGATCCCTTTGAAGACTATAGGGCCAAAGGAAATATCCTCCGAAAACAAAGAGAAAGAAGCTTTCTGAGAAACTTCTTTGTGTTCTGTGAAATCATCTCACAGAGTTACAGCTTTCCCCTCAAGAAGCCTTTCGCTAAGACAGTTCTTGTGGAATTGGCAAAGTGATATTTGGAAGCCCTTAGAGGGCTATGGTGAAAAAGGAAATATCCTCAGATGAAATCTGGAAAGAAGCTTTCTGAGAAACTGCTTAGTGTTCTGTTAATTCATCTCCCAGAGTTACATCTGTATTTCGTGGATCTCTTTGCTAGCCTTATTTCTGTGCAATCTGAGAACAGATATTTCGGATCCCTTTGAAGACTATAGGGCCAAAGGAAATATCCTCCGAAAACAAAGAGAAAGAAGCTTTCTGAGAAACTTCTTTGTGTTCTGTGAAATCATCTCACAGAGTTACAGCTTTCCCCTCAAGAAGCCTTTCGCTAAGACAGTTCTTGTGGAATTGGCAAAGTGATATTTGGAAGCCCATAAAGGGCTATGGTGAAAAAGGAAATATCCTCAGATGAAATCTGGAAAGAAGCTTTCTGAGAAACTGCTTAGTGTTCTGTTAATTCATCTCCCAGAGTTACATCTGTATTTCGTGGATCTCTTTGCTAGCCTTATTTCTGTGGAATCTGAGAACAGATATTTCGGATCCCTTTGAAGACTATAGGGCCAAAGGAAATATCCTCCGAAAACAAAGAGAAAGAAGCTTTCTGAGAAACTTCTTTGTGTTCTGTGAAATCATCTCACAGAGTTACAGCTTTCCCCTCAAGAAGCCTTTCGCTAAGACAGTTCTTGTGGAATTGGCAAAGTGATATTTGGAAGCCCATAGAGGAATATGGTGAAAAAGGAAATATCCTCAGATGAAATCTGGAAAGAAGCTTTCTGAGAAACTGCTTAGTGTTCTGTTAATTCATCTCCCAGAGTTACATCTGTATTTCGTGGATCTCTTTGCTAGCCTTATTTCTGTGGAATCTGAGAACAGATATTTCGGATCCCTTTGAAGACTATAGGGCCAAAGGAAATATCCTCCGAAAACAAAGAGAAAGAAGCTTTCTGAGAAACTTCTTTGTGTTCTGTGAAATCATCTCACAGAGTTACAGCTTTCCCCTCAAGAAGCCTTTCGCTAAGACAGTTCTTGTGGAATTGGCAAAGTGATATTTGGAAGCCCATAGAGGGCTATGGTGAAAAAGGAAATATCCTCAGATGAAATCTGGAAAGAAGCTTTCTGAGAAACTGCTTAGTGTTCTGTTAATTCATCTCCCAGAGTTACATCTGTATTTCGTGGATCTCTTTGCTAGCCTTATTTCTGTGGAATCTGAGAACAGATATTTCGGATCGCTATGATGACTATAGGGCCAAAGAAAATATCCTCCGATAACAAAGAGAAAGAAGCTTTCTGAGAAACTTCTTTGTGTTCTGTGAAATCATCTCACAGAGTTACAGCTTTCCCCTCAAGAAGCCTTTCGCTAAGACAGTTCTTGTGGAATTGGCAAAGTGATATTTGGAAGCCCATAGAGGGCTATGTTGAGAAAGGAAATATCCTCAGATGAAATCTGGAAAGAAGCTTTCTGAGAAACTGCTTAGTGTTCTGTTAATTCATCTCCCAGAGTTACATCTGTATTTCGTGGATCTCTTTGCTAGCCTTATTTCTGTGGAATGTGAGAACAGTATTTCGGATCCCTTTGAGGAGTATAGGGCCAAAGGAAATATCCTCCGAAAACAAAGAGAAAGAAGCTTTCTGAGAAACTTCTTTGTGTTCTGTGAAATCATCTCACAGAGTTACAGCTTTCCCCTCAATAAGCCTTTCGCTAAGACAGTTCTTGTGGAATTGGCAAAGTGATATTTTGAAGCCCATAGACGGCTATGGTGAAAAAGGAAATATCCTCAGATGAAATCTGGAAAGAAGCTTTCTGAGAAACTGCTTGGTGTTCTGTTAATTCATCTCCCAGAGTTACATCTGTATTTCGTGGATCTCTTTGCTAGCCTTATTTCTGTGGAATCTGAGAACAGATATTTCGGATCCCTTTGAAGACTATAGGGCCAAAAGAAATATCCTCCGAAAACAAAGAGAAAGAAGCTTTCTGAGAAACTTCTTTGTGTTCTGTGAAATCATCTCACAGAGTTACAGCTTTCCCCTCAAGAAGCCTTTCGCTAAGACAGTTCTTGTGGAATTGGCAAAGGGATATTTGGAAGCCCATAGAGGGCTATGGTGAAAAAGGAAATATCCTCAGATGAAATCTGGAAAGAAGCTTTCTGAGAAACTGCTTAGTGTTCTGTTAATTCATCTCCCAGAGTTACATCTGTATTTCGTGGATCTCTTTGCTAGCCTTATTTCTGTGGAATCTGAGAACAGATATTTCGGATCCCTTCAAAGACTATAGGGCCAAAGGAAATATCCTCCGAAAACAAAGAGAAAGAAGCTTTCTGAGAAACTTCTTTGTGTTTTGTGAAATCATCTCACAGAGTTACAGCTTTCCCCTCAAGAAGCCTTTCGCTAAGACAGTTCTTGTGGAATTGGCAAAGTGATATTTTGAAGCCCATAGACGGCTATGGTGAAAAAGGAAATATCCTCAGATGAAATCTGGAAAGAAGCTTTCTGAGAAACTGCTTGGTGTTCTGTTAATTCATCTCCCAGAGTTACATCTGTATTTCGTGGATCTCTTTGCTAGCCTTATTTCTGTGGAATCTGAGAACAGATATTTCGGATCCCTTTGAAGACTATAGGGCCAAAGGAAATATCCTCCGAAAACAAAGAGAAAGAAGCTTTCTGAGAAACTTCTTTGTGTTCTGTGAAATCATCTCACAGAGTTACAGCTTTCCCCTCAAGAAGCCTTTCGCTAAGACAGTTCTTGTGGAATTGGCAAAGTGATATTTGGAAGCCCATAGAGGGCTATGGTGAAAAAGGAAATATCCTCAGATGAAATCTGGAAAGAAGCTTTCTGAGAAACTGCTTAGTGTTCTGTTAATTCATCTCCCAGAGTTACATCTGTATTTCGTGGATCTCTTTGCTAGCCTTATTTCTGTGGAATCTGAGAACAGATATTTCGGATCCCTTCGAAGACTATAGGGCCAAAGGAAATATCCTCCGAAAACAAAGAGAAAGAAGCTTTCTGAGAAACTTCTTTGTGTTTTGTGAAATCATCTCACAGAGTTACAGCTTTCCCCTCAAGAAGCCTTTCGCTAAGACAGTTCTTGTGGAATTGGCAAAGTGATATTTTGAAGCCCATAGACGGCTATGGTGAAAAAGGAAATATCCTCAGATGAAATCTGGAAAGAAGCTTTCTGAGAAACTGCTTGGTGTTCTGTTAATTCATCTCCCAGAGTTACATCTGTATTTCGTGGATCTCTTTGCTAGCCTTATTTCTGTGGAATCTGAGAACAGATATTTCGGATCCCTTTGAAGACTATAGGGCCAAAGGAAATATCCTCCGAAAACAAAGAGAAAGAAGCTTTCTGAGAACCTTCTTTGTGTTCTGTGAAATCATCTCACAGAGTTACAGCTTTCCCCTCAAGAAGCCTTTCGCTAAGACAGTTCTTGTGGAATTGGCAAAGTGATATTTTGAAGCCCATAGACGGCTATGGTGAAAAAGGAAATATCCTCAGATGAAATCTGGAAAGAAGCTTTCTGAGAAACTGCTTGGTGTTCTGTTAATTCATCTCCCAGAGTTACATCTGTATTTCGTGGATCTCTTTGCTAGCCTTATTTCTGTGGAATCTGAGAACAGATATTTCGGATCCCTTTGAAGACTATAGGGCCAAAGGAAATATCCTCCGAAAACAAAGAGAAAGAAGCTTTCTGAGAAACTTCTTTGTGTTTTGTGAAATCATCTCACAGAGTTACAGCTTTCCCCTCAAGAAGCCTTTCGCTAAGACAGTTCTTGTGGAATTGGCAAAGTGATATTTGGAAGCCCATAGAGGGCTATGGTGAAAAAGGAAATATCCTCAGATGAAATCTGGAAAGAAGCTTTCTGAGAAACTGCTTAGTGTTCTGTTAATTCATCTCCCAGAGTTACATCTGTATTTCGTGGATCTCTTTGCTAGCCTTATTTCTGTGGAATCTGAGAACAGTATTTCGGATCCCTTTGAAGAGTATAGGGCCAAAGGAAATATCCTCCGAAAACAAAGAGAAAGAAGCTTTCTGAGAAACTTCTTTGTGTTCTGTGAAATCATCTCATAGAGTTACAGCTTTCCCCTCAAGAAGCCTTTCGCTAAGACAGTTCTTGTGGAATTGGCAAAGTGATATTTGGAAGCCCATAGAGGGCTATGGTTAAAAAGGAAATATCCTCAGATGAAATCTGGAAAGAAGCTTTCTGAGAAACTGCTTAGTGTTCTGTTAATTCATCTCCCAGAGTTACATCTGTATTTCGTGGATCTCTTTGCTAGCCTTATTTCTGTGGAATCTGAGAACAGATATTTCGGATCCCTTTGAAGACTATAGGGCCAAAGGAAATATCCTCCGAAAACAAAGAGAAAGAAGCTTTCTGAGAAACTTCTTTGTGTTCTGTGAAATCATCTCACAGAGTTACAGCTTTCCCCTCAAGAAGCCTTTCGCTAAGACAGTTCTTGTGGAATTGGCAAAGTGATATTTGGAAGCCCATAGAGGGCTATGGTGAAAAAGGAAATATCCTCAGATGAAATCTGGAAAGAAGCTTTCTGAGAAACTGCTTAGTGTTCTGTTAATTCATCTCCCAGAGTTACATCTGTATTTCGTGGATCTCTTTGCTAGCCTTATTTCTGTGGAATCTGAGAACAGATATTTCGGATCGCTATGATGACTATAGGGCCAAAGAAAATATCCTCCGATAACAAAGAGAAAGAAGCTTTCTGAGAAACTTCTTTGTGTTCTGTGAAATCATCTCACAGAGTTACAGCTTTCCCCTCAAGAAGCCTTTCGCTAAGACAGTTCTTGTGGAATTGGCAAAGTGATATTTGGAAGCCCATAGAGGGCTATGTTGAGAAAGGAAATATCCTCAGATGAAATCTGGAAAGAAGCTTTCTGAGAAACTGCTTAGTGTTCTGTTAATTCATCTCCCAGAGTTACATCTGTATTTCGTGGATCTCTTTGCTAGCCTTATTTCTGTGGAATGTGAGAACAGTATTTCGGATCCCTTTGAGGAGTATAGGGCCAAAGGAAATATCCTCCGAAAACAAAGAGAAAGAAGCTTTCTGAGAAACTTCTTTGTGTTCTGTGAAATCATCTCACAGAGTTACAGCTTTCCCCTCAAGAAGCCTTTCGCTAATACAGTTCTTGTGGAATTGGCAAAGTGATATTTTGAACCCCTAGACGGCTATGGTGAAAAAGGAAATATCCTCAGATGAAATCTGGAAAGAAGCTTTCTGAGAAACTGCTTGGTGTTCTGTTAATTCATCTCCCAGAGTTACATCTGTATTTCGTGGATCTCTTTGCTAGCCTTATTTCTGTGGAATCTGAGAACAGATATTTCGGATCCCTTTGAAGACTATAGGGCCAAAAGAAATATCCTCCGAAAACAAAGAGAAAGAAGCTTTCTGAGAAACTTCTTTGTGTTCTGTGAAATCATCTCACAGAGTTACAGCTTTCCCCTCAAGAAGCCTTTCGCTAAGACAGTTCTTGTGGAATTGGCAAAGTGATATTTTGAAGCCCATAGACGGCTATGGTGAAAAAGGAAATATCCTCAGATGAAATCTGGAAAGAAGCTTTCTGAGAAACTGCTTAGTGTTCTGTTAATTCATCTCCCAGAGTTACATCTGTATTTCGTGGATCTCTTTGCTAGCCTTATTTCTGTGGAATCTGAGAACAGTATTTCGGATCCCTTTGAAGAGTATAGGGCCAAAGGAAATATCCTCCGAAAACAAAGAGAAAGAAGCTTTCTGAGAAACTTCTTTGTGTTCTGTGAAATCATCTCACAGAGTTACAGCTTTCCCCTCAAGAAGCCTTTCGCTAAGACAGTTCTTGTGGAATTGGCAAAGTGATATTTGGAAGCCCATAGAGGGCTATGGTGAAAAAGGAAATATCCTCAGATGAAATCTGGAAAGAAGCTTTCTGAGAAACTGCTTAGTGTTCTGTTAATTCATCTCCCAGAGTTACATCTGTATTTCGTGGATCTCTTTGCTAGCCTTATTTCTGTGGAATCTGAGAACAGATATTTCGGATCCCTTCGAAGACTATAGGGCCAAAGGAAATATCCTCCGAAAACAAAGAGAAAGAAGCTTTCTGAGAAACTTCTTTGTGTTTTGTGAAATCATCTCACAGAGTTACAGCTTTCCCCTCAAGAAGCCTTTCGCTAAGACAGTTCTTGTGGAATTGGCAAAGTGATATTTTGAAGCCCATAGACGGCTATGGTGAAAAAGGAAATATCCTCAGATGAAATCTGGAAAGAAGCTTTCTGAGAAACTGCTTGGTGTTCTGTTAATTCATCTCCCAGAGTTACATCTGTATTTCGTGGATCTCTTTGCTAGCCTTATTTCTGTGGAATCTGAGAACAGATATTTCGGATCCCTTTGAAGACTATAGGGCCAAAGGAAATATCCTCCGAAAACAAAGAGAAAGAAGCTTTCTGAGAAACTTCTTTGTGTTCTGTGAAATCATCTCACAGAGTTACAGCTTTCCCCTCAAGAAGCCTTTCGCTAAGACAGTTCTTGTGGAATTGGCAAAGTGATATTTGGAAGCCCATAGAGGGCTATGGTGAAAAAGGAAATATCCTCAGATGAAATCTGGAAAGAAGCTTTCTGAGAAACTGCTTAGTGTTCTGTTAATTCATCTCCCAGAGTTACATCTGTATTTCGTGGATCTCTTTGCTAGCCTTATTTCTGTGGAATCTGAGAACAGATATTTCGGATCCCTTCGAAGACTATAGGGCCAAAGGAAATATCCTCCGATAACAAAGAGAAAGAAGCTTTCTGAGAAACTTCTTTGTGTTTTGTGAAATCATCTCACAGAGTTACAGGTTTCCCCTCAAGAAGCCTTTCGCTAAGACAGTTCTTGTGGAATTGGCAAAGTGATATTTTGAAGCCCATAGACGGCTATGGTGAAAAAGGAAATATCCTCAGATGAAATCTGGAAAGAAGCTTTCTGAGAAACTGCTTGGTGTTCTGTTAATTCATCTCCCAGAGTTACATCTGTATTTCGTGGATCTCTTTGCTAGCCTTATTTCTGTGGAATCTGAGAACAGATATTTCGGATCCCTTTGAAGACTATAGGGCCAAAGGAAATATCCTCCGAAAACAAAGAGAAAGAAGCTTTCTGAGAAACTTCTTTGTGTTCTGTGAAATCATCTCACAGAGTTACAGCTTTCCCCTCAAGAAGCCTTTCGCTAAGACAGTTCTTGTGGAATTGGCAAAGTGATATTTGGAAGCCCATAGAGGGCTATGGTGAAAAAGGAAATATCCTCAGATGAAATCTGGAAAGAAGCTTTCTGAGAAACTGCTTAGTGTTCTGTTAATTCATCTCCCAGAGTTACATCTGTATTTCGTGGATCTCTTTGCTAGCCTTATTTCTGTGGAATCTGAGAACAGTATTTCGGATCCCTTTGAAGAGTATAGG
This sequence comes from Macaca fascicularis, assembly GCF_037993035.2. Classification (NCBI taxonomy): domain Eukaryota; kingdom Metazoa; phylum Chordata; class Mammalia; order Primates; family Cercopithecidae; genus Macaca; species Macaca fascicularis. The sequence continues at coordinate 52,301,041 of NC_088378.1, forward strand.
GCCAAAGGAAATATCCTCCGAAAACAAAGAGAAAGAAGCTTTCTGAGAAACTTCTTTGTGTTCTGTGAAATCATCTCACAGAGTTACAGCTTTCCCCTCAAGAAGCCTTTCGCTAAGACAGTTCTTGTGGAATTGGCAAAGTGATATTTTGAAGCCCATAGACGGCTATGGTGAAAAAGGAAATATCCTCAGATGAAATCTGGAAAGAAGCTTTCTGAGAAACTGCTTGGTGTTCTGTTAATTCATCTCCCAGAGTTACATCTGTATTTCGTGGATCTCTTTGCTAGCCTTATTTCTGTGGAATCTGAGAACAGATATTTCGGATCCCTTTGAAGACTATAGGGCCAAAAGAAATATCCTCCGAAAACAAAGAGAAAGAAGCTTTCTGAGAAACTTCTTTGTGTTCTGTGAAATCATCTCACAGAGTTACAGCTTTCCCCTCAAGAAGCCTTTCGCTAAGACAGTTCTTGTGGAATTGGCAAAGTGATATTTGGAAGCCCATAGAGGGCTATGGTGAAAAAGGAAATATCCTCAGATGAAATCTGGAAAGAAGCTTTCTGAGAAACTGCTTAGTGTTCTGTTAATTCATCTCCCAGAGTTACATCTGTATTTCGTGGATCTCTTTGCTAGCCTTATTTCTGTGGAATCTGAGAACAGTATTTCGGATCCCTTTGAAGAGTATAGGGCCAAAGGAAATATCCGCCGAAAACAAAGAGAAAGAAGCTTTCTGAGAAACTTCTTTGTGTTCTGTGAAATCATCTCACAGAGTTACAGCTTTCCCCTCAAGAAGCCTTTCGCTAAGACAGTTCTTGTGGAATTGGCAAAGTGATATTTGGAAGCCCATAGAGGGCTATGGTGAAAAAGGAAATATCCTCAGATGAAATCTGGAAAGAAGCTTTCTGAGAAACTGCTTAGTGTTCTGTTAATTCATCTCCCAGAGTTACATCTGTATTTCGTGGATCTCTTTGCTAGCCTTATTTCTGTGGAATCTGAGAACAGATATTTCGGATCCCTTCGAAGACTATAGGGCCAAAGGAAATATCCTCCGAAAACAAAGAGAAAGAAGCTTTCTGAGAAACTTCTTTGTGTTTTGTGAAATCATCTCACAGAGTTACAGCTTTCCCCTCAAGAAGCCTTTCGCTAAGACAGTTCTTGTGGAATTGGCAAAGTGATATTTTGAAGCCCATAGACGGCTATGGTGAAAAAGGAAATATCCTCAGATGAAATCTGGAAAGAAGCTTTCTGAGAAACTGCTTGGTGTTCTGTTAATTCATCTCCCAGAGTTACATCTGTATTTCGTGGATCTCTTTGCTAGCCTTATTTCTGTGGAATCTGAGAACAGATATTTCGGATCCCTTTGAAGACTATAGGGCCAAAGGAAATATCCTCCGAAAACAAAGAGAAAGAAGCTTTCTGAGAAACTTCTTTGTGTTCTGTGAAATCATCTCACAGAGTTACAGCTTTCCCCTCAAGAAGCCTTTCGCTAAGACAGTTCTTGTGGAATTGGCAAAGTGATATTTGGAAGCCCATAGAGGGCTATGGTGAAAAAGGAAATATCCTCAGATGAAATCTGGAAAGAAGCTTTCTGAGAAACTGCTTAGTGTTCTGTTAATTCATCTCCCAGAGTTACATCTGTATTTCGTGGATCTCTTTGCTAGCCTTATTTCTGTGGAATCTGAGAACAGATATTTCGGATCCCTTCGAAGACTATAGGGCCAAAGGAAATATCCTCCGAAAACAAAGAGAAAGAAGCTTTCTGAGAAACTTCTTTGTGTTTTGTGAAATCATCTCACAGAGTTACAGCTTTCCCCTCAAGAAGCCTTTCGCTAAGACAGTTCTTGTGGAATTGGCAAAGTGATATTTTGAAGCCCATAGACGGCTATGGTGAAAAAGGAAATATCCTCAGATGAAATCTGGAAAGAAGCTTTCTGAGAAACTGCTTGGTGTTCTGTTAATTCATCTCCCAGAGTTACATCTGTATTTCGTGGATCTCTTTGCTAGCCTTATTTCTGTGGAATCTGAGAACAGATATTTCGGATCCCTTTGAAGACTATAGGGCCAAAGGAAATATCCTCCGAAAACAAAGAGAAAGAAGCTTTCTGAGAAACTTCTTTGTGTTCTGTGAAATCATCTCACAGAGTTACAGCTTTCCCCTCAAGAAGCCTTTCGCTAAGACAGTTCTTGTGGAATTGGCAAAGTGATATTTGGAAGCCCATAGAGGGCTATGGTGAAAAAGGAAATATCCTCAGATGAAATCTGGAAAGAAGCTTTCTGAGAAACTGCTTAGTGTTCTGTTAATTCATCTCCCAGAGTTACATCTGTATTTCGTGGATCTCTTTGCTAGCCTTATTTCTGTGGAATCTGAGAACAGATATTTCGGATCCCTTCGAAGAGTATAGGGCCAAAGGAAATATCCTCCGAAAACAAAGAGAAAGAAGCTTTCTGAGAAACTTCTTTGTGTTTTGTGAAATCATCTCACAGAGTTACAGCTTTCCCCTCAAGAAGCCTTTCGCTAAGACAGTTCTTGTGGAATTGGCAAAGTGATATTTTGAAGCCCATAGACGGCTATGGTGAAAAAGGAAATATCCTCAGATGAAATCTGGAAAGAAGCTTTCTGAGAAACTGCTTGGTGTTCTGTTAATTCATCTCCCAGAGTTACATCTGTATTTCGTGGATCTCTTTGCTAGCCTTATTTCTGTGGAATCTGAGAACAGATATTTCGGATCCCTTTGAAGACTATAGGGCCAAAGGAAATATCCTCCGAAAACAAAGAGAAAGAAGCTTTCTGAGAACCTTCTTTGTGTTCTGTGAAATCATCTCACAGAGTTACAGCTTTCCCCTCAAGAAGCCTTTCGCTAAGACAGTTCTTGTGGAATTGGCAAAGTGATATTTTGAAGCCCATAGACGGCTATGGTGAAAAAGGAAATATCCTCAGATGAAATCTGGAAAGAAGCTTTCTGAGAAACTGCTTGGTGTTCTGTTAATTCATCTCCCAGAGTTACATCTGTATTTCGTGGATCTCTTTGCTAGCCTTATTTCTGTGGAATCTGAGAACAGATATTTCGGATCCCTTTGAAGACTATAGGGCCAAAGGAAATATCCTCCGAAAACAAAGAGAAAGAAGCTTTCTGAGAAACTTCTTTGTGTTTTGTGAAATCATCTCACAGAGTTACAGCTTTCCCCTCAAGAAGCCTTTCGCTAAGACAGTTCTTGTGGAATTGGCAAAGTGATATTTGGAAGCCCATAGAGGGCTATGGTGAAAAAGGAAATATCCTCAGATGAAATCTGGAAAGAAGCTTTCTGAGAAACTGCTTAGTGTTCTGTTAATTCATCTCCCAGAGTTACATCTGTATTTCGTGGATCTCTTTGCTAGCCTTATTTCTGTGGAATCTGAGAACAGTATTTCGGATCCCTTTGAAGAGTATAGGGCCAAAGGAAATATCCTCCGAAAACAAAGAGAAAGAAGCTTTCTGAGAAACTTCTTTGTGTTCTGTGAAATCATCTCACAGAGTTACAGCTTTCCCCTCAAGAAGCCTTTCGCTAAGACAGTTCTTGTGGAATTGGCAAAGTGATATTTGGAAGCCCATAGAGGGCTATGGTTAAAAAGGAAATATCCTCAGATGAAATCTGGAAAGAAGCTTTCTGAGAAACTGCTTAGTGTTCTGTTAATTCATCTCCCAGAGTTACATCTGTATTTCGTGGATCTCTTTGCTAGCCTTATTTCTGTGGAATCTGAGAACAGATATTTCGGATCCCTTTGAAGACTATAGGGCCAAAGGAAATATCCTCCGAAAACAAAGAGAAAGAAGCTTTCTGAGAAACTTCTTTGTGTTCTGTGAAATCATCTCACAGAGTTACAGCTTTCCCCTCAAGAAGCCTTTCGCTAAGACAGTTCTTGTGGAATTGGCAAAGTGATATTTGGAAGCCCATAGAGGGCTATGGTGAAAAAGGAAATATCCTCAGATGAAATCTGGAAAGAAGCTTTCTGAGAAACTGCTTAGTGTTCTGTTAATTCATCTCCCAGAGTTACATCTGTATTTCGTGGATCTCTTTGCTAGCCTTATTTCTGTGGAATCTGAGAACAGATATTTCGGATCGCTATGATGACTATAGGGCCAAAGAAAATATCCTCCGATAACAAAGAGAAAGAAGCTTTCTGAGAAACTTCTTTGTGTTCTGTGAAATCATCTCACAGAGTTACAGCTTTCCCCTCAAGAAGCCTTTCGCTAAGACAGTTCTTGTGGAATTGGCAAAGTGATATTTGGAAGCCCATAGAGGGCTATGTTGAGAAAGGAAATATCCTCAGATGAAATCTGGAAAGAAGCTTTCTGAGAAACTGCTTAGTGTTCTGTTAATTCATCTCCCAGAGTTACATCTGTATTTCGTGGATCTCTTTGCTAGCCTTATTTCTGTGGAATGTGAGAACAGTATTTCGGATCCCTTTGAGGAGTATAGGGCCAAAGGAAATATCCTCCGAAAACAAAGAGAAAGAAGCTTTCTGAGAAACTTCTTTGTGTTCTGTGAAATCATCTCACAGAGTTACAGCTTTCCCCTCAAGAAGCCTTTCGCTAAGACAGTTCTTGTGGAATTGGCAAAGTGATATTTTGAACCCCTAGACGGCTATGGTGAAAAAGGAAATATCCTCAGATGAAATCTGGAAAGAAGCTTTCTGAGAAACTGCTTGGTGTTCTGTTAATTCATCTCCCAGAGTTACATCTGTATTTCGTGGATCTCTTTGCTAGCCTTATTTCTGTGGAATCTGAGAACAGATATTTCGGATCCCTTTGAAGACTATAGGGCCAAAAGAAATATCCTCCGAAAACAAAGAGAAAGAAGCTTTCTGAGAAACTTCTTTGTGTTCTGTGAAATCATCTCACAGAGTTACAGCTTTCCCCTCAAGAAGCCTTTCGCTAAGACAGTTCTTGTGGAATTGGCAAAGTGATATTTTGAAGCCCATAGACGGCTATGGTGAAAAAGGAAATATCCTCAGATGAAATCTGGAAAGAAGCTTTCTGAGAAACTGCTTAGTGTTCTGTTAATTCATCTCCCAGAGTTACATCTGTATTTCGTGGATCTCTTTGCTAGCCTTATTTCTGTGGAATCTGAGAACAGTATTTCGGATCCCTTTGAAGAGTATAGGGCCAAAGGAAATATCCTCCGAAAACAAAGAGAAAGAAGCTTTCTGAGAAACTTCTTTGTGTTCTGTGAAATCATCTCACAGAGTTACAGCTTTCCCCTCAAGAAGCCTTTCGCTAAGACAGTTCTTGTGGAATTGGCAAAGTGATATTTGGAAGCCCATAGAGGGCTATGGTGAAAAAGGAAATATCCTCAGATGAAATCTGGAAAGAAGCTTTCTGAGAAACTGCTTAGTGTTCTGTTAATTCATCTCCCAGAGTTACATCTGTATTTCGTGGATCTCTTTGCTAGCCTTATTTCTGTGGAATCTGAGAACAGATATTTCGGATCCCTTCGAAGACTATAGGGCCAAAGGAAATATCCTCCGAAAACAAAGAGAAAGAAGCTTTCTGAGAAACTTCTTTGTGTTTTGTGAAATCATCTCACAGAGTTACAGCTTTCCCCTCAAGAAGCCTTTCGCTAAGACAGTTCTTGTGGAATTGGCAAAGTGATATTTTGAAGCCCATAGACGGCTATGGTGAAAAAGGAAATATCCTCAGATGAAATCTGGAAAGAAGCTTTCTGAGTAACTGCTTGGTGTTCTGTTAATTCATCTCCCAGAGTTACATCTGTATTTCGTGGATCTCTTTGCTAGCCTTATTTCTGTGGAATCTGAGAACAGATATTTCGGATCCCTTTGAAGACTATAGGGCCAAAGGAAATATCCTCCGAAAACAAAGAGAAAGAAGCTTTCTGAGAAACTTCTTTGTGTTCTGTGAAATCATCTCACAGAGTTACAGCTTTCCCCTCAAGAAGCCTTTCGCTAAGACAGTTCTTGTGGAATTGGCAAAGTGATATTTGGAAGCCCATAGAGGGCTATGGTGAAAAAGGAAATATCCTCAGATGAAATCTGGAAAGAAGCTTTCTGAGAAACTGCTTAGTGTTCTGTTAATTCATCTCCCAGAGTTACATCTGTATTTCGTGGATCTCTTTGCTAGCCTTATTTCTGTGGAATCTGAGAACAGATATTTCGTATCCCTTCGAAGACTATAGGGCCAAAGGAAATATCCTCCGATAACAAAGAGAAAGAAGCTTTCTGAGAAACTTCTTTGTGTTTTGTGAAATCATCTCACAGAGTTACAGGTTTCCCCTCAAGAAGCCTTTCGCTAAGACAGTTCTTGTGGAATTGGCAAAGTGATATTTTGAAGCCCATAGACGGCTATGGTGAAAAAGGAAATATCCTCAGATGAAATCTGGAAAGAAGCTTTCTGAGAAACTGCTTGGTGTTCTGTTAATTCATCTCCCAGAGTTACATCTGTATTTCGTGGATCTCTTTGCTAGCCTTATTTCTGTGGAATCTGAGAACAGATATTTCGGATCCCTTTGAAGACTATAGGGCCAAAGGAAATATCCTCCGAAAACAAAGAGAAAGAAGCTTTCTGAGAAACTTCTTTGTGTTCTGTGAAATCATCTCACAGAGTTACAGCTTTCCCCTCAAGAAGCCTTTCGCTAAGACAGTTCTTGTGGAATTGGCAAAGTGATATTTGGAAGCCCATAGAGGGCTATGGTGAAAAAGGAAATATCCTCAGATGAAATCTGGAAAGAAGCTTTCTGAGAAACTGCTTAGTGTTCTGTTAATTCATCTCCCAGAGTTACATCTGTATTTCGTGGATCTCTTTGCTAGCCTTATTTCTGTGGAATCTGAGAACAGTATTTCGGATCCCTTTGAAGAGTATAGGGCCAAAGGAAATATCCTCCGAAAACAAAGAGAAAGAAGCTTTCTGAGAAACTTCTTTGTGTTCTGTGAAATCATCTCACAGAGTTACAGCTTTCCCCTCAAGAAGCCTTTCGCTAAGACAGTTCTTGTGGAATTGGCAAAGTGATATTTTGAAGCCCATAGACGGCTATGGTGAAAAAGGAAATATCCTCAGATGAAATCTGGAAAGAAGCTTTCTGAGAAACTGCTTGGTGTTCTGTTAATTCATCTCCCAGAGTTACATCTGTATTTCGTGGATCTCTTTGCTAGCCTTATTTCTGTGGAATCTGAGAACAGATATTTCGGATCCCTTTGAAGACTATAGGGCCAAAAGAAATATCCTCCGAAAACAAAGAGAAAGAAGCTTTCTGAGAAACTTCTTTGTGTTCTGTGAAATCATCTCACAGAGTTACAGCTTTCCCCTCAAGAAGCCTTTCGCTAAGACAGTTCTTGTGGAATTGGCAAAGTGATATTTGGAAGCCCATAGAGGGCTATGGTGAAAAAGGAAATATCCTCAGATGAAATCTGGAAAGAAGCTTTCTGAGAAACTGCTTAGTGTTCTGTTAATTCATCTCCCAGAGTTACATCTGTATTTCGTGGATCTCTTTGCTAGCCTTATTTCTGTGGAATCTGAGAACAGATATTTCGGATCCCTTCGAAGACTATAGGGCCAAAGGAAATATCCTCCGAAAACAAAGAGAAAGAAGCTTTCTGAGAAACTTCTTTGTGTTTTGTGAAATCATCTCACAGAGTTACAGCTTTCCCCTCAAGAAGCCTTTCGCTAAGACAGTTCTTGTGGAATTGGCAAAGTGATATTTTGAAGCCCATAGACGGCTATGGTGAAAAAGGAAATATCCTCAGATGAAATCTGGAAAGAAGCTTTCTGAGAAACTGCTTGGTGTTCTGTTAATTCATCTCCCAGAGTTACATCTGTATTTCGTGGATCTCTTTGCTAGCCTTATTTCTGTGGAATCTGAGAACAGATATTTCGGATCCCTTTGAAGACTATAGGGCCAAAGGAAATATCCTCCGAAAACAAAGAGAAAGAAGCTTTCTGAGAAACTTCTTTGTGTTCTGTGAAATCATCTCACAGAGTTACAGCTTTCCCCTCAAGAAGCCTTTCGCTAAGACAGTTCTTGTGGAATTGGCAAAGTGATATTTGGAAGCCCATAGAGGGCTATGGTGAAAAAGGAAATATCCTCAGATGAAATCTGGAAAGAAGCTTTCTGAGAAACTGCTTAGTGTTCTGTTAATTCATCTCCCAGAGTTACATCTGTATTTCGTGGATCTCTTTGCTAGCCTTATTTCTGTGGAATCTGAGAACAGTATTTCGGATCCCTTTGAAGAGTATAGGGCCAAAGGAAATATCCTCCGAAAACAAAGAGAAAGAAGCTTTCTGAGAAACTTCTTTGTGTTCTGTGAAATCATCTCACAGAGTTACAGCTTTCCCCTCAAGAAGCCTTTCGCTAAGACAGTTCTTGTGGAATTGGCAAAGTGATATTTGGAATCCCATAGAGGGCTATGGTGAAAAAGGAAATATCCTCAGATGAAATCTGGAAAGAAGCTTTCTGAGAAACTGCTTAGTGTTCTGTTAATTCATCTCCCAGAGTTACATCTGTATTTCGTGGATCTCTTTGCTAGCCTTATTTCTGTGGAATCTGAGAACAGATATTTCGGATCCCTTTGAAGACTATAGGGCCAAAGGAAATATCCTCCGAAAACAAAGAGAAAGAAGCTTTCTGAGAAACTTCTTTGTGTTTTGTGAAATCATCTCACAGAGTTACAGGTTTCCCCTCAAGAAGTCTTTCGCTAAGACAGTTCTTGTGGAATTGGCAAAGTGATATTTTGAAGCCCATAGACGGCTATGGTGAAAAAGGAAATATCCTCAGATGAAATCTGGAAAGAAGCTTTCTGAGAAACTGCTTAGTGTTCTGTTAATTCATCTCCCAGAGTTACATCTGTATTTCGTGGATCTCTTTGCTAGCCTTATTTCTGTGGAATCTGAGAACAGATATTTCGGATCCCTTTGAAGACTATAGGGCCAAAGGAAATATCCTCCGAAAACAAAGAGAAAGAAGCTTTCTGAGAAACTTCTTTGTGTTCTGTGAAATCATCTCACAGAGTTACAGCTTTCCCCTCAAGAAGCCTTTCGCTAAGACAGTTCTTGTGGAATTGGCAAAGTGATATTTGGAAGCCCATAGAGGGCTATGGTGAAAAAGGAAATATCCTCAGATGAAATCTGGAAAGAAGCTTTCTGAGAAACTGCTTAGTGTTCTGTTAATTCATCTCCCAGAGTTACATCTGTATTTCGTGGATCTCTTTGCTAGCCTTATTTCTGTGGAATCTGAGAACAGATATTTCGGATCGCTATGATGACTATAGGGCCAAAGAAAATATCCTCCGATAACAAAGAGAAAGAAGCTTTCTGAGAAACTTCTTTGTGTTCTGTGAAATCATCTCACAGAGTTACAGCTTTCCCCTCAAGAAGCCTTTCGCTAAGACAGTTCTTGTGGAATTGGCAAAGTGATATTTGGAAGCCCATAGAGGGCTATGTTGAGAAAGGAAATATCCTCAGATGAAATCTGGAAAGAAGCTTTCTGAGAAACTGCTTAGTGTTCTGTTAATTCATCTCCCAGAGTTACATCTGTATTTCGTGGATCTCTTTGCTAGCCTTATTTCTGTGGAATGTGAGAACAGTATTTCGGATCCCTTTGAGGAGTATAGGGCCAAAGGAAATATCCTCCGAAAACAAAGAGAAAGAAGCTTTCTGAGAAACTTCTTTGTGTTCTGTGAAATCATCTCACAGAGTTACAGCTTTCCCCTCAAGAAGCCTTTCGCTAAGACAGTTCTTGTGGAATTGGCAAAGTGATATTTTGAACCCCTAGACGGCTATGGTGAAAAAGGAAATATCCTCAGATGAAATCTGGAAAGAAGCTTTCTGAGAAACTGCTTGGTGTTCTGTTAATTCATCTCCCAGAGTTACATCTGTATTTCGTGGATCTCTTTGCTAGCCTTATTTCTGTGGAATCTGAGAACAGATATTTCGGATCCCTTTGAAGACTATAGGGCCAAAAGAAATATCCTCCGAAAACAAAGAGAAAGAAGCTTTCTGAGAAACTTCTTTGTGTTCTGTGAAATCATCTCACAGAGTTACAGCTTTCCCCTCAAGAAGCCTTTCGCTAAGACAGTTCTTGTGGAATTGGCAAAGTGATATTTTGAAGCCCATAGACGGCTATGGTGAAAAAGGAAATATCCTCAGATGAAATCTGGAAAGAAGCTTTCTGAGAAACTGCTTAGTGTTCTGTTAATTCATCTCCCAGAGTTACATCTGTATTTCGTGGATCTCTTTGCTAGCCTTATTTCTGTGGAATCTGAGAACAGTATTTCGGATCCCTTTGAAGAGTATAGGGCCAAAGGAAATATCCTCCGAAAACAAAGAGAAAGAAGCTTTCTGAGAAACTTCTTTGTGTTCTGTGAAATCATCTCACAGAGTTACAGCTTTCCCCTCAAGAAGCCTTTCGCTAAGACAGTTCTTGTGGAATTGGCAAAGTGATATTTGGAAGCCCATAGAGGGCTATGGTGAAAAAGGAAATATCCTCAGATGAAATCTGGAAAGAAGCTTTCTGAGAAACTGCTTAGTGTTCTGTTAATTCATCTCCCAGAGTTACATCTGTATTTCGTGGATCTCTTTGCTAGCCTTATTTCTGTGGAATCTGAGAACAGATATTTCGGATCCCTTCGAAGACTATAGGGCCAAAGGAAATATCCTCCGAAAACAAAGAGAAAGAAGCTTTCTGAGAAACTTCTTTGTGTTTTGTGAAATCATCTCACAGAGTTACAGCTTTCCCCTCAAGAAGCCTTTCGCTAAGACAGTTCTTGTGGAATTGGCAAAGTGATATTTTGAAGCCCATAGACGGCTATGGTGAAAAAGGAAATATCCTCAGATGAAATCTGGAAAGAAGCTTTCTGAGTAACTGCTTGGTGTTCTGTTAATTCATCTCCCAGAGTTACATCTGTATTTCGTGGATCTCTTTGCTAGCCTTATTTCTGTGGAATCTGAGAACAGATATTTCGGATCCCTTTGAAGACTATAGGGCCAAAGGAAATATCCTCCGAAAACAAAGAGAAAGAAGCTTTCTGAGAAACTTCTTTGTGTTCTGTGAAATCATCTCACAGAGTTACAGCTTTCCCCTCAAGAAGCCTTTCGCTAAGACAGTTCTTGTGGAATTGGCAAAGTGATATTTGGAAGCCCATAGAGGGCTATGGTGAAAAAGGAAATATCCTCAGATGAAATCTGGAAAGAAGCTTTCTGAGAAACTGCTTAGTGTTCTGTTAATTCATCTCCCAGAGTTACATCTGTATTTCGTGGATCTCTTTGCTAGCCTTATTTCTGTGGAATCTGAGAACAGATATTTCGGATCCCTTCGAAGACTATAGGGCCAAAGGAAATATCCTCCGATAACAAAGAGAAAGAAGCTTTCTGAGAAACTTCTTTGTGTTTTGTGAAATCATCTCACAGAGTTACAGGTTTCCCCTCAAGAAGCCTTTCGCTAAGACAGTTCTTGTGGAATTGGCAAAGTGATATTTTGAAGCCCATAGACGGCTATGGTGAAAAAGGAAATATCCTCAGATGAAATCTGGAAAGAAGCTTTCTGAGAAACTGCTTGGTGTTCTGTTAATTCATCTCCCAGAGTTACATCTGTATTTCGTGGATCTCTTTGCTAGCCTTATTTCTGTGGAATCTGAGAACAGATATTTCGGATCCCTTTGAAGACTATAGGGCCAAAGGAAATATCCTCCGAAAACAAAGAGAAAGAAGCTTTCTGAGAAACTTCTTTGTGTTCTGTGAAATCATCTCACAGAGTTACAGCTTTCCCCTCAAGAAGCCTTTCGCTAAGACAGTTCTTGTGGAATTGGCAAAGTGATATTTGGAAGCCCATAGAGGGCTATGGTGAAAAAGGAAATATCCTCAGATGAAATCTGGAAAGAAGCTTTCTGAGAAACTGCTTAGTGTTCTGTTAATTCATCTCCCAGAGTTACATCTGTATTTCGTGGATCTCTTTGCTAGCCTTATTTCTGTGGAATCTGAGAACAGTATTTCGGATCCCTTTGAAGAGTATAGGGCCAAAGGAAATATCCTCCGAAAACAAAGAGAAAGAAGCTTTCTGAGAAACTTCTTTGTGTTCTGTGAAATCATCTCACAGAGTTACAGCTTTCCCCTCAAGAAGCCTTTCGCTAAGACAGTTCTTGTGGAATTGGCAAAGTGATATTTTGAAGCCCATAGACGGCTATGGTGAAAAAGGAAATATCCTCAGATGAAATCTGGAAAGAAGCTTTCTGAGAAACTGCTTGGTGTTCTGTTAATTCATCTCCCAGAGTTACATCTGTATTTCGTGGATCTCTTTGCTAGCCTTATTTCTGTGGAATCTGAGAACAGATATTTCGGATCCCTTTGAAGACTATAGGGCCAAAAGAAATATCCTCCGAAAACAAAGAGAAAGAAGCTTTCTGAGAAACTTCTTTGTGTTTTGTGAAATCATCTCACAGAGTTACAGCTTTCCCCTCAAGAAGCCTTTCGCTAAGACAGTTCTTGTGGAATTGGCAAAGTGATATTTGGAAGCCCATAGAGGGCTATGGTGAAAAAGGAAATATCCTCAGATGAAATCTGGAAAGAAGCTTTCTGAGAAACTGCTTAGTGTTCTGTTAATTCATCTCCCAGAGTTACATCTGTATTTCGTGGATCTCTTTGCTAGCCTTATTTCTGTGGAATCTGAGAACAGTATTTCGGATCCCTTTGAAGAGTATAGGGCCAAAGGAAATATCCGCCGAAAACAAAGAGAAAGAAGCTTTCTGAGAAACTTCTTTGTGTTCTGTGAAATCATCTCACAGAGTTACAGCTTTCCCCTCAAGAAGCCTTTCGCTAAGACAGTTCTTGTGGAATTGGCAAAGTGATATTTGGAAGCCCATAGAGGGCTATGGTGAAAAAGGAAATATCCTCAGATGAAATCTGGAAAGAAGCTTTCTGAGAAACTGCTTAGTGTTCTGTTAATTCATCTCCCAGAGTTACATCTGTATTTCGTGGATCTCTTTGCTAGCCTTATTTCTGTGGAATCTGAGAACAGATATTTCGGATCCCTTCGAAGACTATAGGGCCAAAGGAAATATCCTCCGAAAACAAAGAGAAAGAAGCTTTCTGAGAAACTTCTTTGTGTTTTGTGAAATCATCTCACAGAGTTACAGCTTTCCCCTCAAGAAGCCTTTCGCTAAGACAGTTCTTGTGGAATTGGCAAAGTGATATTTTGAAGCCCATAGACGGCTATGGTGAAAAAGGAAATATCCTCAGATGAAATCTGGAAAGAAGCTTTCTGAGAAACTGCTTGGTGTTCTGTTAATTCATCTCCCAGAGTTACATCTGTATTTCGTGGATCTCTTTGCTAGCCTTATTTCTGTGGAATCTGAGAACAGATATTTCGGATCCCTTTGAAGACTATAGGGCCAAAGGAAATATCCTCCGAAAACAAAGAGAAAGAAGCTTTCTGAGAAACTTCTTTGTGTTCTGTGAAATCATCTCACAGAGTTACAGCTTTCCCCTCAAGAAGCCTTTCGCTAAGACAGTTCTTGTGGAATTGGCAAAGTGATATTTGGAAGCCCATAGAGGGCTATGGTGAAAAAGGAAATATCCTCAGATGAAATCTGGAAAGAAGCTTTCTGAGAAACTGCTTAGTGTTCTGTTAATTCATCTCCCAGAGTTACATCTGTATTTCGTGGATCTCTTTGCTAGCCTTATTTCTGTGGAATCTGAGAACAGTATTTCGGATCCCTTTGAAGAGTATAGGGCCAAAGGAAATATCCTCCGAAAACAAAGAGAAAGAAGCTTTCTGAGAAACTTCTTTGTGTTCTGTGAAATCATCTCACAGAGTTACAGCTTTCCCCTCAAGAAGCCTTTCGCTAAGACAGTTCTTGTGGAATTGGCAAAGTGATATTTGGAAGCCCATAGAGGGCTATGGTGAAAAAGGAAATATCCTCAGATGAAATCTGGAAAGAAGCTTTCTGAGAAACTGCTTAGTGTTCTGTTAATTCATCTCCCAGAGTTACATCTGTATTTCGTGGATCTCTTTGCTAGCCTTATTTCTGTGGAATCTGAGAACAGATATTTCGGATCCCTTTGAAGACTATAGGGCCAAAGGAAATATCCTCCGAAAACAAAGAGAAAGAAGCTTTCTGAGAAACTTCTTTGTGTTTTGTGAAATCATCTCACAGAGTTACAGGTTTCCCCTCAAGAAGTCTTTCGCTAAGACAGTTCTTGTGGAATTGGCAAAGTGATATTTTGAAGCCCATAGACGGCTATGGTGAAAAAGGAAATATCCTCAGATGAAATCTGGAAAGAAGCTTTCTGAGAAACTGCTTAGTGTTCTGTTAATTCATCTCCCAGAGTTACATCTGTATTTCGTGGATCTCTTTGCTAGCCTTATTTCTGTGCAATCTGAGAACAGATATTTCGGATCCCTTTGAAGACTATAGGGCCAAAGGAAATATCCTCCGAAAACAAAGAGAAAGAATCTTTCTGAGAAACTTCTTTGTGTTCTGTGAAATCATCTCACAGAGTTACAGCCTTCCCCTCAAGAAGCCTTTCGCTAAGACAGTTCTTGTGGAATTGGCAAAGTGATATTTGGAAGCCCATAGAGGGCTATGGTGAAAAAGGAAATATCCTCAGATGAAATCTGGAAAGAAGCTTTCTGAGAAACTGCTTAGTGTTCTGTTAATTCATCTCCCAGAGTTACATCTGTATTTCGTTGATCTCTTTGCTAGCCTTATTTCTGTGCAATCTGAGAACAGATATTTCGGATCCCTTTGAAGACTATAGGGCCAAAGGAAATATCCTCCGAAAACAAAGAGAAAGAAGCTTTCTGAGAAACTTCTTTGTGTTCTGTGAAATCATCTCACAGAGTTACAGCTTTCCCCTCAAGAAGCCTTTCGCTAAGACAGTTCTTGTGGAATTGGCAAAGTGATATTTGGAAGCCCATAGAGGGCTATGGTGAAAAAGGAAATATCCTCAGATGAAATCTGGAAAGAAGCTTTCTGAGAAACTGCTTGGTGTTCTGTTAATTCATCTCCCAGAGTTACATCTGTATTTCGTGGATCTCTTTGCTAGCCTTATTTCTGTGGAATCTGAGAACAGATATTTCGGATCCCTTTGAAGACTATAGGGCCAAAAGAAATATCCTCCGAAAACAAAGAGAAAGAAGCTTTCTGAGAAACTTCTTTGTGTTCTGTGAAATCATCTCACAGAGTTACAGCTTTCCCCTCAAGAAGCCTTTCGCTAAGACAGTTCTTGTGGAATTGGCAAAGTGATATTTGGAAGCCCATAGAGGGCTATGTTGAGAAAGGAAATATCCTCAGATGAAATCTGGAAAGAAGCTTTCTGAGAAACTGCTTAGTGTTCTGTTAATTCATCTCCCAGAGTTACATCTGTATTTCGTGGATCTCTTTGCTAGCCTTATTTCTGTGGAATGTGAGAACAGTATTTCGGATCCCTTTGAGGAGTATAGGGCCAAAGGAAATATCCTCCGAAAACAAAGAGAAAGAAGCTTTCTGAGAAACTTCTTTGTGTTCTGTGAAATCATCTCACAGAGTTACAGCTTTCCCCTCAAGAAGCCTTTCGCTAAGACAGTTCTTGTGGAATTGGCAAAGTGATATTTTGAACCCCTAGACGGCTATGGTGAAAAAGGAAATATCCTCAGATGAAATCTGGAAAGAAGCTTTCTGAGAAACTGCTTGGTGTTCTGTTAATTCATCTCCCAGAGTTACATCTGTATTTCGTGGATCTCTTTGCTAGCCTTATTTCTGTGGAATCTGAGAACAGATATTTCGGATCCCTTTGAAGACTATAGGGCCAAAAGAAATATCCTCCGAAAACAAAGAGAAAGAAGCTTTCTGAGAAACTTCTTTGTGTTCTGTGAAATCATCTCACAGAGTTACAGCTTTCCCCTCAAGAAGCCTTTCGCTAAGACAGTTCTTGTGGAATTGGCAAAGTGATATTTTGAAGCCCATAGACGGCTATGGTGAAAAAGGAAATATCCTCAGATGAAATCTGGAAAGAAGCTTTCTGAGAAACTGCTTAGTGTTCTGTTAATTCATCTCCCAGAGTTACATCTGTATTTCGTGGATCTCTTTGCTAGCCTTATTTCTGTGGAATCTGAGAACAGTATTTCGGATCCCTTTGAAGAGTATAGGGCCAAAGGAAATATCCTCCGAAAACAAAGAGAAAGAAGCTTTCTGAGAAACTTCTTTGTGTTCTGTGAAATCATCTCACAGAGTTACAGCTTTCCCCTCAAGAAGCCTTTCGCTAAGACAGTTCTTGTGGAATTGGCAAAGTGATATTTGGAAGCCCATAGAGGGCTATGGTGAAAAAGGAAATATCCTCAGATGAAATCTGGAAAGAAGCTTTCTGAGAAACTGCTTAGTGTTCTGTTAATTCATCTCCCAGAGTTACATCTGTATTTCGTGGATCTCTTTGCTAGCCTTATTTCTGTGGAATCTGAGAACAGATATTTCGGATCCCTTCGAAGACTATAGGGCCAAAGGAAATATCCTCCGAAAACAAAGAGAAAGAAGCTTTCTGAGAAACTTCTTTGTGTTTTGTGAAATCATCTCACAGAGTTACAGCTTTCCCCTCAAGAAGCCTTTCGCTAAGACAGTTCTTGTGGAATTGGCAAAGTGATATTTTGAAGCCCATAGACGGCTATGGTGAAAAAGGAAATATCCTCAGATGAAATCTGGAAAGAAGCTTTCTGAGTAACTGCTTGGTGTTCTGTTAATTCATCTCCCAGAGTTACATCTGTATTTCGTGGATCTCTTTGCTAGCCTTATTTCTGTGGAATCTGAGAACAGATATTTCGGATCCCTTTGAAGACTATAGGGCCAAAGGAAATATCCTCCGAAAACAAAGAGAAAGAAGCTTTCTGAGAAACTTCTTTGTGTTCTGTGAAATCATCTCACAGAGTTACAGCTTTCCCCTCAAGAAGCCTTTCGCTAAGACAGTTCTTGTGGAATTGGCAAAGTGATATTTGGAAGCCCATAGAGGGCTATGGTGAAAAAGGAAATATCCTCAGATGAAATCTGGAAAGAAGCTTTCTGAGAAACTGCTTAGTGTTCTGTTAATTCATCTCCCAGAGTTACATCTGTATTTCGTGTATCTCTTTGCTAGCCTTATTTCTGTGGAATCTGAGAACAGATATTTCGGATCCCTTCGAAGACTATAGGGCCAAAGGAAATATCCTCCGATAACAAAGAGAAAGAAGCTTTCTGAGAAACTTCTTTGTGTTTTGTGAAATCATCTCACAGAGTTACAGGTTTCCCCTCAAGAAGCCTTTCGCTAAGACAGTTCTTGTGGAATTGGCAAAGTGATATTTTGAAGCCCATAGACGGCTATGGTGAAAAAGGAAATATCCTCAGATGAAATCTGGAAAGAAGCTTTCTGAGAAACTGCTTGGTGTTCTGTTAATTCATCTCCCAGAGTTACATCTGTATTTCGTGGATCTCTTTGCTAGCCTTATTTCTGTGGAATCTGAGAACAGATATTTCGGATCCCTTTGAAGACTATAGGGCCAAAGGAAATATCCTCCGAAAACAAAGAGAAAGAAGCTTTCTGAGAAACTTCTTTGTGTTCTGTGAAATCATCTCACAGAGTTACAGCTTTCCCCTCAAGAAGCCTTTCGCTAAGACAGTTCTTGTGGAATTGGCAAAGTGATATTTGGAAGCCCATAGAGGGCTATGGTGAAAAAGGAAATATCCTCAGATGAAATCTGGAAAGAAGCTTTCTGAGAAACTGCTTAGTGTTCTGTTAATTCATCTCCCAGAGTTACATCTGTATTTCGTGGATCTCTTTGCTAGCCTTATTTCTGTGGAATCTGAGAACAGTATTTCGGATCCCTTTGAAGAGTATAGGGCCAAAGGAAATATCCTCCGAAAACAAAGAGAAAGAAGCTTTCTGAGAAACTTCTTTGTGTTCTGTGAAATCATCTCACAGAGTTACAGCTTTCCCCTCAAGAAGCCTTTCGCTAAGACAGTTCTTGTGGAATTGGCAAAGTGATATTTTGAAGCCCATAGACGGCTATGGTGAAAAAGGAAATATCCTCAGATGAAATCTGGAAAGAAGCTTTCTGAGAAACTGCTTGGTGTTCTGTTAATTCATCTCCCAGAGTTACATCTGTATTTCGTGGATCTCTTTGCTAGCCTTATTTCTGTGGAATCTGAGAACAGATATTTCGGATCCCTTTGAAGACTATAGGGCCAAAAGAAATATCCTCCGAAAACAAAGAGAAAGAAGCTTTCTGAGAAACTTCTTTGTGTTCTGTGAAATCATCTCACAGAGTTACAGCTTTCCCCTCAAGAAGCCTTTCGCTAAGACAGTTCTTGTGGAATTGGCAAAGTGATATTTGGAAGCCCATAGAGGGCTATGGTGAAAAAGGAAATATCCTCAGATGAAATCTGGAAAGAAGCTTTCTGAGAAACTGCTTAGTGTTCTGTTAATTCATCTCCCAGAGTTACATCTGTATTTCGTGGATCTCTTTGCTAGCCTTATTTCTGTGGAATCTGAGAACAGTATTTCGGATCCCTTTGAAGAGTATAGGGCCAAAGGAAATATCCGCCGAAAACAAAGAGAAAGAAGCTTTCTGAGAAACTTCTTTGTGTTCTGTGAAATCATCTCACAGAGTTACAGCTTTCCCCTCAAGAAGCCTTTCGCTAAGACAGTTCTTGTGGAATTGGCAAAGTGATATTTGGAAGCCCATAGAGGGCTATGGTGAAAAAGGAAATATCCTCAGATGAAATCTGGAAAGAAGCTTTCTGAGAAACTGCTTAGTGTTCTGTTAATTCATCTCCCAGAGTTACATCTGTATTTCGTGGATCTCTTTGCTAGCCTTATTTCTGTGGAATCTGAGAACAGATATTTCGGATCCCTTCGAAGACTATAGGGCCAAAGGAAATATCCTCCGAAAACAAAGAGAAAGAAGCTTTCTGAGAAACTTCTTTGTGTTTTGTGAAATCATCTCACAGAGTTACAGCTTTCCCCTCAAGAAGCCTTTCGCTAAGACAGTTCTTGTGGAATTGGCAAAGTGATATTTTGAAGCCCATAGACGGCTATGGTGAAAAAGGAAATATCCTCAGATGAAATCTGGAAAGAAGCTTTCTGAGAAACTGCTTGGTGTTCTGTTAATTCATCTCCCAGAGTTACATCTGTATTTCGTGGATCTCTTTGCTAGCCTTATTTCTGTGGAATCTGAGAACAGATATTTCGGATCCCTTTGAAGACTATAGGGCCAAAGGAAATATCCTCCGAAAACAAAGAGAAAGAAGCTTTCTGAGAAACTTCTTTGTGTTCTGTGAAATCATCTCACAGAGTTACAGCTTTCCCCTCAAGAAGCCTTTCGCTAAGACAGTTCTTGTGGAATTGGCAAAGTGATATTTGGAAGCCCATAGAGGGCTATGGTGAAAAAGGAAATATCCTCAGATGAAATCTGGAAAGAAGCTTTCTGAGAAACTGCTTAGTGTTCTGTTAATTCATCACCCAGAGTTACATCTGTATTTCGTGGATCTCTTTGCTAGCCTTATTTCTGTGGAATCTGAGAACAGTATTTCGGATCCCTTTGAAGAGTATAGGGCCAAAGGAAATATCCTCCGAAAACAAAGAGAAAGAAGCTTTCTGAGAAACTTCTTTGTGTTCTGTGAAATCATCTCACAGAGTTACAGCTTTCCCCTCAAGAAGCCTTTCGCTAAGACAGTTCTTGTGGAATTGGCAAAGTGATATTTGGAAGCCCATAGAGGGCTATGGTGAAAAAGGAAATATCCTCAGATGAAATCTGGAAAGAAGCTTTCTGAGAAACTGCTTAGTGTTCTGTTAATTCATCTCCCAGAGTTACATCTGTATTTCGTGGATCTCTTTGCTAGCCTTATTTCTGTGGAATCTGAGAACAGATATTTCGGATCCCTTTGAAGACTATAGGGCCAAAGGAAATATCCTCCGAAAACAAAGAGAAAGAAGCTTTCTGAGAAACTTCTTTGTGTTTTGTGAAATCATCTCACAGAGTTACAGGTTTCCCCTCAAGAAGTCTTTCGCTAAGACAGTTCTTGTGGAATTGGCAAAGTGATATTTTGAAGCCCATAGACGGCTATGGTGAAAAAGGAAATATCCTCAGATGAAATCTGGAAAGAAGCTTTCTGAGAAACTGCTTAGTGTTCTGTTAATTCATCTCCCAGAGTTACATCTGTATTTCGTGGATCTCTTTGCTAGCCTTATTTCTGTGCAATCTGAGAACAGATATTTCGGATCCCTTTGAAGACTATAGGGCCAAAGGAAATATCCTCCGAAAACAAAGAGAAAGAATCTTTCTGAGAAACTTCTTTGTGTTCTGTGAAATCATCTCACAGAGTTACAGCCTTCCCCTCAAGAAGCCTTTCGCTAAGACAGTTCTTGTGGAATTGGCAAAGTGATATTTGGAAGCCCATAGAGGGCTATGGTGAAAAAGGAAATATCCTCAGATGAAATCTGGAAAGAAGCTTTCTGAGAAACTGCTTAGTGTTCTGTTAATTCATCTCCCAGAGTTACATCTGTATTTCGTTGATCTCTTTGCTAGCCTTATTTCTGTGCAATCTGAGAACAGATATTTCGGATCCCTTTGAAGACTATAGGGCCAAAGGAAATATCCTCCGAAAACAAAGAGAAAGAAGCTTTCTGAGAAACTTCTTTGTGTTCTGTGAAATCATCTCACAGAGTTACAGCTTTCCCCTCAAGAAGCCTTTCGCTAAGACAGTTCTTGTGGAATTGGCAAAGTGATATTTGGAAGCTCATAGAGGGCTATGGTGAAAAAGGAAATATCCTCAGATGAAATCTGGAAAGAAGCTTTCTGAGAAACTGCTTGGTGTTCTGTTAATTCATCTCCCAGAGTTACATCTGTATTTCGTGGATCTCTTTGCTAGCCTTATTTCTGTGGAATCTGAGAACAGATATTTCGGATCCCTTTGAAGACTATAGGGCCAAAAGAAATATCCTCCGAAAACAAAGAGAAAGAAGCTTTCTGAGAAACTTCTTTGTGTTCTGTGAAATCATCTCACAGAGTTACAGCTTTCCCCTGAAGAAGCCTTTCGCTAAGACAGTTCTTGTGGAATTGGCAAAGTGATATTTGGAAGCCCATAGAGGGCTATGGTGAAAAAGGAAATATCCTCAGATGAAATCTGGAAAGAAGCTTTCTGAGAAACTGCTTAGTGTTCTGTTAATTCATCTCCCAGAGTTACATCTGTATTTCGTGGATCTCTTTGCTAGCCTTATTTCTGTGGAATCTGAGAACAGATATTTCGGATCCCTTCGAAGACTATAGGGCCAAAGGAAATATCCTCCGAAAACAAAGAGAAAGAAACTTTCTGAGAAACTTCTTTGTGTTTTGTGAAATCATCTCACAGAGTTACAGCTTTCCCCTCAAGAAGCCTTTCGCTAAGACAGTTCTTGTGGAATTGGCAAAGTGATATTTTGAAGCCCATAGACGGCTATGGTGAAAAAGGAAATATCCTCAGATGAAATCTGGAAAGAAGCTTTCTGAGAAACTGCTTGGTGTTCTGTTAATTCATCTCCCAGAGTTACATCTGTATTTCGTGGATCTCTTTGCTAGCCTTATTTCTGTGGAATCTGAGAACAGATATTTCGGATCCCTTTGAAGACTATAGGGCCAAAGGAAATATCCTCCGAAAACAAAGAGAAAGAAGCTTTCTGAGAAACTTCTTTGTGTTCTGTGAAATCATCTCACAGAGTTACAGCTTTCCCCTCAAGAAGCCTTTCGCTAAGACAGTTCTTGTGGAATTGGCAAAGTGATATTTGGAAGCCCATAGAGGGCTATGGTGAAAAAGGAAATATCCTCAGATGAAATCTGGAAAGAAGCTTTCTGAGAAACTGCTTAGTGTTCTGTTAATTCATCTCCCAGAGTTACATCTGTATTTCGTGGATCTCTTTGCTAGCCTTATTTCTGTGGAATCTGAGAACAGATATTTCGGATCCCTTCGAAGACTATAGGGCCAAAGGAAATATCCTCCGATAACAAAGAGAAAGAAGCTTTCTGAGAAACTTCTTTGTGTTTTGTGAAATCATCTCACAGAGTTACAGGTTTCCCCTCAAGAAGCCTTTCGCTAAGACAGTTCTTGTGGAATTGGCAAAGTGATATTTTGAAGCCCATAGACGGCTATGGTGAAAAAGGAAATATCCTCAGATGAAATCTGGAAAGAAGCTTTCTGAGAAACTGCTTGGTGTTCTGTTAATTCATCTCCCAGAGTTACATCTGTATTTCGTGGATCTCTTTGCTAGCCTTATTTCTGTGGAATCTGAGAACAGATATTTCGGATCCCTTTGAAGACTATAGGGCCAAAGGAAATATCCTCCGAAAACAAAGAGAAAGAAGCTTTCTGAGAAACTTCTTTGTGTTCTGTGAAATCATCTCACAGAGTTACAGCTTTCCCCTCAAGAAGCCTTTCGCTAAGACAGTTCTTGTGGAATTGGCAAAGTGATATTTGGAAGCCCATAGAGGGCTATGGTGAAAAAGGAAATATCCTCAGATGAAATCTGGAAAGAAGCTTTCTGAGAAACTGCTTAGTGTTCTGTTAATTCATCTCCCAGAGTTACATCTGTATTTCGTGGATCTCTTTGCTAGCCTTATTTCTGTGGAATCTGAGAACAGTATTTCGGATCCCTTTGAAGAGTATAGGGCCAAAGGAAATATCCTCCGAAAACAAAGAGAAAGAAGCTTTCTGAGAAACTTCTTTGTGTTCTGTGAAATCATCTCACAGAGTTACAGCTTTCCCCTCAAGAAGCCTTTCGCTAAGACAGTTCTTGTGGAATTGGCAAAGTGATATTTTGAAGCCCATAGACGGCTATGGTGAAAAAGGAAATATCCTCAGATGAAATCTGGAAAGAAGCTTTCTGAGAAACTGCTTGGTGTTCTGTTAATTCATCTCCCAGAGTTACATCTGTATTTCGTGCATCTCTTTGCTAGCCTTATTTCTGTGGAATCTGAGAACAGATATTTCGGATCCCTTTGAAGACTATAGGGCCAAAAGAAATATCCTCCGAAAACAAAGA
This sequence comes from Macaca fascicularis, assembly GCF_037993035.2. Lineage (NCBI taxonomy): Eukaryota > Metazoa > Chordata > Mammalia > Primates > Cercopithecidae > Macaca > Macaca fascicularis. The sequence continues at coordinate 52,324,032 of NC_088378.1, forward strand.
GAAAGAAGCTTTCTGAGAAACTTCTTTGTGTTCTGTGAAATCATCTCACAGAGTTACAGCTTTCCCCTCAAGAAGCCTTTCGCTAAGACAGTTCTTGTGGAATTGGCAAAGTGATATTTGGAAGCCCATAGAGGGCTATGGTGAAAAAGGAAATATCCTCAGATGAAATCTGGAAAGAAGCTTTCTGAGAAACTGCTTAGTGTTCTGTTAATTCATCTCCCAGAGTTACATCTGTATTTCGTGGATCTCTTTGCTAGCCTTATTTCTGTGGAATCTGAGAACAGTATTTCGGATCCCTTTGAAGAGTATAGGGCCAAAGGAAATATCCGCCGAAAACAAAGAGAAAGAAGCTTTCTGAGAAACTTCTTTGTGTTCTGTGAAATCATCTCACAGAGTTACAGCTTTCCCCTCAAGAAGCCTTTCGCTAAGACAGTTCTTGTGGAATTGGCAAAGTGATATTTGGAAGCCCATAGAGGGCTATGGTGAAAAAGGAAATATCCTCAGATGAAATCTGGAAAGAAGCTTTCTGAGAAACTGCTTAGTGTTCTGTTAATTCATCTCCCAGAGTTACATCTGTATTTCGTGGATCTCTTTGCTAGCCTTATTTCTGTGGAATCTGAGAACAGATATTTCGGATCCCTTCGAAGACTATAGGGCCAAAGGAAATATCCTCCGAAAACAAAGAGAAAGAAGCTTTCTGAGAAACTTCTTTGTGTTTTGTGAAATCATCTCACAGAGTTACAGCTTTCCCCTCAAGAAGCCTTTCGCTAAGACAGTTCTTGTGGAATTGGCAAAGTGATATTTTGAAGCCCATAGACGGCTATGGTGAAAAAGGAAATATCCTCAGATGAAATCTGGAAAGAAGCTTTCTGAGAAACTGCTTGGTGTTCTGTTAATTCATCTCCCAGAGTTACATCTGTATTTCGTGGATCTCTTTGCTAGCCTTATTTCTGTGGAATCTGAGAACAGATATTTCGGATCCCTTTGAAGACTATAGGGCCAAAGGAAATATCCTCCGAAAACAAAGAGAAAGAAGCTTTCTGAGAAACTTCTTTGTGTTCTGTGAAATCATCTCACAGAGTTACAGCTTTCCCCTCAAGAAGCCTTTCGCTAAGACAGTTCTTGTGGAATTGGCAAAGTCATATTTGGAAGCCCATAGAGGGCTATGGTGAAAAAGGAAATATCCTCAGATGAAATCTGGAAAGAAGCTTTCTGAGAAACTGCTTAGTGTTCTGTTAATTCATCTCCCAGAGTTACATCTGTATTTCGTGGATCTCTTTGCTAGCCTTATTTCTGTGGAATCTGAGAACAGATATTTCGGATCCCTTCGAAGACTATAGGGCCAAAGGAAATATCCTCCGAAAACAAAGAGAAAGAAGCTTTCTGAGAAACTTCTTTGTGTTTTGTGAAATCATCTCACAGAGTTACAGCTTTCCCCTCAAGAAGCCTTTCGCTAAGACAGTTCTTGTGGAATTGGCAAAGTGATATTTTGAAGCCCATAGACGGCTATGGTGAAAAAGGAAATATCCTCAGATGAAATCTGGAAAGAAGCTTTCTGAGAAACTGCTTGGTGTTCTGTTAATTCATCTCCCAGAGTTACATCTGTATTTCGTGGATCTCTTTGCTAGCCTTATTTCTGTGGAATCTGAGAACAGATATTTCGGATCCCTTTGAAGACTATAGGGCCAAAGGAAATATCCTCCGAAAACAAAGAGAAAGAAGCTTTCTGAGAAACTTCTTTGTGTTCTGTGAAATCATCTCACAGAGTTACAGCTTTCCCCTCAAGAAGCCTTTCGCTAAGACAGTTCTTGTGGAATTGGCAAAGTGATATTTGGAAGCCCATAGAGGGCTATGGTGAAAAAGGAAATATCCTCAGATGAAATCTGGAAAGAAGCTTTCTGAGAAACTGCTTAGTGTTCTGTTAATTCATCTCCCAGAGTTACATCTGTATTTCGTGGATCTCTTTGCTAGCCTTATTTCTGTGGAATCTGAGAACAGTATTTCGGATCCCTTTGAAGAGTATAGGGCCAAAGGAAATATCCTCCGAAAACAAAGAGAAAGAAGCTTTCTGAGAAACTTCTTTGTGTTCTGTGAAATCATCTCACAGAGTTACAGCTTTCCCCTCAAGAAGCCTTTCGCTAAGACAGTTCTTGTGGAATTGGCAAAGTGATATTTGGAAGCCCTTAGAGGGCTATGGTGAAAAAGGAAATATCCTCAGATGAAATCTGGAAAGAAGCTTTCTGAGAAACTGCTTAGTGTTCTGTTAATTCATCTCCCAGAGTTACATCTGTATTTCGTGGATCTCTTTGCTAGCCTTATTTCTGTGGAATCTGAGAACAGATATTTCGGATCCCTTTGAAGACTATAGGGCCAAAGGAAATATCCTCCGAAAACAAATAGAAAGAAGCTTTCTGAGAAACTTCTTTGTGTTTTGTGAAATCATCTCACAGAGTTACAGCTTTCCCCTCAAGAAGCCTTTCGCTAAGACAGTTCTTGTGGAATTGGCAATGTGATATTTGGAAGCCCATAGAGGGCTATGGTGAAAAAGGAAATATCCTCAGATGAAATCTGGAAAGAAGCTTTCTGAGAAACTGCTTAGTGTTCTGTTAATTCATCTCCCAGAGTTACATCTGTATTTCGTGGATCTCTTTGCTAGCCTTATTTCTGTGGAATCTGAGAACAGATATTTCGGATCCCTTTGAAGACTATAGGGCCAAAGGAAATATCCTCCGAAAACAAAGAGAAAGAAGCTTTCTGAGAAACTTCTTTGTGTTCTGTGAAATCATCTCACAGAGTTACAGCTTTCCCCTCAAGAAGCCTTTCGCTAAGACAGTTCTTGTGGAATTGGCAAAGTGATATTTGGAAGCCCATAGAGGGCTACGGTGAAAAAGGAAATATCCTCAGATGAAATCTGGAAAGAAGCTTTCTGAGAAACTGCTTAGTGTTCTGTTAATTCATCTCACAGAGTTACATCTTTATTTCGTGGATCACTTTGCTAGCCTTATTTCTGTGGAATCTGAGAACAGATATTTCGGATCCCTTCGAAGACTATAGGGCCAAGGAAATATCCTCCGATAGCAAAGAGAAAGAAGCTTTCTGAGAAACTTCTTTGTGTTTTGTGAAATCATCTCACAGAGTTACAGCTTTCCCCTCAAGAAGCCTTTCGCTAAGACAGTTCTTGTGGAATTGGCAAAGTGATATTTTGAAGCCCATAGACGGCTATGGTGAAAAAGGAAATATCCTCAGATGAAATCTGGAAAGAAGCTTTCTGAGAAACTGCTTAGTGTTCTGTTAATTCATCTCCCAGAGTTACATCTGTATTTCGTGGATCTCTTTGCTAGCCTTATTTCTGTGGAATCTGAGAACAGATATTTCGGATCCCTTTGAAGACTATAGGGCCAAAGGAAATATCCTCCGAAAACAAAGAGAAAGAAGCTTTCTGAGAAACTTCTTTGTGTTCTGTGAAATCATCTCACAGAGTTACAGCTTTCCCCTCAAGAAGCCTTTCGCTAAGACAGTTCTTGTGGAATTGGCAAAGTGATATTTGGAAGCCCATAGAGGGCTCTGGTGAAAAAGGAAATATCCTCAGATGAAATCTGGAAAGAAGCTTTCTGAGAAACTGCTTAGTGTTCTGTTAATTCATCTCCCAGAGTTACATCTGTATTTCGTGGATCTCTTTGCTAGCCTTATTTCTGTGGAATCTGAGAACAGATATTTCGGATCCCTTTGAAGACTATAGGGCCAAAGGAAATATCCTCCGAAAACAAAGAGAAAGAAGCTTTCTGAGAAACTTCTTTGTGTTCTGTGAAATCATCTCACAGAGTTACAGGTTTCCCCTCAAGAAGTCTTTCGCTAAGACAGTTCTTGTGGAATTGGCAAAGTGATATTTTGAAGCCCATAGACGGCTATGGTGAAAAAGGAAATATCCTCAGATGAAATCTGGAAAGAAGCTTTCTGAGAAACTGCTTAGTGTTCTGTTAATTCATCTCCCAGAGTTACATCTGTATTTCGTGGATCTCTTTGCTAGCCTTATTTCTGTGCAATCTGAGAACAGATATTTCGGATCCCTTTGAAGACTATAGGGCCAAAGGAAATATCCTCCGAAAACAAAGAGAAAGAATCTTTCTGAGAAACTTCTTTGTGTTCTGTGAAATCATCTCACAGAGTTACAGCCTTCCCCTCAAGAAGCCTTTCGCTAAGACAGTTCTTGTGGAATTGGCAAAGTGATATTTGGAAGCCCATAGAGGGCTATGGTGAAAAAGGAAATATCCTCAGATGAAATCTGGAAAGAAGCTTTCTGAGAAACTGCTTAGTGTTCTGTTAATTCATCTCCCAGAGTTACATCTGTATTTCGTTGATCTCTTTGCTAGCCTTATTTCTGTGCAATCTGAGAACAGATATTTCGGATCCCTTTGAAGACTATAGGGCCAAAGGAAATATCCTCCGAAAACAAAGAGAAAGAAGCTTTCTGAGAAACTTCTTTGTGTTCTGTGAAATCATCTCACAGAGTTACAGCTTTCCCCTCAAGAAGCCTTTCGCTAAGACAGTTCTTGTGGAATTGGCAAAGTGATATTTGGAAGCCCATAGAGGGCTATGGTGAAAAAGGAAATATCCTCAGATGAAATCTGGAAAGAAGCTTTCTGAGAAACTGCTTAGTGTTCTGTTAATTCATCTCCCAGAGTTACATCTGTATTTCGTGGATCTCTTTGCTAGCCTTATTTCTGTGGAATCTGAGAACAGATATTTCGGATCCCTTTGAAGACTATAGGGCCAAAGGAAATATCCTCCGAAAACAAAGAGAAAGAAGCTTTCTGAGAAACTTCTTTGTGTTCTGTGAAATCATCTCACAGAGTTACAGCTTTCCCCTCAAGAAGCCTTTCGCTAAGACAGTTCTTGTGGAATTGGCAAAGTGATATTTGGAAGCCCATAGAGGTCTATGGTGAAAAAGGAAATATCCTCAGATGAAATCTGGAAAGAAGCTTTCTGAGAAACTGCTTAGTGTTCTGTTAATTCATCTCCCAGAGTTACATCTGTATTTCGTGGATCTCTTTGCTAGCCTTATTTCTGTGGAATCTGAGAACAGATATTTCGGATCGCTATGATGACTATAGGGCCAAAGGAAATATCCTCCGAAAACAAAGAGAAAGAAGCTTTCTGAGAAACTTCGTTGTGTTCTGTGAAATCATCTCACAGAGTTACAGCTTTCCCCTCAAGAAGCCTTTCGCTAAGACAGTTCTTGTGGAATTGGCAAAGTGATATTTGGAAGCCCATAGAGGGCTATGGTGAAAAAGGAAATATCCTCAGATGAAATCTGGAAAGAAGCTTTCTGAGAAACTGCTTAGTGTTCTGTTAATTCATCTCCCAGAGTTACATCTGTATTTCGTGGATCTCTTTGCTAGCCTTATTTCTGTGGAATCTGAGAACAGATATTTCGGATCCCTTTGAAGACTATAGGGCCAAAGGAAATATCCTCCGAAAACAAAGAGAAAGAAGCTTTCTGAGAAACTTCTTTGTGTTCTGTGAAATCATCTCACAGAGTTACAGCTTTCCCCTCAAGAAGCCTTTCGCTAAGACAGTTCTTGTGGAATTGGCAAAGTGATATTTGGAAGCCCATAGAGGTCTATGGTGAAAAAGGAAATATCCTCAGATGAAATCTGGAAAGAAGCTTTCTGAGAAACTGCTTAGTGTTCTGTTAATTCATCTCCCAGAGTTACATCTGTATTTCGTGGATCTCTTTGCTAGCCTTATTTCTGTGGAATCTGAGAACAGATATTTCGGATCCCTTCGAAGACTATAGGGCCAAAGGAAATATCCTCCGAAAACAAAGAGAAAGAAGCTTTCTGAGAAACTTCTTTGTGTTTTGTGAAATCATCTCACAGAGTTACAGCTTTCCCCTCAAGAAGCCTTTCGCTAAGACAGTTCTTGTGGAATTGGCAAAGTGATATTTTGAAGCCCATAGACGGCTATGGTGAAAAAGGAAATATCCTGAGATGAAATCTGGAAAGAAGCTTTCTGAGAAACTGCTTGGTGTTCTGTTAATTCATCTCCCAGAGTTACATCTGTATTTCGTGGATCTCTTTGCTAGCCTTATTTCTGTGGAATCTGAGAACAGATATTTCGGATCCCTTTGAAGACTATAGGGCCAAAGGAAATATCCTCCGAAAACAAAGAGAAAGAAGCTTTCTGAGAAACTTCTTTGTGTTCTGTGAAATCATCTCACAGAGTTACAGCTTTCCCCTCAAGAAGCCTTTCGCTAAGACAGTTCTTGTGGAATTGGCAAAGTGATATTTGGAAGCCCATAGAGGGCTATGGTGAAAAAGGAAATATCCTCAGATGAAATCTGGAAAGAAGCTTTCTGAGAAACTGCTTAGTGTTCTGTTAATTCATCTCCCAGAGTTACATCTGTATTTCGTGGATCTCTTTGCTAGCCTTATTTCTGTGCAATCTGAGAACAGTATTTCAGATCCCTTTGAAGAGTATAGGGCCAAAGGAAATATCCTCCGAAAACAAAGAGAAAGAAGCTTTCTGAGAAACTTCTTTGTGTTCTGTGAAATCATCTCACAGAGTTACAGCTTTCCCCTCAAGAAGCCTTTCCCTAACACAGTTCTTGTGGAATTGGCAATGTGATATTTGGAAGCCCATAGAGGGCTATGGTGAAAAAGGAATTATCCTCAGAAGAAATCTGGAAAGAAGCTTTCTGAGAAACTGCTTAGTGTTCTGTTAATTCATCTCCCAGAGTTACATCTGTATTTCGTGGATCTCTTTGCTAGCCTTATTTCTGTGGAATCTGAGAACAGATATTTCGGATCCCTTTGAAGACTATAGGGCCAAAGGAAATATCCTCCGAAAACAAATAGAAAGAAGCTTTCTGAGAAACTTCTTTGTGTTTTGTGAAATCATCTCACAGAGTTACAGCTTTCCCCTGAAGAAGCCTTTCGCTAAGACAGTTCTTGTGGAATTGGCAATGTGATATTTGGAAGCCCAAAGAGGGCTATGGTGAAAAAGGAAATATCCTCAGATGAAATCTGGAAAGAAGCTTTCTGAGAAACTGCTTAGTGTTCTGTTAATTCATCTCCCAGAGTTACATCTGTATTTCGTGGATCTCTTTGCTAGCCTTATTTCTGTGGAATCTGAGAACAGATATTTCGGATCCCTTTGAAGACTATAGGGCCAAAGGAAATATCCTCCGAAAACAAAGAGAAAGAAGCTTTCTGAGAAACTTCTTTGTGTTCTGTGAAATCATCTCACAGAGTTACAGCTTTCCCCTCAAGAAGCCTTTCGCTAAGACAGTTCTTGTGGAATTGGCAAAGTGATATTTGGAAGCCCATAGAGGGCTACGGTGAAAAAGGAAATATCCTCAGATGAAATCTGGAAAGAAGCTTTCTGAGAAACTGCTTAGTGTTCTGTTAATTCATCTCACAGAGTTACATTTTTATTTCGTGGATCACTTTGCTAGCCTTATTTCTGTGGAATCTGAGAACAGATATTTCGGATCCCTTCGAAGACTATAGGGCCAAGGAAATATCCTCCGATAGCAAAGAGAAAGAAGCTTTCTGAGAAACTTCTTTGTGTTTTGTGAAATCATCTACAGAGTTACAGCATTCCCCTCAAGAAGCCTTTCGCAAAGACAGTTCTTGTGGAATTGGCAAAGTGATATTTGGAAGCCCATAGAGGGCTATGGTGAAAAAGGAAATATCCTAAGATGAAATCTGGAAAGAAGCTTTCTGAGAAACTGCTTAGTGTTCTGTTAATTCATCTCCCAGAGTTACATCTGTATTTCGTGGATCTCTTTGCTAGCCCTATTTCTGTGGAATCTGAGAACAGATATTTCGGATCCCTTTGAAGACTATAGGGCCAAAGGAAATATCCTCCGAAAACAAAGAGAAAGAAGCTTTCTGAGAAACTTCGTTGTGTTCTGTGAAATCATCTCACAGAGTTACAGCTTTCCCCTCAAGAAGCCTTTCGCTAAGACAGTTCTTGTGGAATTGGCAAAGTGATATTTGGAAGCCCATAGAGGGCTATGGTGAAAAAGGAAATATCCTCAGATGAAATCTGGAAAGAAGCTTTCTGAGAAACTGCTTAGTGTTCTGTTAATTCATCTCCCAGAGTTACATCTGTATTTCGTGGATCTCTTTGCTAGCCTTATTTCTGTGGAATCTGAGAACAGATATTTCGGATCCCTTTGAAGACTATAGGGCCAAAGGAAATATCCTCCGAAAACAAAGAGAAAGAAGCTTTCTGAGAAACTTCTTTGTGTTCTGTGAAATCATCTCACAGAGTTACAGCTTTCCCCTCAAGAAGCCTTTCGCTAAGACAGTTCTTGTGGAATTCGCAAAGTGATATTTGGAAGCCCTTAGAGGGCTATGGTGAAAAAGGAAATATCCTCAGATGAAATCTGGAAAGAAGCTTTCTGAGAAACTGCTTAGTGTTCTGTTAATTCATCTCCCAGAGTTACATATGTATTTCGTGGATCTCTTTGCTAGAATTATTTCTGTGGAATCTGAGAACAGATATTTCGGATCCCTTCGAAGACTATAGGGCCAAAGGAAATATCCTCCGAAAACAAAGAGAAAGAAGCTTTCTGAGAAACTTCTTTGTGTTTTGTGAAATCATCTCACAGAGTTACAGCTTTCCCCTCAAGAAGCCTTTCGCTAAGACAGTTCTTGTGGAATTGGCAAAGTGATATTTTGAAGCCCATAGACGGCTATGGTGAAAAAGGAAATATCCTCAGATGAAATCTGGAAAGAAGCTTTCTGAGAAACTGCTTGGTGTTCTGTTAATTCATCTCCCAGAGTTACATCTGTATTTCGTGGATCTCTTTGCTAGCTTTATTTCTGTGGAATCTGAGAACAGATATTTCGGATCCCTTTGAAGACTATAGGGCCAAAAGAAATATCCTCCGAAAACAAAGAGAAAGAAGCTTTCTGAGAAACTTCTTTGTGTTCTGTGAAATCATCTCACAGAGTTACAGCTTTCCCCTCAAGAAGCCTTTCGCTAAGACAGTTCTTGTGGAATTGGCAAAGTGATATTTGGAAGCCCATAGAGGGCTATGGTGAAAAAGGAAATATCCTCAGATGAAATCTGGAAAGAAGCTTTCTGAGAAACTGCTTAGTGTTCTGTTAATTCATCTCCCAGAGTTACATCTGTATTTCGTGGATCTCTTTGCTAGCCTTATTTCTGTGGAATCTGAGAACAGTATTTCGGATCCCTTTGAAGAGTATAGGGCCAAAGGAAATATCCTCCGAAAACAAAGAGAAAGAAGCTTTCTGAGAAACTTCTTTGTGTTCTGTGAAATCATCTCACAGAGTTACAGCTTTCCCCTCAAGAAGCCTTTCGCTAAGACAGTTCTTGTGGAATTGGCAAAGTGATATTTGGAAGCCCTTAGAGGGCTATGGTGAAAAAGGAAATATCCTCAGATGAAATCTGGAAAGAAGCTTTCTGAGAAACTGCTTAGTGTTCTGTTAATTCATCTCCCAGAGTTACATCTGTATTTCGTGGATCTCTTTGCTAGCCTTATTTCTGTGGAATCTGAGAACAGATATTTCGGATCCCTTCGAAGACTATAGGGCCAAAGGAAATATCCTCCGAAAACAAAGAGAAAGAAGCTTTCTGAGAAACTTCTTTGTGTTTTGTGAAATCATCTCACAGAGTTACAGCTTTCCCCTCAAGAAGCCTTTCGCTAAGACAGTTCTTGTGGAATTGGCAAAGTGATATTTTGAAGCCCATAGACGGCTATGGTGAAAAAGGAAATATCCTCAGATGAAATCTGGAAAGAAGCTTTCTGAGAAACTGCTTGGTGTTCTGTTAATTCATCTCCCAGAGTTACATCTGTATTTCGTGGATCTCTTTGCTAGCCTTATTTCTGTGGAATCTGAGAACAGTATTTCGGATCCCTTTGAAGAGTATAGGGCCAAAGGAAATATCCTCCGAAAACAAAGAGAAAGAAGCTTTCTGAGAAACTTCTTTGTGTTCTGTGAAATCATCTCACAGAGTTACAGCTTTCCCCTCAAGAAGCCTTTCGCTAAGACAGTTCTTGTGGAATTGGCAAAGTGATATTTTGAAGCCCATAGACGGCTATGGTGAAAAAGGAAATATCCTCAGATGAAATCTGGAAAGAAGCTTTCTGAGAAACTGCTTGGTGTTCTGTTAATTCATCTCCCAGAGTTACATCTGTATTTCGTGGATCTCTTTGCTAGCCTTATTTCTGTGGAATCTGAGAACAGATATTTCGGATCCCTTTGAAGACTATAGGGCCAAAAGAAATATCCTCCGAAAACAAAGAGAAAGAAGCTTTCTGAGAAACTTCTTTGTGTTCTGTGAAATCATCTCACAGAGTTACAGCTTTCCCCTCAAGAAGCCTTTCGCTAAGACAGTTCTTCTGGAATTGGCAAAGTGATATTTTGAAGCCCATAGACGGCTATGGTGAAAAAGGAAATATCCTCAGATGAAATCTGGAAAGAAGCTTTCTGAGAAACTGCTTGGTGTTCTGTTAATTCATCTCCCAGAGTTACATCTGTATTTCGTGGATCTCTTTGCTAGCCTTATTTCTGTGGAATCTGAGAACAGATATTTCGGATCCCTTTGAAGACTATAGGGCCAAAGGAAATATCCTCCGAAAACAAAGAGAAAGAAGCTTTCTGAGAAACTTCTTTGTGTTCTGTGAAATCATCTCACAGAGTTACAGCTTTCCCCTCAAGAAGCCTTTCGCTAAGACAGTTCTTGTGGAATTGGCAAAGTGATATTTGGAAGCCCATAGAGGGCTATGGTGAAAAAGGAAATATCCTCAGATGAAATCTGGAAAGAAGCTTTCTGAGAAACTGCTTAGTGTTCTGTTAATTCATCTCCCAGAGTTACATCTGTATTTCGTGGATCTCTTTGCTAGCCTTATTTCTGTGGAATCTGAGAACAGTATTTCGGATCCCTTTGAAGAGTATAGGGCCAAAGGAAATATCCTCCGAAAACAAAGAGAAAGAAGCTTTCTGAGAAACTTCTTTGTGTTCTGTGAAATCATCTCACAGAGTTACAGCTTTCCCCTCAAGAAGCCTTTCGCTAAGACAGTTCTTGTGGAATTGGCAAAGTGATATTTTGAAGCCCATAGACGGCTATGGTGAAAAAGGAAATATCCTCAGATGAAATCTGGAAAGAAGCTTTCTGAGAAACTGCTTGGTGTTCTGTTAATTCATCTCCCAGAGTTACATCTGTATTTCGTGGATCTCTTTGCTAGCCTTATTTCTGTGGAATCTGAGAACAGATATTTCGGATCCCTTTGAAGACTATAGGGCCAAAAGAAATATCCTCCGAAAACAAAGAGAAAGAAGCTTTCTGAGAAACTTCTTTGTGTTCTGTGAAATCATCTCACAGAGTTACAGCTTTCCCCTCAAGAAGCCTTTCGCTAAGACAGTTCTTGTGGAATTGGCAAAGTGATATTTTGAAGCCCATAGACGGCTATGGTGAAAAAGGAAATATCCTCAGATGAAATCTGGAAAGAAGCTTTCTGAGAAACTGCTTGGTGTTCTGTTAATTCATCTCCCAGAGTTACATCTGTATTTCGTGGATCTCTTTGCTAGCCTTATTTCTGTGGAATCTGAGAACAGATATTTCGGATCCCTTTGAAGACTATAGGGCCAAAGGAAATATCCTCCGAAAACAAAGAGAAAGAAGCTTTCTGAGAAACTTCTTTGTGTTCTGTGAAATCATCACACAGAGTTACAGCTTTCCCCTCAAGAAGCCTTTCGCTAAGACAGTTCTTGTGGAATTGGCAAAGTGATATTTGGAAGCCCATAGAGGGCTATGGTGAAAAAGGAAATATCCTCAGATGAAATCTGGAAAGAAGCTTTCTGAGAAACTGCTTAGTGTTCTGTTAATTCATCTCCCAGAGTTACATCTGCATTTCATGGATCTCTTTGCTAGCCTTATTTCTGTGGAATCTGAGAACAGATATTTCGGATCCCTTCGAAGACTATAGGGCCAAAGGAAATATCCTCCGAAAACAAAGAGAAAGAAGCTTTCTGAGAAACTTCTTTGTGTTTTGTGAAATCATCTCACAGAGTTACAGCTTTCCCCTCAAGAAGCCTTTCGCTAAGACAGTTCTTGTGGAATTGGCAAAGTGATATTTTGAAGCCCATAGACGGCTATGGTGAAAAAGGAAATATCCTCAGATGAAATCTGGAAAGAAGCTTTCTGAGAAACTGCTTGGTGTTCTGTTAATTTATCTCCCAGAGTTACATCTGTATTTCGTGGATCTCTTTGCTAGCCTTATTTCTGTGGAATCTGAGAACAGATATTTCGGATCCCTTTGAAGACTATAGGGCCAAAGGAAATATCCTCCGAAAACAAAGAGAAAGAAGCTTTCTGAGAAACTTCTTTGTGTTCTGTGAAATCATCTCACAGAGTTACAGCTTTCCCCTCAAGAAGCCTTTCGCTAAGACAGTTCTTGTGGAATTGGCAAAGTGATATTTGGAAGCCCATAGAGGGCTATGGTGAAAAAGGAAATATCCTCAGATGAAATCTGGAAAGAAGCTTTCTGAGAAACTGCTTAGTGTTCTGTTAATTCATCTCCCAGAGTTACATCTGTATTTCGTGGATCTCTTTGCTAGCCTTATTTCTGTGGAATCTGAGAACACTATTTCGGATCCCTTTGAAGAGTATAGGGCCAAAGGAAATATCCTCCGAAAACAAAGAGAAAGAAGCTTTCTGAGAAACTTCTTTGTGTTCTGTGAAATCATCTCACAGAGTTACAGCTTTCCCCTCAAGAAGCCTTTCGCTAAGACAGTTCTTGTGGAATTGGCAAAGTGATATTTGGAAGCCCATAGAGGGCTATGGTGAAAAAGGAAATATCCTCAGATGAAATCTGGAAAGAAGCTTTCTGAGAAACTGCTTAGTGTTCTGTTAATTCATCTCCCAGAGTTACATCTGTATTTCGTGGATCTCTTTGCTAGCCTTATTTCTGTGGAATCTGAGAACAGATATTTCGGATCCCTTTGAAGACTATAGGGCCAAAGGAAATATCCTCCGAAAACAAATAGAAAGAAGCTTTCTGAGAAACTTCTTTGTGTTTTGTGAAATCATCTCACAGAGTTACAGCTTTCCCCTCAAGAAGCCTTTCGCTAAGACAGTTCTTGTGGAATTGGCAAAGTGATATTTGGAAGCCCATAGAGGGCTATGGTGAAAAAGGAAATATCCTCAGATGAAATCTGGAAAGAAGCTTTCTGAGAAACTGCTTAGTGTTCTGTTAATTCATCTCCCAGAGTTACATCTGTATTTCGTGGATCTCTTTGCTAGCCTTATTTCTGTGGAATCTGAGAACAGATATTTCGGATCCCTTTGAAGACTATAGGGCCAAAGGAAATATCCTGCGAAAACAAAGAGAAGGAAGCTTTCTGAGAAACTTCTTTGTGTTCTGTGAAATCATCTCACAGAGTTACAGCTTTCCCCTCAAGAAGCCTTTCGCTAAGACAGTTCTTGTGGAATTGGCAAAGTGATATTTGGAAGCCCATAGAGGGCTACGGTGAAAAAGGAAATATCCTCAGATGAAATCTGGAAAGAAGCTTTCTGAGAAACTGCTTAGTGTTCTGTTAATTCATCTCACAGAGTTACATCTTTATTTCGTGGATCACTTTGCTAGCCTTATTTCTGTGGAATCTGAGAACAGATATTTCGGATCCCTTCGAAGACTATAGGGCCAAGGAAATATCCTCCGATAGCAAAGAGAAAGAAGCTTTCTGAGAAACTTCTTTGTGTTTTGTGAAATCATCTCACAGAGTTACAGCATTCCCCTCAAGAAGCCTTTCGCAAAGACAGTTCTTGTGGAATTGGCAAAGTGATATTTGGAAGCCCATAGAGGGCTATGGTGAAAAAGAAAATATCCTAAGATGAAATCTGGAAAGAAGGTTTCTGAGAAACTGCTTAGTGTTCTGTTAATTCATCTCCCAGAGTTACATCTGTATTTCGTGGATCTCTTTGCTAGCCTTATTTCTGTGGAATCTGAGAACAGATATTTCGGATCCCTTTGAAGACTATAGGGCCAAAGGAAATATCCTCCGAAAACAAAAAGAAAGAAGCTTTCTGAGAAACTTCGTTGTGTTCTGTGAAATCATCTCACAGAGTTACAGCTTTCCCCTCAAGAAGCCTTTCGCTAAGACAGTTCTTGTGGAATTGGCAAAGTGATATTTGGAAGCCCATAGAGGGCTATGGTGAAAAAGGAAATATCCTCAGATGAAATCTGGAAAGAAGCTTTCTGAGAAACTGCTTAGTGTTCTGTTAATTCATCTCCCAGAGTTACATCTGTATTTCGTGGATCTCTTTGCTAGCCTTATTTCTGTGGAATCTGAGAACAGATATTTCGGATCCCTTTGAAGACTATAGGGCCAAAGGAAATATCCTCCGAAAACAAAGAGAAAGAAGCTTTCTAAGAAACTTCTTTGTGTTCTGTGAAATCATCTCACAGAGTTACAGCTTTCCCCTCAAGAAGCCTTTCGCTAAGACAGTTCTTGTGGAATTGGCAAAGTGATATTTGGAAGCCCTTAGAGGGCTATGGTGAAAAAGGAAATATCCTCAGATGAAATCTGGAAAGAAGCTTTCTGAGAAACTGCTTAGTGTTCTGTTAATTCATCTCCCAGAGTTACATCTGTATTTCGTGGATCTCTTTGCTAGCCTTATTTCTGTGGAATCTGAGAACAGATATTTCGGATCCCTTCAAAGACTATAGGGCCAAAGGAAATATCCTCCGAAAACAAAGAGAAAGAAACTTTCTGAGAAACTTCTTTGTGTTTTGTGAAATCATCTCACAGAGTTACAGCTTTCCCCTCAAGAAGCCTTTCGCTAAGACAGTTCTTGTGGAATTGGCAAAGTGATATTTTGAAGCCCATAGACGGCTATGGTGAAAAAGGAAATATCCTCAGATGAAATCTGGAAAGAAGCTTTCTGAGAAACTGCTTAGTGTTCTGTTAATTCATCTCCCAGAGTTACATCTGTATTTCGTGGATCTCTTTGCTAGCCTTATTTCTGTGGAATCTGAGAACAGATATTTCGGATCCCTTTGAAGACTATAGGGCCAAAGGAAATATCCTCCGAAAACAAAGAGAAAGAAGCTTTCTGAGAAACTTCTTTGTGTTCTGTGAAATCATCTCACAGAGTTACAGCTTTCCCCTCAAGAAGCCTTTCGCTAAGACAGTTCTTGTGGAATTGGCAAAGTGATATTTGGAAGCCCATAGAGGGCTATGGTGAAAAAGGAAATATCCTCAGATGAAATCTGGAAAGAAGCTTTCTGAGAAACTGCTTAGTGTTCTGTTAATTCATCTCCCAGAGTTACATCTGTATTTCGTGGATCTCTTTGCTAGCCTTATTTCTGTGGAATCTGAGAACAGATATTTCGGATCCCTTTGAAGACTATAGGGCCAAAGGAAATATCCTCCGAAAACAAAGAGAAATAAGCTTTCTGAGAAACTTCTTTGTGTTTTGTGAAATCATCTCACAGAGTTACAGCTTTCCCCTCAAGAAGCCTTTCGCTAAGACAGTTCTTGTGGAATTGGAAAAGTGATATTTGGAAGCCCATAGAGGGCTATGGTGAAAAAGGAAATATCCTCAGATGAAATCTGGAAAGAAGCTTTCTGAGAAACTGCTTAGTGTTCTGTTAATTCATCTCCCAGAGTTACATCTGTATTTCGTGGATCTCTTTGCTAGCCTTATTTCTGTGGAATCTGAGAACAGATATTTCGGATCCCTTCGAAGACTATAGGGCCAAAGGAAATATCCTCCGAAAACAAAGAGAAAGAAGCTTTCTGAGAAACTTCTTTGTGTTTTGTGAAGTCATCTCACAGAGTTACAGCTTTCCCCTCAAGAAGCCTTTCGCTAAGACAGTTCTTGTGGAATTGGCAAAGTGATATTTTGAAGCCCATAGACGGCTATGGTGAAAAAGGAAGTATCCTCAGATGAAATCTGGAAAGAAGCTTTCTGAGAAACTGCTTGGTGTTCTGTTAATTCATCTCCCAGAGTTACATCTGTATTTCGTGGATCTCTTTGCTAGCCTTATTTCTGTGGAATCTGAGAACAGATATTTCGGATCCCTTTGAAGACTATAGGGCCAAAAGAAATATCCTCCGAAAACAAAGAGAAAGAAGCTTTCTGAGAAACTTCTTTGTGTTCTGTGAAATCATCTCACAGAGTTACAGCTTTCCCCTCAAGAAGCCTTTCGCTAAGACAGTTCTTGTGGAATTGGCAAAGTGATATTTGGAAGCCCCTAGAGGGCTATGGTGAAAAAGGAAATATCCTCAGATGAAATCTGGAAAGAAGCTTTCTGAGAAACTGCTTAGTGTTCTGTTAATTCATCTCCCAGAGTTACATCTGTATTTCGTGGATCTCTTTGCTAGCCTTATTTCTGTGGAATCTGAGAACAGTATTTCGGATCCCTTTGAAGAGTATAGGGCCAAAGGAAATATCCTCCGAAAACAAAGAGAAAGAAGCTTTCTGAGAAACTTCTTTGTGTTCTCTGAAATCATCTCACAGAGTTACAGCTTTCCCCTCAAGAAGCCTTTCGCTAAGACAGTTCTTGTGGAATTGGCAAAGTGATATTTTGAAGCCCATAGACGGCTATGGTGAAAAAGGAAATATCCTCAGATGAAATCTGGAAAGAAGCTTTCTGAGAAACTGCTTGGTGTTCTGTTAATTCATCTCCCAGAGTTACATCTGTATTTCGTGGATCTCTTTGCTAGCCTTATTTCTGTGGAATCTGAGAACAGATATTTCGGATCCCTTTGAAGACTATAGGGCCAAAGGAAATATCCTCCGAAAACAAAGAGAAAGAAGCTTTCTGAGAAACTTCTTTGTGTTCTGTGAAATCATCTCACAGAGTTACAGCTTTCCCCTCAAGAAGCCTTTCGCTAAGACAGTTCTTGTGGAATTGGCAAAGTGATATTTGGAAGCCCATAGAGGGCTATGGTGAAAAAGGAAATATCCTCAGATGAAATCTGGAAAGAAGCTTTCTGAGAAACTGCTTAGTGTTCTGTTAATTCATCTCCCAGAGTTACATCTGTATTTCGTGGATCTCTTTGCTAGCCTTATTTCTGTGGAATCTGAGAACACTATTTCGGATCCCTTTGAAGAGTATAGGGCCAAAGGAAATATCCTCCGAAAACAAAGAGAAAGAAGCTTTCTGAGAAACTTCTTTGTGTTCTGTGAAATCATCTCACAGAGTTACAGCTTTCCCCTCAAGAAGCCTTTCGCTAAGACAGTTCTTGTGGAATTGGCAAAGTGATATTTGGAAGCCCATAGAGGGCTATGGTGAAAAAGGAAATATCCTCAGATGAAATCTGGAAAGAAGCTTTCTGAGAAACTGCTTAGTGTTCTGTTAATTCATCTCCCAGAGTTACATCTGCATTTCGTGGATCTCTTTGCTAGCCTTATTTCTGTGGAATCTGAGAACAGATATTTCGGATCCCTTCGAAGACTATAGGGCCAAAGGAAATATCCTCCGAAAACAAAGAGAAAGAAGCTTTCTGAGAAACTTCTTTGTGTTTTGTGAAATCATCTCACAGAGTTACAGCTTTCCCCTCAAGAAGCCTTTCGCTAAGACAGTTCTTGTGGAATTGGCAAAGTGATATTTTGAAGCCCATAGACGGCTATGGTGAAAAAGGAAATATCCTCAGATGAAATCTGGAAAGAAGCTTTCTGAGAAACTGCTTGGTGTTCTGTTAATTCATCTCCCAGAGTTACATCTGTATTTCGTGGATCTCTTTGCTAGCCTTATTTCTGTGGAATCTGAGAACAGATATTTCGGATCCCTTTGAAGACTATAGGGCCAAAGGAAATATCCTCCGAAAACAAAGAGAAAGAAGCTTTCTGAGAAACTTCTTTGTGTTCTGTGAAATCATCTCACAGAGTTACAGCTTTCCCCTCAAGAAGCCTTTCGCTAAGACAGTTCTTGTGGAATTGGCAAAGTGATATTTGGAAGCCCATAGAGGGCTATGGTGAAAAAGGAAATATCCTCAGATGAAATCTGGAAAGAAGCTTTCTGAGAAACTGCTTAGTGTTCTGTTAATTCATCTCCCAGAGTTACATCTGTATTTCGTGGATCTCTTTGCTAGCCTTATTTCTGTGGAATCTGAGAACACTATTTCGGATCCCTTTGAAGAGTATAGGGCCAAAGGAAATATCCTCCGAAAACAAAGAGAAAGAAGCTTTCTGAGAAACTTCTTTGTGTTCTGTGAAATCATCTCACAGAGTTACAGCTTTCCCCTCAAGAAGCCTTTCGCTAAGACAGTTCTTGTGGAATTGGCAAAGTGATATTTGGA
Source organism: Macaca fascicularis (assembly GCF_037993035.2). Classification (NCBI taxonomy): domain Eukaryota; kingdom Metazoa; phylum Chordata; class Mammalia; order Primates; family Cercopithecidae; genus Macaca; species Macaca fascicularis. The sequence goes on from NC_088378.1 coordinate 52,342,319, forward strand.
AGCCCATAGAGGGCTATGGTGAAAAAGGAAATATCCTCAGATGAAATCTGGAAAGAAGCTTTCTGAGAAACTGCTTAGTGTTCTGTTAATTCATCTCCCAGAGTTACATCTGTATTTCGTGGATCTCTTTGCTAGCCTTATTTCTGTGGAATCTGAGAACAGATATTTCGGATCCCTTTGAAGACTATAGGGCCAAAGGAAATATCCTCCGAAAACAAATAGAAAGAAGCTTTCTGAGAAACTTCTTTGTGTTTTGTGAAATCATCTCACAGAGTTACAGCTTTCCCCTCAAGAAGCCTTTCGCTAAGACAGTTCTTGTGGAATTGGCAATGTGATATTTGGAAGCCCATAGAGGGCTATGGTGAAAAAGGAAATATCCTCAGATGAAATCTGGAAAGAAGCTTTCTGAGAAACTGCTTAGTGTTCTGTTAATTCATCTCCCAGAGTTACATCTGTATTTCGTGGATCTCTTTGCTAGCCTTATTTCTGTGGAATCTGAGAACAGATATTTCGGATCCCTTTGAAGACTATAGGGCCAAAGGAAATATCCTCCGAAAACAAAGAGAAAGAAGCTTTCTGAGAAACTTCTTTGTGTTCTGTGAAATCATCTCACAGAGTTACAGCTTTCCCCTCAAGAAGCCTTTCGCTAAGACAGTTCTTGTGGAATTGGCAAAGTGATATTTGGAAGCCCATAGAGGGCTACGGTGAAAAAGGAAATATCCTCAGATGAAATCTGGAAAGAAGCTTTCTGAGAAACTGCTTAGTGTTCTGTTAATTCATCTCACAGAGTTACATCTTTATTTCGTGGATCTCTTTGCTAGCCTTATTTCTGTGGAATCTGAGAACAGATATTTCGGATCCCTTCGAAGACTATAGGGCCAAGGAAATATCCTCCGATAGCAAAGAGAAAGAAGCTTTCTGAGAAACTTCTTTGTGTTTTGTGAAATCATCTCACAGAGTTACAGCATTCCCCTCAAGAAGCCTTTCGCAAAGACAGTTCTTGTGGAATTGGCAAAGTGATATTTGGAAGCCCATAGAGGGCTATGGTGAAAAAGAAAATATCCTGAGATGAAATCTGGAAAGAAGCTTTCTGAGAAACTGCTTAGTGTTCTGTTAATTCATCTCCCAGAGTTACATCTGTATTTCGTGGATCTCTTTGCTAGCCTTATTTCTGTGGAATCTGAGAACAGATATTTCGGATCCCTTTGAAGACTATAGGGCCAAAGGAAATATCCTCCGAAAACAAAAAGAAAGAAGCTTTCTGAGAAACTTCGTTGTGTTCTGTGAAATCATCTCACAGAGTTACAGCTTTCCCCTCAAGAAGCCTTTCGCTAAGACAGTTCTTGTGGAATTGGCAAAGTGATATTTGGAAGCCCATAGAGGGCTATGGTGAAAAAGGAAATATCCTCAGATGAAATCTGGAAAGAAGCTTTCTGAGAAACTGCTTAGTGTTCTGTTAATTCATCTCCCAGAGTTACATCTGTATTTCGTGGATCTCTTTGCTAGCCTTATTTCTGTGGAATCTGAGAACAGATATTTCGGATCCCTTTGAAGACTATAGGGCCAAAGGAAATATCCTCCGAAAACAAAGAGAAAGAAGCTTTCTAAGAAACTTCTTTGTGTTTTGTGAAATCATCTCACAGAGTTACAGCTTTCCCCTCAAGAAGCCTTTCGCTAAGACAGTTCTTGTGGAATTGGCAAAGTGATATTTTGAAGCCCATAGAGGGCTATGGTGAAAAAGGAAATATCCTCAGATGAAATCTGGAAAGAAGCTTTCTGAGAAACTGCTTAGTGTTCTGTTAATTCATCTCCCAGAGTTACATCTGTATTTCGTGGATCTCTTTGCTAGCCTTATTTCTGTGGAATCTGAGAACAGATATTTCGGATCCCTTTGAAGACTATAGGGCCAAAGGAAATATCCTCCGAAAACAAAGAGAAAGAAGCTTTCTGAGAAACTTCTTTGTGTTCTGTGAAATCATCTCACAGAGTTACAGCTTTCCCCTCAAGAAGCCTTTCGCTAAGACAGTTCTTGTGGAATTGGCAAAGTGATATTTGGAAGCCCATAGAGGGCTATGGTGAAAAAGGAAATATCCTCAGATGAAATCTGGAAAGAAGCTTTCTGAGAAACTGCTTAGTGTTCTGTTAATTCATCTCCCAGAGTTACATCTGTATTTCGTGGATCTCTTTGCTAGCCTTATTTCTGTGGAATCTGAGAACAGATATTTCGGATCCCTTTGAAGACTATAGGGCCAAAGGAAATATCCTCCGAAAACAAAGAGAAATAAGCTTTCTGAGAAACTTCTTTGTGTTTTGTGAAATCATCTCACAGAGTTACAGCTTTCCCCTCAAAGAGGCCTTTCGCTAAGACAGTTCTTGTGGAATTGGAAAAGTGATATTTGGAAGCCCATAGAGGGCTATGGTGAAAAAGGAAATATCCTCAGATGAAATCTGGAAAGAAGCTTTCTGAGAAACTGCTTAGTGTTCTGTTAATTCATCTCCCAGAGTTACATCTGTATTTCGTGGATCTCTTTGCTAGCCTTATTTCTGTGGAATCTGAGAACAGATATTTCGGATCCCTTCGAAGACTATAGGGCCAAAGGAAATATCCTCCGAAAACAAAGAGAAAGAAGCTTTCTGAGAAACTTCTTTGTGTTTTGTGAAATCATCTCACAGAGTTACAGCTTTCCCCTCAAGAAGCCTTTCGCTAAGACAGTTCTTGTGGAATTGGCAAAGTGATATTTTGAAGCCCATAGACGGCTATGGTGAAAAAGGAAGTATCCTCAGATGAAATCTGGAAAGAAGCTTTCTGAGAAACTGCTTGGTGTTCTGTTAATTCATCTCCCAGAGTTACATCTGTATTTCGTGGATCTCTTTGCTAGCCTTATTTCTGTGGAATCTGAGAACAGATATTTCGGATCCCTTTGAAGACTATAGGGCCAAAAGAAATATCCTCCGAAAACAAAGAGAAAGAAGCTTTCTGAGAAACTTCTTTGTGTTCTGTGAAATCATCTCACAGAGTTACAGCTTTCCCCTCAAGAAGCCTTTCGCTAAGACAGTTCTTGTGGAATTGGCAAAGTGATATTTGGAAGCCCATAGAGGGCTATGGTGAAAAAGGAAATATCCTCAGATGAAATCTGGAAAGAAGCTTTCTGAGAAACTGCTTAGTGTTCTGTTAATTCATCTCCCAGAGTTACATCTGTATTTCGTGGATCTCTTTGCTAGCCTTATTTCTGTGGAATCTGAGAACAGTATTTCGGATCCCTTTGAAGAGTATAGGGCCAAAGGAAATATCCTCCGAAAACAAAGAGAAAGAAGCTTTCTGAGAAACTTCTTTGTGTTCTCTGAAATCATCTCACAGAGTTACAGCTTTCCCCTCAAGAAGCCTTTCGCTAAGACAGTTCTTGTGGAATTGGCAAAGTGATATTTTGAAGCCCATAGACGGCTATGGTGAAAAAGGAAATATCCTCAGATGAAATCTGGAAAGAAGCTTTCTGAGAAACTGCTTGGTGTTCTGTTAATTCATCTCCCAGAGTTACATCTGTATTTCGTGGATCTCTTTGCTAGCCTTATTTCTGTGGAATCTGAGAACAGATATTTCGGATCCCTTTGAAGACTATAGGGCCAAAGGAAATATCCTCCGAAAACAAAGAGAAAGAAGCTTTCTGAGAAACTTCTTTGTGTTCTGTGAAATAATCTCACAGAGTTACAGCTTTCCCCTCAAGAAGCCTTTCGCTAAGACAGTTCTTGTGGAATTGGCAAAGTGATATTTGGAAGCCCATAGAGGGCTATGGTGAAAAAGGAAATATCCTCAGATGAAATCTGGAAAGAAGCTTTCTGAGAAACTGCTTAGTGTTCTGTTAATTCATCTCCCAGAGTTACATCTGTATTTCGTGGATCTCTTTGCTAGCCTTATTTCTGTGGAATCTGAGAACACTATTTCGGATCCCTTTGAAGAGTATAGGGCCAAAGGAAATATCCTCCGAAAACAAAGAGAAAGAAGCTTTCTGAGAAACTTCTTTGTGTTCTGTGAAATCATCTCACAGAGTTACAGCTTTCCCCTCAAGAAGCCTTTCGCTAAGACAGTTCTTGTGGAATTGGCAAAGTGATATTTGGAAGCCCATAGAGGGCTATGGTGAAAAAGGAAATATCCTCAGACGAAATCTGGAAAGAAGCTTTCTGAGAAACTGCTTAGTGTTCTGTTAATTCATCTCCCAGAGTTACATCTGTATTTCGTGGATCTCTTTGCTAGCCTTATTTCTGTGCAATCTGAGAACAGATATTTCGGATCCCTTTGAAGACTATAGGGCCAAAGGAAATATCCTCCGAAAACAAATAGAAAGAAGCTTTCTGAGAAACTTCTTTGTGTTTTGTGAAATCATCTCACAGAGTTACAGCTTTCCCCTCAAGAAGCCTTTCACTAAGACAGTTCTTGTGGAATTGGCAATGTGATATTTGGAAGCCCATAGAGGGCTATGGTGAAAAAGGAAATATCCTCAGATGAAATCTGGAAAGAAGCTTTCTGAGAAACTGCTTAGTGTTCTGTTAATTCATCTCCCAGAGTTACATCTGTATTTCGTGGATCTCTTTGCTAGCCTTATTTCTGTGGAATCTGAGAACAGATATTTCGGATCCCTTTGAAGACTATAGGGCCAAAGGAAATATCCTCCGAAAACAAAGAGAAAGAAGCTTTCTGAGAAACTTCTTTGTGTTCTGTGAAATCATCTCACAGAGTTACAGCTTTCCCCTCAAGAAGCCTTTCGCTAAGACAGTTCTTGTGGAATTGGCAAAGTGATATTTGGAAGCCCATAGAGGGCTACGGTGAAAAAGGAAATATCCTCAGATGAAATCTGGAAAGAAGCTTTCTGAGAAACTGCTTAGTGTTCTGTTAATTCATCTCACAGAGTTACATCTTTATTTCGTGGATCACTTTGCTAGCCTTATTTCTGTGGAATCTGAGAACAGATATTTCGGATCCCTTCGAAGACTATAGGGCCAAGGAAATATCCTCCGATAGCAAAGAGAAAGAAGCTTTCTGAGAAACTTCTTTGAGTTTTGTGAAATCATCTCACAGAGTTACAGCATTCCCCTCAAGAAGCCTTTCGCAAAGACAGTTCTTGTGGAATTGGCAAAGTGATATTTGGAAGCCCATAGAGGGCTATGGTGAAAAAGAAAATATCCTAAGATGAAATCTGGAAAGAAGCTTTCTGAGAAACTGCTTAGTGTTCTGTTAATTCATCTCCCAGAGTTACATCTGTATTTCGTGGATCTCTTTGCTAGCCTTATTTCTGTGGAATCTGAGAACAGATATTTCGGATCCCTTTGAAGACTATAGGGCCAAAGGAAATATCCTCCGAAAACAAAAAGAAAGAAGCTTTCTGAGAAACTTCGTTGTGTTCTGTGAAATCATCTCACAGAGTTACAGCTTTCCCCTCAAGAAGCCTTTCGCTAAGACAGTTCTTGTGGAATTGGCAAAGTGATATTTGGAAGCCCATAGAGGGCTATGGTGAAAAAGGAAATATCCTCCGATGAAATCTGGAAAGAAGCTTTCTGAGAAACTGCTTAGTGTTCTGTTAATTCATCTCCCAGAGTTACATCTGTATTTCGTGGATCTCTTTGCTAGCCTTATTTCTGTGGAATCTGAGAACAGATATTTCGGATCCCTTTGAAGACTATAGGGCCAAAGGAAATATCCTCCGAAAACAAAGAGAAAGAAGCTTTCTAAGAAACTTCTTTGTGTTCTGTGAAATCATCTCACAGAGTTACAGCTTTCCCCTCAAGAAGCCTTTCGCTAAGACAGTTCTTGTGGAATTGGCAAAGTGATATTTGGAAGCCCTTAGAGGGCTATGGTGAAAAAGGAAATATCCTCAGATGAAATCTGGAAAGAAGCTTTCTGAGAAACTGCTTAGTGTTCTGTTAATTCATCTCCCAGAGTTACATCTGTATTTCGTGGATCTCTTTGCTAGCCTTATTTCTGTGGAATCTGAGAACAGATATTTCGGATCCCTTTGAAGACTATAGGGCCAAAAGAAATATCCTCCGAAAACAAAGAGAAAGAAGCTTTCTGAGAAACTTCTTTGTGTTCTGTGAAATCATCTCACAGAGTTACAGCTTTCCCCTCAAGAAGCCTTTCGCTAAGACAGTTCTTGTGGAATTGGCAAAGTGATATTTGGAAGCCCATAGAGGGCTATGGTGAAAAAGGAAATATCCTCAGATGAAATCTGGAAAGAAGCTTTCTGAGAAACTGCTTAGTGTTCTGTTAATTCATCTCCCAGAGTTACATCTGTATTTCGTGGATCTCTTTGCTAGCCTTATTTCTGTGGAATCTGAGAACAGTATTTCGGATCCCTTTGAAGAGTATAGGGCCAAAGGAAATATCCTCCGAAAACAAAGAGAAAGAAGCTTTCTGAGAAACTTCTTTGTGTTCTCTGAAATCATCTCACAGAGTTACAGCTTTCCCCTCAAGAAGCCTTTCGCTAAGACAGTTCTTGTGGAATTGGCAAAGTGATATTTTGAAGCCCATAGACGGCTATGGTGAAAAAGGAAATATCCTCAGATGAAATCTGGAAAGAAGCTTTCTGAGAAACTGCTTAGTGTTCTGTTAATTCATCTCCCAGAGTTACATCTGTATTTCGTGGATCTCTTTGCTAGCCTTATTTCTGTGGAATCTGAGAACAGATATTTCGGATCCCTTTGAAGACTATAGGGCCAAAGGAAATATCCTCCGAAAACAAAGAGAAAGAAGCTTTCTGAGAAACTTCTTTGTGTTTTGTGAAATCATCTCACAGAGTTACAGCTTTCCCCTCAAGAAGCCTTTCGCTAAGACAGTTCTTGTGGAATTGGCAAAGTGATATTTGGAAGCCCATAGAGGGCTATGGTGAAAAAGGAAATATCCTAAGATGAAATCTGGAAAGAAGCTTTCTGAGAAACTGCTTGGTGTTCTGTTAATTCATCTCCCAGAGTTACATCTGTATTTCGTGGATCTCTTTGCTAGCCTTATTTCTGTGGAATCTGAGAACAGATATTTCGGATCCCTTTGAAGACTATAGGGCCAAAGGAAATATCCTCCGAAAACAAAGAGAAAGAAGCTTTCTGAGAAACTTCTTTGTGTTCTGTGAAATCATCTCACAGAGTTACAGCTTTCCCCTCAAGAAGCCTTTCGCTAAGACAGTTCTTGTGGAATTGGCAAAGTGATATTTGGAAGCCCATAGAGGGCTATGGTGAAAAAGGAAATATCCTCAGATGAAATCTGGAAAGAAGCTTTCTGAGAAACTGCTTAGTGTTCTGTTAATTCATCTCCCAGAGTTACATCTGTATTTCGTGGATCTCTTTGCTAGCCTTATTTCTGTGGAATCTGAGAACAGATATTTCGGATCCCTTCGAAGACTATAGGGCCAAAGGAAATATCCTCCGAAAACAAAGAGAAAGAAGCTTTCTGAGAAACTTCTTTGTGTTTTGTGAAATCATCTCACAGAGTTACAGCTTTCCCCTCAAGAAGCCTTTCGCTAAGACAGTTCTTGTGGAATTGGCAAAGTGATATTTTGAAGCCCATAGACGGCTATGGTGAAAAAGGAAATATCCTCAGATGAAATCTGGAAAGAAGCTTTCTGAGAAACTGCTTGGTGTTCTGTTAATTCATCTCCCAGAGTTACATCTGTATTTCGTGGATCTCTTTGCTAGCCTTATTTCTGTGGAATCTGAGAACAGATATTTCGGATCCCTTTGAAGACTATAGGGCCAAAGGAAATATCCTCCGAAAACAAAGAGAAAGAAGCTTTCTGAGAAACTTCTTTGTGTTCTGTGAAATCATCTCACAGAGTTACAGCTTTCCCCTCAAGAAGCCTTTCGCTAAGACAGTTCTTGTGGAATTGGCAAAGTGATATTTGGAAGCCCATAGAGGGCTATGGTGAAAAAGGAAATATCCTCAGATGAAATCTGGAAAGAAGCTTTCTGAGAAACTGCTTAGTGTTCTGTTAATTCATCTCCCAGAGTTACATCTGTATTTCGTGGATCTCTTTGCTAGCCTTATTTCTGTGGAATCTGAGAACAGTATTTCGGATCCCTTTGAAGAGTATAGGGCCAAAGGAAATATCCTCCGAAAACAAAGAGAAAGAAGCTTTCTGAGAAACTTCTTTGTGTTCTGTGAAATCATCTCACAGAGTTACAGCTTTCCCCTCAAGAAGCCTTTCGCTAAGACAGTTCTTGTGGAATTGGCAAAGTGATATTTTGAAGCCCATAGACGGCTATGGTGAAAAAGGAATTATCCTCAGATGAAATCTGGAAAGAAGCTTTCTGAGAAACTGCTTAGTGTTCTGTTAATTCATCTCCCAGAGTTACATCTGTATTTCGTGGATCTCTTTGCTAGCCTTATTTCTGTGGAATCTGAGAACAGATATTTCGGATCCCTTCGAAGACTATAGGGCCAAAGGAAATATCCTCCGAAAACAAAGAGAAAGAAGCTTTCTGAGAAACTTCTTTGTGTTTTGTGAAATCATCTCACAGAGTTACAGCTTTCCCCTCAAGAAGCCTTTCGCTAAGACAGTTCTTGTGGAATTGGCAAAGTGATATTTTGAAGCCCATAGACGGCTATGGTGAAAAAGGAAATATCCTCAGATGAAATCTGGAAAGATGCTTTCTGAGAAACTGCTTGGTGTTCTGTTAATTCATCTCCCAGAGTAACATCTGTATTTCGTGGATCTCTTTGCTAGCCTTATTTCTGTGGAATCTGAGAACAGATATTTCGGATCCCTTTGAAGACTATAGGGCCAAAGGAAATATCCTCCGAAAACAAAGAGAAAGAAGCTTTCTGAGAAACTTCTTTGTGTTCTGTGAAATCATCTCACAGAGTTACAGCTTTCCCCTCAAGAAGCCTTTCGCTAAGACAGTTCTTGTGGAATTGGCCAAGTGATATTTGGAAGCCCATAGAGGGCTATGGTGAAAAAGGAAATATCCTCAGATGAAATCTGGAAAGAAGCTTTCTGAGAAACTGCTTAGTGTTCTGTTAATTCATCTCCCAGAGTTACATCTGTATTTCGTGGATCTCTTTGCTAGCCTTATTTCTGTGGAATCTGAGAACAGATATTTCGGATCCCTTTGAAGACTATAGGGCCAAAGGAAATATCCTCCGAAAACAAATAGAAAGAAGCTTTCTGAGAAACTTCTTTGTGTTTTGTGAAATCATCTCACAGAGTTACAGCTTTCCCCTCAAGAAGCCTTTCGCTAAGACAGTTCTTGTGGAATTGGCAATGTGATATTTGGAAGCCCATAGAGGGCTATGGTGAAAAAGGAAATATCCTCAGATGAAATCTGGAAAGAAGCTTTCTGAGAAACTGCTTAGTGTTCTGTTAATTCATCTCCCAGAGTTACATCTGTATTTCGTGGATCTCTTTGCTAGCCTTATTTCTGTGGAATCTGAGAACAGATATTTCGGATCCCTTTGAAGACTATAGGGCCAAAGGAAATATCCTCCGAAAACAAAGAGAAAGAAGCTTTCTGAGAAACTTCTTTGTGTTCTGTGAAATCATCTCACAGAGTTACAGCTTTCCCCTCAAGAAGCCTTTCGCTAAGACAGTTCTTGTGGAATTGGCAAAGTGATATTTGGAAGCCCATAGAGGGCTATGGTGAAAAAGGAAATATCCTCAGATGAAATCTGGAAAGAAGCTTTCTGAGAAACTGCTTAGTGTTCTGTTAATTCATCTCCCAGAGTTACATCTCTATTTCGTGGATCTCTTTGCTAGCCTTATTTCTGTGGAATCTGAGAACAGATATTTCGGATCCCTTTGAAGACTATAGGGCCAAAGGAAATATCCTCCGAAAACAAAGAGAAAGAAGCTTTCTGAGAAACTTCTTTGTGTTTTGTGAAATAATCTCACAGAGTTACAGCTTTCCCCTCAAGAAGCCTTTCGCTAAGACAGTTCTTGTGGAATTGGCAAAGTGATATTTGGAAGCCCATAGAGGGCTATGGTGAAAAAGGAAATATCCTCAGATGAAATCTGGAAAGAAGCTTTCTGAGAAACTGCTTAGTGTTCTGTTAATTCATCTCCCAGAGTTACATCTGTATTTCGTGGATCTCTTTGCTAGCCTTATTTCTGTGGAATCTGAGAACAGATATTTCGGATCCCTTTGAAGACTGTAGGGCCAAAGGAAATATCCTCCGAAAACAAAGAGAAAGAAGCTTTCTGAGAAACTTCTTTGTGTTTTGTGAAATCATCTCACAGAGTTACAGGTTTCCCCTCAAGAAGTCTTTCGCTAAGACAGTTCTTGTGGAATTGGCAAAGTGATATTTTGAAGCCCATAGACGGCTATGGTGAAAAAGGAAATATCCTCAGATGAAATCTGGAAAGAAGCTTTCTGAGAAACTGCTTAGTGTTCTGTTAATTCATCTCCCAGAGTTACATCTGTATTTCGTGGATCTCTTTGCTAGCCTTATTTCTGTGGAATCTGAGAACAGATATTTCGGATCCCTTTGAAGACTATAGGGCCAAAGGAAATATCCTCCGATAACAAAGAGAAAGAAGCTTTCTGAGAAACTTCGTTGTGTTCTGTGAAATCATCTCACAGAGTTACAGCTTTCCCCTCAAGAAGCCTTTCGCTAAGACAGTTCTTGTGGAATTGGCAAAGTGATATTTGGAAGCCCATAGAGGGCTATGGTGAAAAAGGAAATATCCTCAGATGAAATCTGGAAAGAAGCTTTCTGAGAAACTGCTTAGTGTTCTGTTAATTCATCTCCCATAGTTACATCTGTATTTCGTGGATCTCTTTGCTAGCCTTATTTCTGTGGAATCCGAGAACAGATGTTTCGGATCGCTATGATGACTATAGGGCCAAAGAAAATATCCTCCGATAACAAAGAGAAAGAAGCTTTCTGAGAAACTTCTTTGTGTTCTGTGAAATCATCTCACAGAGTTACAGCTTTCCCCTCAAGAAGCCTTTCGCTAAGACAGTTCTTGTGGAATTGGCCAAGTGATATTTGGAAGCCCATAGAGGGCTATGGTGAAAAAGGAAATATCCTCAGATGAAATCTGGAAAGAAGCTTTCTGAGAAACTGCTTAGTGTTCTGTTAATTCATCTCCCAGAGTTACATCTGTATTTCGTGGATCTCTTTGCTAGCCTTATTTCTGTGGAATCTGAGAACAGATATTTCGGATCCCTTTGAAGACTATAGGGCCAAAGGAAATATCCTCCGAAAACAAATAGAAAGAAGCTTTCTGAGAAACTTCTTTGTGTTTTGTGAAATCATCTCACAGAGTTACAGCTTTCCCCTCAAGAAGCCTTTCGCTAAGACAGTTCTTGTGGAATTGGCAATGTGATATTTGGAAGCCCATAGAGGGCTATGGTGAAAAAGGAAATATCCTCAGATGAAATCTGGAAAGAAGCTTTCTGAGAAACTGCTTAGTGTTCTGTTAATTCATCTCCCAGAGTTACATCTGTATTTCGTGGATCTCTTTGCTAGCCTTATTTCTGTGGAATCTGAGAACAGATATTTCGGATCCCTTTGAAGACTATAGGGCCAAAGGAAATATCCTCCGAAAACAAAGAGAAAGAAGCTTTCTGAGAAACTTCTTTGTGTTCTGTGAAATCATCTCACAGAGTTACAGCTTTCCCCTCAAGAAGCCTTTCGCTAAGACAGTTCTTGTGGAATTGGCAAAGTGATATTTGGAAGCCCATAGAGGGCTATGGTGAAAAAGGAAATATCCTCAGATGAAATCTGGAAAGAAGCTTTCTGAGAAACTGCTTAGTGTTCTGTTAATTCATCTCCCAGAGTTACATCTGTATTTCGTGGATCTCTTTGCTAGCCTTATTTCTGTGGAATCTGAGAACAGATATTTCGGATCCCTTTGAAGACTATAGGGCCAAAGGAAATATCCTCCGAAAACAAAGAGAAAGAAGCTTTCTGAGAAACTTCTTTGTGTTTTGTGAAATAATCTCACAGAGTTACCGCTTTCCCCTCAAGAAGCCTTTCGCTAAGACAGTTCTTGTGGAATTGGCAAAGTGATATTTGGAAGCCCATAGAGGGCTATGGTGAAAAAGGAAATATCCTCAGATGAAATCTGGAAAGAAGCTTTCTGAGAAACTGCTTAGTGTTCTGTTAATTCATCTCCCAGAGTTACATCTGTATTTCGTGGATCTCTTTGCTAGCCTTATTTCTGTGCAATCTGAGAACAGATATTTCGGATCCCTTTGAAGACTATAGGGCCAAAGGAAATATCCTCCGAAAACAAAGAGAAAGAAGCTTTCTGAGAAACTTCTTTGTGTTTTGTGAAATCATCTCACAGAGTTACAGGTTTCCCCTCAAGAAGTCTTTCGCTAAGACAGTTCTTGTGGAATTGGCAAAGTGATATTTTGAAGCCCATAGAGGGCTATGGTGAAAAAGGAAATATCCTCAGATGAAATCTGGAAAGAAGCTTTCTGAGAAACTGCTTAGTGTTCTGTTAATTCATCTCCCAGAGTTACATCTGTATTTCGTGGATCTCTTTGCTAGCCTTATTTCTGTGGAATCTGAGAACAAATATTTCGGATCCCTTTGAAGACTATAGGGCCAAAGGAAATATCCTCCGAAAACAAAGAGAAAGAAGCTTTCTGAGAAACTTCTTTGTGTTCTGTGAAATCATCTCACAGAGTTACAGCTTTCCCCTCAAGAAGCCTTTCGCTAAGACAGTTCTTGTGGAATTGGCAAAGTGATATTTGGAAGCCCATAGAGGGCTACGGTGAAAAAGGAAATATCCTCAGATGAAATCTGGAAAGAAGCTTTCTGAGAAACTGCTTAGTGTTCTGTTAATTCATCTCACAGAGTTACATCTTTATTTCGTGGATCACTTTGCTAGCCTTATTTCTGTGGAATCTGAGAACAGATATTTCGGATCCCTTCGAAGACTATAGGGCCAAGGAAATATCCTCCGATAGCAAAGAGAAAGAAGCTTTCTGAGAAACTACTTTGTGTTTTGTGAAATCATCTCACAGAGTTACAGCATTCCCCTCAGAAGCCTTTCGCAAAGACAGTTCTTGTGGAATTGGCAAAGTGATATTTGGAAGCCCATAGAGGGCTATGGTGAAAAAGGAAATATCCTAAGATGAAATCTGGAAAGAAGCTTTCTGAGAAACTGCTTAGTGTTCTGTTAATTCATCTCCCAGAGTTACATCTGTATTTCGTGGATCTCTTTGCTAGCCTTATTTCTGTGGAATCTGAGAACAGATATTTCGGATCCCTTTGAAGACTATAGGGCCAAAGGAAATATCCTCCGAAAACAAAGAGAAAGAAGCTTTCTGAGAAACTTCTTTGTGTTCTGTGAAATCATCTCACAGAGTTACAGCTTTCCCCTCAAGAAGCCTTTCGCTAAGACAGTTCTTGTGGAATTGGCAAAGTGATATTTGGAAGCCCATAGAGGGCTATGGTGAAAAAGGAAATATCCTCAGATGAAATCTGGAAAGAAGCTTTCTGAGAAACTGCTTAGTGTTCTGTTAATTCATCTCCCAGAGTTACATCTCTATTTCGTGGATCTCTTTGCTAGCCTTATTTCTGTGGAATCTGAGAACAGATATTTCGGATCCCTTTGAAGACTATAGGGCCAAAGGAAATATCCTCCGAAAACAAAGAGAAAGAAGCTTTCTGAGAAACTTCTTTGTGTTTTGTGAAATAATCTCACAGAGTTACAGCTTTCCCCTCAAGAAGCCTTTCGCTAAGACAGTTCTTGTGGAATTGGCAAAGTGATATTTGGAAGCCCATAGAGGGCTATGGTGAAAAAGGAAATATCCTCAGATGAAATCTGGAAAGAAGCTTTCTGAGAAACTGCTTAGTGTTCTGTTAATTCATCTCCCAGAGTTACATCTGTATTTCGTGGATCTCTTTGCTAGCCTTATTTCTGTGGAATCTGAGATCAGATATTTCGGATCCCTTTGAAGACTGTAGGGCCAAAGGAAATATCCTCCGAAAACAAAGAGAAAGAAGCTTTCTGAGAAACTTCTTTGTGTTTTGTGAAATCATCTCACAGAGTTACAGGTTTCCCCTCAAGAAGTCTTTCGCTAAGACAGTTCTTGTGGAATTGGCAAAGTGATATTTTGAAGCCCATAGACGGCTATGGTGAAAAAGGAAATATCCTCAGATGAAATCTGGAAAGAAGCTTTCTGAGAAACTGCTTAGTGTTCTGTTAATTCATCTCCCAGAGTTACATCTGTATTTCGTGGATCTCTTTGCTAGCCTTATTTCTGTGGAATCTGAGAACAGATATTTCGGATCCCTTTGAAAACTATAGGGCCAAAGGAAATATCCTCCGATAACAAAGAGAAAGAAGCTTTCTGAGAAACTTCGTTGTGTTCTGTGAAATCATCTCACAGAGTTACAGCTTTCCCCTCAAGAAGCCTTTCGCTAAGACAGTTCTTGTGGAATTGGCAAAGTGATATTTGGAAGCCCATAGAGGGCTATGGTGAAAAAGGAAATATCCTCAGATGAAATCTGGAAAGAAGCTTTCTGAGAAACTGCTTAGTGTTCTGTTAATTCATCTCCCATAGTTACATCTGTATTTCGTGGATCTCTTTGCTAGCCTTATTTCTGTGGAATCCGAGAACAGATGTTTCGGATCGCTATGATGACTATAGGGCCAAAGAAAATATCCTCCGATAACAAAGAGAAAGAAGCTTTCTGAGAAACTTCTTTGTGTTCTGTGAAATCATCTCACAGAGTTACAGCTTTCCCCTCAAGAAGCCTTTCCCTAAGACAGTTCTTGTGGAATTGGCAATGCGATATTTGGAAGCCCATAGAGGGCTATGGTGAAAAAGGAATTATCCTCAGAAGAAATCTGGAAGGAAGCTTTCTGAGAAACTGCTTAGTGTTCTGTTAATTCATCTCCCAGTGTTACATCTGTATTTCCTGGATCTCTTTGCTAGCCTTATTTCTGTGGAATCTGAGAACAGATATTTCGGATCGCTATGATGACTATAGGGCCAAGGGAAATATCCTCCGAAAACAAATAGAAAGAAGCTTTCTGAGAAACTTCTTTGTGTTTTGTGAAATCATCTCACAGAGTTACAGCTTTCCCCTCAAGAAGCCTTTCGCTAAGACAGTTCTTGTGGAATTGGCAATGTGATATTTGGAAGCCCATAGAGGGCTATGGTGAAAAAGGAAATATCCTCAGATGAAATCTGGAAAGAAGCTTTCTGAGAAACTGCTTAGTGTTCTGTTAATTCATCTCCCAGAGTTACATCTGTATTTCGTGGATCTCTTTGCTAGCCTTATTTCTGTGGAATCTGAGAACAAATATTTCGGATCCCTTTGAAGACTATAGGGCCAAAGGAAATATCCTCCGAAAACAAAGAGAAAGAAGCTTTCTGAGAAACTTCTTTGTGTTCTGTGAAATCATCTCACAGAGTTACAGCTTTCCCCTCAAGAAGCCTTTCGCTAAGACAGTTCTTGTGGAATTGGCAAAGTGATATTTGGAAGCCCATAGAGGGCTACGGTGAAAAAGGAAATATCCTCAGATGAAATCTGGAAAGAAGCTTTCTGAGAAACTGCTTAGTGTTCTGTTAATTCATCTCACAGAGTTACATCTTTATTTCGTGGATCACTTTGCTAGCCTTATTTCTGTGGAATCTGAGAACAGATATTTCGGATCCCTTCGAAGACTATAGGGCCAAGGAAATATCCTCCGATAGCAAAGAGAAAGAAGCTTTCTGAGAAACTTCTTTGTGTTTTGTGAAATCATCTCACAGAGTTACAGCATTCCCCTCAAGAAGCCTTTCGCAAAGACAGTTCTTGTGGAATTGGCAAAGTGATATTTGGAAGCCCATAGAGGGCTATGGTGAAAAAGGAAATATCCTAAGATGAAATCTGGAAAGAAGCTTTCTGAGAAACTGCTTAGTGTTCTGTTAATTCATCTCCCAGAGTTACATCTGTATTTCGTGGATCTCTTTGCTAGCCTTATTTCTGTGGAATCTGAGAACAGATATTTCGGATCCCTTTGAAGACTATAGGGCCAAAGGAAATATCCACCGAAAACAAAGAGAAAGAAGCTTTCTGAGAAACTTCTTTGTGTTCTGTGAAATCATCTCACAGAGTTACAGCTTTCCCCTCAAGAAGCCTTTCGCTAAGACAGTTCTTGTGGAATTGGCAAAGTGATATTTGGAAGCCCATAGAGGGCTATGGTGAAAAAGGAAATATCCTCAGATGAAATCTGGAAAGAAGCTTTCTGAGAAACTGCTTAGTGTTCTGTTAATTCATCTCCCAGAGTTACATCTGTATTTCGTGGATCTCTTTGCTAGCCTTATTTCTGTGGAATCTGAGAACAGATATTTCGGATCCCTTTGAAGACTATAGGGCCAAAGGAAATATCCTCCGAAAACAAAGAGAAAGAAGCTTTCTGAGAAACTTCTTTGTGTTTTGTGAAATAATCTCACAGAGTTACAGCTTTCCCCTCAAGAAGCCTTTCGCTAAGACAGTTCTTGTGGAATTGGCAAAGTGATATTTGGAAGCCCATAGAGGGCTATGGTGAAAAAGGAAATATCCTCAGATGAAATCTGGAAAGAAGCTTTCTGAGAAACTGCTTAGTGTTCTGTTAATTCATCTCCCAGAGTTACATCTGTATTTCGTGGATCTCTTTGCTAGCCTTATTTCTGTGCAATCTGAGAACAGATATTTCGGATCCCTTTGAAGACTATAGGGCCAAAGGAAATATCCTCCGAAAACAAAGAGAAAGAATCTTTCTGAGAAACTTCTTTGTGTTCTGTGAAATCATCTCACAGAGTTACAGCTTTCCCCTCAAGAAGCCTTTCGCTAAGACAGTTCTTGTGGAATTGGCAAAGTGATATTTGGAAGCTCATAGAGGGCTATGGTGAAAAAGGAAATATCCTCAGATGAAATCTGGAAAGAAGCTTTCTGAGAAACTGCTTAGTGTTCTGTTAATTCATCTCCCAGAGTTACATCTGTATTTCGTGGATCTCTTTGCTAGCCTTATTACTGTGGAATCTGAGAACAGATATTTCGGATCCCTTTGAAGACTATAGGGCCAAAGGAAATATCCTCCGAAAACAAAGAGAAAGAAGCTTTCTGAGAAACTTCTTTGTGTTCTGTGAAATCATCTCACAGAGTTACAGCTTTCCCCTCAAGAAGCCTTTCGCTAAGACAGTTCTTGTGGAATTGGCAAAGTGATATTTGGAAGCCCATAGAGGGCTATGGTGAAAAAGGAAATATCCTCAGATGAAATCTGGAAAGAAGCTTTCTGAGAAACTGCTTAGTGTTCTGTTAATTCATCTCCCAGAGTTACATCTGTATTTCGTGGATCTCTTTGCTAGCCTTATTTCTGTGGAATCTGAGAACAGATATTTCGGATCCCTTTGAAGACTATAGGGCCAAAGGAAATATCCTCCGAAAACAAAGAGAAAGAAGCTTTCTGAGAAACTTCTTTGTGTTCTGTGAAATCATCTCACAGAGTTACAGCTTTCCCCTCAAGAAGCCTTTCGCTAAGACAGTTCTTGTGGAATTGGCAAAGTGATATTTGGAAGCCCATAGAGGGCTATGCTGAAAAAGGAAATATCCTCAGATGAAATCTGGAAAGAAGATTTCTGAGAAACTGCTTAGTGTTCTGTTAATTCATCTCCCAGAGTTACATCTCTATTTCGTGGATCTCTTTGCTAGCCTTATTTCTGTGGAATCCGAGAACAGATGTTTCGGATCGCTATGATGACTATAGGGCCAAAGAAAATATCCTCCGATAACAAAGAGAAAGAAGCTTTCTGAGAAACTTCTTTGTGTTCTGTGAAATCATCTCACAGAGTTACAGCTTTCCCCTCAAGAAGCCTTTCCCTAAGACAGTTCTTGTGGAATTGGCAATGCGATATTTGGAAGCCCATAGAGGGCTATGGTGAAAAAGGAATTATCCTCAGAAGAAATCTGGAAGGAAGCTTTCTGAGAAACTGCTTAGTGTTCTGTTAATTCATCTCCCAGTGTTACATCTGTATTTCCTGGATCTCTTTGCTAGCCTTATTTCTGTGGAATCTGAGAACAGATATTTCGGATCCCTTTGAAGACTATAGGGCCAAGGGAAATATCCTCCGAAAACAAATAGAAAGAAGCTTTCTGAGAAACTTCTTTGTGTTTTGTGAAATCATCTCACAGAGTTACAGCTTTCCCCTCAAGAAGCCTTTCGCTAAGACAGTTCTTGTGGAATTGGCAATGTGATATTTGGAAGCCCATAGAGGGCTATGGTGAAAAAGGAAATATCCTCAGATGAAATCTGGAAAGAAGCTTTCTGAGAAACTGCTTAGTGTTCTGTTAATTCATCTCCCAGAGTTACATCTGTATTTCGTGGATCTCTTTGCTAGCCTTATTTCTGTGGAATCTGAGAACAAATATTTCGGATCCCTTTGAAGACTATAGGGCCAAAGGAAATATCCTCCGAAAACAAAGAGAAAGAAGCTTTCTGAGAAACTTCTTTGTGTTCTGTGAAATCATCTCACAGAGTTACAGCTTTCCCCTCAAGAAGCCTTTCGCTAAGACAGTTCTTGTGGAATTGGCAAAGTGATATTTGGAAGCCCATAGAGGGCTACGGTGAAAAAGGAAATATCCTCAGATGAAATCTGGAAAGAAGCTTTCTGAGAAACTGCTTAGTGTTCTGTTAATTCATCTCACAGAGTTACATCTTTATTTCGTGGATCACTTTGCTAGCCTTATTTCTGTGGAATCTGAGAACAGATATTTCGGATCCCTTCGAAGACTATAGGGCCAAGGAAATATCCTCCGATAGCAAAGAGAAAGAAGCTTTCTGAGAAACTTCTTTGTGTTTTGTGAAATCATCTCACAGAGTTACAGCATTCCCCTCAAGAAGCCTTTCGCAAAGACAGTTCTTGTGGAATTGGCAAAGTGATATTTGGAAGCCCATAGAGGGCTATGGTGAAAAAGGAAATATCCTAAGATGAAATCTGGAAAGAAGCTTTCTGAGAAACTGCTTAGTGTTCTGTTAATTCATCTCCCAGAGTTACATCTGTATTTCGTGGATCTCTTTGCTAGCCTTATTTCTGTGGAATCTGAGAACAGATATTTCGGATCCCTTTGAAGACTATAGGGCCAAAGGAAATATCCACCGAAAACAAAGAGAAAGAAGCTTTCTGAGAAACTTCTTTGTGTTCTGTGAAATCATCTCACAGAGTTACAGCTTTCCCCTCAAGAAGCCTTTCGCTAAGACAGTTCTTGTGGAATTGGCAAAGTGATATTTGGAAGCCCATAGAGGGCTATGGTGAAAAAGGAAATATCCTCAGATGAAATCTGGAAAGAAGCTTTCTGAGAAACTGCTTAGTGTTCTGTTAATTCATCTCCCAGAGTTACATCTGTATTTCGTGGATCTCTTTGCTAGCCTTATTTCTGTGGAATCTGAGAACAGATATTTCGGATCCCTTTGAAGACTATAGGGCCAAAGGAAATATCCTCCGAAAACAAAGAGAAAGAAGCTTTCTGAGAAACTTCTTTGTGTTTTGTGAAATAATCTCACAGAGTTACAGCTTTCCCCTCAAGAAGCCTTTCGCTAAGACAGTTCTTGTGGAATTGGCAAAGTGATATTTGGAAGCCCATAGAGGGCTATGGTGAAAAAGGAAATATCCTCAGATGAAATCTGGAAAGAAGCTTTCTGAGAAACTGCTTAGTGTTCTGTTAATTCATCTCCCAGAGTTACATCTCTATTTCGTGGATCTCTTTGCTAGCCTTATTTCTGTGCAATCTGAGAACAGATATTTCGGATCCCTTTGAAGACTATAGGGCCAAAGGAAATATCCTCCGAAAACAAAGAGAAAGAATCTTTCTGAGAAACTTCTTTGTGTTCTGTGAAATCATCTCACAGAGTTACAGCTTTCCCCTCAAGAAGCCTTTCGCTAAGACAGTTCTTGTGGAATTGGCAAAGTGATATTTGGAAGCTCATAGAGGGCTATGGTGAAAAAGGAAATATCCTCAGATGAAATCTGGAAAGAAGCTTTCTGAGAAACTGCTTAGTGTTCTGTTAATTCATCTCCCAGAGTTACATCTGTATTTCCTGGATCTCTTTGCTAGCCTTATTTCTGTGGAATCTGAGAACAGATATTTCGGATCCCTTTGAAGACTATAGGGCCAAGGGAAATATCCTCCGAAAACAAATAGAAAGAAGCTTTCTGAGAAACTTCTTTGTGTTTTGTGAAATCATCTCACAGAGTTACAGCTTTCCCCTCAAGAAGCCTTTCGCTAAGACAGTTCTTGTGGAATTGGCAATGTGATATTTGGAAGCCCATAGAGGGCTATGGTGAAAAAGGAAATATCCTCAGATGAAATCTGGAAAGAAGCTTTCTGAGAAACTGCTTAGTGTTCTGTTAATTCATCTCCCAGAGTTACATCTGTATTTCGTGGATCTCTTTGCTAGCCTTATTTCTGTGGAATCTGAGAACAAATATTTCGGATCCCTTTGAAGACTATAGGGCCAAAGGAAATATCCTCCGAAAACAAAGAGAAAGAAGCTTTCTGAGAAACTTCTTTGTGTTCTGTGAAATCATCTCACAGAGTTACAGCTTTCCCCTCAAGAAGCCTTTCGCTAAGACAGTTCTTGTGGAATTGGCAAAGTGATATTTGGAAGCCCATAGAGGGCTACGGTGAAAAAGGAAATATCCTCAGATGAAATCTGGAAAGAAGCTTTCTGAGAAACTGCTTAGTGTACTGTTAATTCATCTCACAGAGTTACATCTTTATTTCGTGGATCACTTTGCTAGCCTTATTTCTGTGGAATCTGAGAACAGATATTTCGGATCCCTTCGAAGACTATAGGGCCAAGGAAATATCCTCCGATAGCAAAGAGAAAGAAGCTTTCTGAGAAACTTCTTTGTGTTTTGTGAAATCATCTCACAGAGTTACAGCATTCCCCTCAAGAAGACTTTCGCAAAGACAGTTCTTGTGGAATTGGCAAAGTGATATTTGGAAGCCCATAGAGGGCTATGGTGAAAAAGGAAATATCCTAAGATGAAATCTGGAAAGAAGCTTTCTGAGAAACTGCTTAGTGTTCTGTTAATTCATCTCCCAGAGTTACATCTGTATTTCGTGGATCTCTTTGCTAGCCTTATTTCTGTGGAATCTGAGAACAGATATTTCGGATCCCTTTGAAGACTATAGGGCCAAAGGAAATATCCACCGAAAACAAAGAGAAAGAAGCTTTCTGAGAAACTTCTTTGTGTTCTGTGAAATCATCTCACAGAGTTACAGCTTTCCCCTCAAGAAGCCTTTCGCTAAGACAGTTCTTGTGGAATTGGCAAAGTGATATTTGGAAGCCCATAGAGGGCTATGGTGAAAAAGGAAATATCCTCAGATGAAATCTGGAAAGAAGCTTTCTGAGAAACTGCTTAGTGTTCTGTTAATTCATCTCCCAGAGTTACATCTGTATTTCGTGGATCTCTTTGCTAGCCTTATTTCTGTGGAATCTGAGAACAGATATTTCGGATCCCTTTGAAGACTATAGGGCCAAAGGAAATATCCTCCGAAAACAAAGAGAAAGAAGCTTTCTGAGAAACTTCTTTGTGTTTTGTGAAATAATCTCACAGAGTTACAGCTTTCCCCTCAAGAAGCCTTTCGCTAAGACAGTTCTTGTGGAATTGGCAAAGTGATATTTGGAAGCCCATAGAGGGCTATGGTGAAAAAGGAAATATCCTCAGATGAAATCTGGAAAGAAGCTTTCTGAGAAACTGCTTAGTGTTCTGTTAATTCATCTCCCAGAGTTACATCTGTATTTCGTGGATCTCTTTGCTAGCCTTATTTCTGTGCAATCTGAGAACAGATATTTCGGATCCCTTTGAAGACTATAGGGCCAAAGGAAATATCCTCCGAAAACAAAGAGAAAGAATCTTTCTGAGAAACTTCTTTGTGTTCTGTGAAATCATCTCACAGAGTTACAGCTTTCCCCTCAAGAAGCCTTTCGCTAAGACAGTTCTTGTGGAATTGGCAAAGTGATATTTGGAAGCTCATAGAGGGCTATGGTGAAAAAGGAAATATCCTCAGATGAAATCTGGAAAGAAGCTTTCTGAGAAACTGCTTAGTGTTCTGTTAATTCATCTCCCAGAGTTACATCTGTATTTCGTGGATCTCTTTGCTAGCCTTATTACTGTGGAATCTGAGAACAGATATTTCGGATCCCTTTGAAGACTATAGGGCCAAAGGAAATATCCTCCGAAAACAAAGAGAAAGAAGCTTTCTGAGAAACTTCTTTGTGTTCTGTGAAATCATCTCACAGAGTTACAGCTTTCCCCTCAAGAAGCCTTTCGCTAAGACAGTTCTTGTGGAATTGGCAAAGTGATATTTGGAAGCCCATAGAGGGCTATGGTGAAAAAGGAAATATCCTCAGATGAAATCTGGAAAGAAGCTTTCTGAGAAACTGCTTAGTGTTCTGTTAATTCATCTCCCAGAGTTACATCTGTATTTCGTGGATCTCTTTGCTAGCCTTATTTCTGTGGAATCTGAGAACAGATATTTCGGATCCCTTTGAAGACTATAGGGCCAAAGGAAATATCCTCCGAAAACAAAGAGAAAGAAGCTTTCTGAGAAACTTCTTTGTGTTCTGTGAAATCATCTCACAGAGTTACAGCTTTCCCCTCAAGAAGCCTTTCGCTAAGACAGTTCTTGTGGAATTGGCAAAGTGATATTTGGAAGCCCATAGAGGGCTATGCTGAAAAAGGAAATATCCTCAGATGAAATCTGGAAAGAAGATTTCTGAGAAACTGCTTAGTGTTCTGTTAATTCATCTCCCAGAGTTACATCTCTATTTCGTGGATCTCTTTGCTAGCCTTATTTCTGTGGAATCTGAGAACAGATATTTCGGATCCCTTTGAAGACTATTGGGCCAAAGGAAATATCCTCCGAAAACAAAGAGAAAGAAGCTTTCTGAGAAACTTCTTTGTGTTTTGTGAAATAATCTCACAGAGTTACAGCTTTCCCCTCAAGAAGCCTTTCGCTAAGACAGTTCTTGTGGAATTGGAAAAGTGATATTTGGAAGCCCATAGAGGGCTATGGTGAAAAAGGAAATATCCTCAGATGAAATCTGGAAAGAAGCTTTCTGAGAAACTGCTTAGTGTTCTGTTAATTCATCTCACAGAGTTACATCTGTATTTCGTGGATCTCTTTGCTAGCCTTATTTCGTGCAATCTGAGAACAGATATTTCGGATCCCTTTGAAGACTATAAGGACAAAGGAAATATCCTCCGAAAACAAAGAGAAAGAAGCTTTCTGAGAAACTTCTTTGTGTTCTGTGAAATCATCTCACAGAGTTACAGCTTTCTCCTCAAGAAGCCTTTCGCTAAGACAGTTCTTGTGGAATTGGCAAAGTGATATTTGGAAGCCGATAGAGGGCTATGGTGAAAAAGGAAATATCCTCAGATGAAATCTGGAAAGAAGCTTTCTGAGAAACTGCTTAGTGTTCTGTTAATTCATCTCCCAGAGTTACATCTGTATTTCGTTGATCTCTTTGCTTGCCTTATTTCTGTGGAATCTGAGAACAGATATTTCGGATCCCTTTGAAGACTATAGGGCCAAAGGAAATATCCTCCGAAAACAAAGAGAAAGAAGCTTTCTGAGAAACTTCTTTGTGTTCTGTGAAATCATCTCACAGAGTTACAGCTTTCCCCTCAAGAAGCCTTTCGCTAAGACAGTTCTTGTGGAATTGGCAAAGTGATATTTGGAAGCCCATAGAGGGCTATGGTGAAAAAGGAAATATCCTCAGATGAAATCTGGAAAGAAGCTTTCTGAGAAACTGCTTAGTGTTCTGTTAATTCATCTCCCAGAGTTACATCTCTATTTCGTGGATCTCTTTGCTAGCCTTATTTCTGTGGAATCTGAGAACAGATATTTCGGATCCCTTTGAAGACTATAGGGCCAAAGGAAATATCCTCCGAAAACAAAGAGAAAGAAGCTTTCTGAGAAACTTCTTTGTGTTCTGTGAAATCATCTCACAGAGTTACAGCTTTCCCCTCAAGAAGCCTTTCGCTAAGACAGTTCTTGTGGAATTGGAAAAGTGATATTTGGAAGCCCATAGAGGGCTATGGTGAAAAAGGAAATATCCTCAGATGAAATCTGGAAAGAAGCTTTCTGAGAAACTGCTTAGTGTTCTGTTAATTCATCTCCCAGAGTTACATCTGTATTTCGTGGATCTCTTTGCTAGCCTTATTTCTGTGGAATCTGAGAACAGATATTTCGGATCGCTATGATGACTATAGGGCCAAAGAAAATATCCTCCGATAACAAAGAGAAAGAAGCTTTCTGAGAAACTTCTTTGTGTTCTGTGAAATCATCTCACAGAGTTACAGCTTTCCCCTCAAGAAGCCTTTCCCTAAGACAGTTCTTGTGGAATTGGCAATGTGATATTTGGAAGCCCATAGAGGGCTATGGTGAAAAAGGAATTATCCTCAGAAGAAATCTGGAAAGAAGCTTTCTGAGAAACTGCTTAGTGTTCTGTTAATTCATCTCCCAGGGTACATCTGTATTTCGTGGATCTCTTTGCTAGCCTTATTTCTGTGGAATCTGAGAACAGATATTTCGGATCCCTTTGAAGACTATAGGGCCAAAGGAAATATCCTCCGAAAAGAAATAGAAAGAAGCTTTCTGAGAAACTTCTTTGTGTTTTGTGAAATCATCTCACAGAGTTACAGCTTTCCCCTCAAGAAGCCTTTCGCTAAGACAGTTCTTGTGGAATTGGCAATGTGATATTTGGAAGCCCATAGAGGGCTATGGTGAAAAAGGAAATATCCTCAGATGAAATCTGGAAAGAAGCTTTCTGAGAAACTGCTTAGTGTTCTGTTAATTCATCTCCCAGAGTTACAACTGTATTTCGTGGATCTCTTTGCTAGCCTTATTTCTGTGGAATCTGAGAACAGATATTTTGGATCCCTTTGAAGACTATAGGGCCAAAGGAAATATCCTCCGAAAACAAAGAGAAAGAAGCTTTCTGAGAAACTTCTTTGTGTTCTGTGAAATCATCTCACAGAGTTACAGCTTTCTCCTCAAGAAGCCTTTCGCTAAGACAGTTCTTGTGGAATTGGCAAAGTGATATTTGGAAGCCCATAGAGGGCTATGGTGAAAAAGGAAATATCCTCAGATGAAATCTGGAAAGAAGCTTTCTGAGAAACTGCTTAGTGTTCTGTTAATTCATCTCCCAGAGTTACATCTGTATTTCGTGGATCTCTTTGCTAGCCTTATTTCTGTGGAATCTGAGAACAGATATTTCGGATCGCTATGATGACTATAGGGCCAAAGAAAATATCCTCCGATGACAAAGAGAAAGAAGCTTTCTGAGAAACTTCTTTGTGTTCTGTGAAATCATCTCACAGAGTTACAGCTTTCCCCTCAAGAAGCCTTTCCCTAAGACAGTTCTTGTGGAATTGGCAAAGTGATATTTGGAAGCCCATAGAGGGCTATGGTGAAAAAGGAATTATCCTCAGAAGAAATCTGGAAAGAAGCTTTCTGAGAAACTGCTTAGTGTTCCGTTAATTCATCTCCCAGAGTTACATCTGTATGTCGTGGATCTCTTTGCTAGCCTTATTTCTGTGGAATCTGAGAACAGATATTTCGGATCCCTTTGAAGACTATAGGGCCAAAGGAAATATCCTCCGAAAACAAATAGAAAGAAGCTTTCTGAGAAACTTCTTTGTGTTTTGTGAAATCATCTCACAGAGTTACAGCTTTCGCCTCAAGAAGCCTTTCGCTAAGACAGTTCTTGTGGAATTGGCAATGTGATATTTGGAAGCCCATAGTGGGCTATGGTGAAAAAGGAAATATCCTCAGATGAAATCTGGAAAGAAGCTTTCTGAGAAACTGCTTAGTGTTCTGTTAATTCATCTCCCAGAGTTACATCTGTATTTCGTGGATCTCTTTGCTAGCCTTATTTCTGTGCAATCTGAGAACAGATATTTCGGATCCCTTTGAAGACTATAGGGCCAAAGGAAATATCCTCCGAAAACAAAGAGAAAGAAGCTTTCTGAGAAACTTCTTTGTGTTCTGTGAAATCATCTCACAGAGTTACAGCTTTCCCCTCAAGAAGCCTTTCGCTAAGACAGTTCTTGTGGAATTGGCAAAGTGATATTTGGAAGCCCATAGAGGGCTATGGTGAAAAAGGAAATATCCTCAGATGAAATCTGGAAAGAAGCTTTCTGAGAAACTGCTTAGTGTTCTGTTAATTCATCTCACAGAGTTACATCTTTATTTCGTGGATCACTTTGCTAGCCTTATTTCTGTGGAATCTGAGAACAGATATTTCGGATCCCTTCGAAGACTATAGGGCCAAGGAAATATCCTCCGATAGCAAAGAGAAAGAAGCTTTCTGAGAAACTTCTTTGTGTTTTGTGAAATCATCTCACAGAGTTACAGCATTCCCCTCAAGAAGCCTTTCGCAAAGACAGTTCTTGTGGAATTGGCAAAGTGATATTTGGAAGCCCATAGAGGGCTATGGTGAAAAAGGAAATATCCTCAGATGAAATCTGGAAAGAAGCTTTCTGAGAAACTGCTTAGTGTTCTGTTAATTCATCTCCCAGAGTTACATCTGTATTTCGTGGATCTCTTTGCTAGCCTTATTTCTGTGCAATCTGAGAACAGATATTTCGGATCCCTTTGAAGACTATAGGGCCAAAGGAAATATCCTCCGAAAACAAAGAGAAAGAAGCTTTCTGAGAAACTTCGTTGTGTTCTGTGAAATCATCTCACAGAGTTACAGCTTTCCCCTCAAGAAGCCTTTCGCTAAGACAGTTCTTGTGGAATTGGCAAAGTGATATTTGGAAGCCCATAGAGGGCTATGGTGAAAAAGGAAATATCCTCAGATGAAATCTGGAAAGAAGCTTTCTGAGAAACTGCTTAGTGTTCTGTTAATTCATCTCCCAGAGTTACATCTGTATTTCGTGGATCTCTTTGCTAGCCTTATTTCTGTGGAATCTGAGAACAGATATTTCGGATCCCTTTGAAGACTATAGGGCCAAAGGAAATATCCTCCGAAAACAAAGAGAAAGAAGCTTTCTGAGAAACTTCTTTGTGTTCTGTGAAATCATCTCACAGAGTTACAGCTTTCCCCTCAAGAAGCCTTTCGCTAAGACAGTTCTTGTGGAATTGGCAAAGTGATATTTGGAAGCCCGTAGAGGGCTATGGTGAAAAAGGAAATATCCTCAGATGAAATCTGGAAAGAAGCTTTCTGAGAAACTGCTTGGTGTTCTGTTAATTCATCTCCCAGAGTTACATCTGTATTTCGTGGATCTCTTTGCTAGCCTTATTTCTGTGGAATCTGAGAACAGATATTTCGGATCCCTTTGAAGACTATAGGGCCTAAGGAAATATACTCCGAAAACAAAGAGAAAGAAGCTTTCTGAGAAACTTCTTTGTGTTCTGTGAAATCATCTCACAGAGTTACAGCTTTCCCCTCAAGAAGCCTTTCGCTAAGACAGTTCTTGTGGAATTGGCAATGTGATATTTGGAAGCCCATAGAGGGCTATGGTGAAAAAGGAAATATCCTCAGATGAAATCTTGAAAGAAGCTTTCTGAGAAACTGCTTAGTGTTCTGTTAATTCATCTCCCAGAGTTACATCTGTATTTCGTGGATCTCTTTGCTAGCCTTATTTCTGTGGAATCTGAGAACAGATATTTCGGATCCCTTTGAAGACTATAGGGCCAAAGGAAATATCCTCCGAAAACAAAGAGAAAGAAACTTTCTGAGAAACTTCTTTGTGTTCTGTGAAATCATCTCACAGAGTTACAGCTTTCCCCTCCAGAAGCCTTTCGCTAAGACAGTTCTTGTGGAATTGGCAAAGTGATATTTGGAAGCCCATAGAGGGCTACGGTGAAAAAGGAAATATCCTAATATGAAATCTGGAAAGAAGCTTTCTGAGAAACTGCTTAGTGTTCTGTTAATTCATCTCCCAGAGTTACATCTGTATTTCGTGGATCTCTTTGCTAGCCTTATTTCTGTGCAATCTGAGAACAGATATTTCGGATCCCTTTGAAGACTATAGGGCCAAAGGAAATATCCTCCGAAAACAAAGAGAAAGAAGCTTTCTGAGAAACTTCGTTGTGTTCTGTGAAATCATCTCACAGAGTTACAGCTTTCCCCTCAAGAAGCCTTTCGCTAATACAGTTCTTGTGGAATTGGCAAAGTGATATTTGGGAGCCCATAGAGGGCTATGGTGAAAAAGGAAATATCCTCAGATGAAATCTGGAAAGAAGCTTTCTGAGAAACTGCTTAGTGTTCTGTTAATTCATCTCCCAGAGTTACATCTGTATTTCGTGGATCTCTTTGCTAGCCTTATTTCTGTGGAATCTGAGAACAGATATTTCGGATCCCTTTGAAGACTATAGGGCCAAAGGAAATATCCTCCGAAAACAAAGAGAAAGAAGCTTTCTGAGAAACTTCTTTGTGTTCTGTGAAATCATCTCACAGAGTTACAGCTTTCCCCTCAAGAAGCCTTTCCCTAAGACAGTTCTTGTGGAATTGGCAAAGTGATATTTGGAAGCCCTTAGAGGGCTATGGTGAAAAAGGAAATATCCTCAGATGAAATCTGGAAAGAAGCTTTCTGAGAAACTGCTTGGTGTTCTGTTAAATCATCTCCCAGAGTTACATATGTATTTCGTGGATCTCTTTGCTAGCCTTATTTCTGTGGAATCTGAGAACAGATATTTCGGATCCCTTTGAAGACTATAGGGCCAAAGGAAATATCCTCCGAAAACAAAGAGAAAGAAGCTTTCTGAGAAACTTCTTTGTGTTCTGTGAAATCATCTCACAGAGTTACAGCTTTCCCCTCCAGAAGCCTTTCGCTAAGATAGTTCTTGTGGAATTGGCAAAGTGATATTTGGAAGCCTATAGAGGGCTATGGTGAAAAAGAAAATATCCTCAGATGAAATCTGGAAAGAAGCTTTCTGAGAAACTGCTTAGTGTTCTGTTAATTCATCTCCCAGAGTTACATCTGTATTTCGTGGATCTCTTTGCTAGCCTTATTTCTGTGCAATCTGAGAACAGTATTTCGGATCGCTTTGAAGAGTATAGGGCCAAAGGAAATATCCTCCGATAACAAAGAGAAAGAAGCTTTCTGAGAAACTTCTTTGTGTTCTGTGAAATCATCTCACAGAGTTACAGCTTTCCCCTCAAGAAGCCTTTCGCTAAGACAGTTCTTGTGGAATTGGCAAAGTGATATTTGGAAGCCCATAGAGGGCTATGGTGAAAAAGGAAATATCCTCAGATGAAATCTGGAAAGAAGCTTTCTGAGAAACTGCTTAGTGTTCTGTTAATTCATCTCCCAGAGTTACATCTGTATTTCGTGGATCTCTTTGCTAGCCTTATTTCTGTGGAATCTGAGAACAGATATTTCGGATCGCTATGATGACTATAGGGCCAAAGAAAATATCCTCCGATAACAAAGAGAAAGAAGCTTTCTGAGAAACCTCTTTGTGTTCTGTGAAATCATCTCACAGAGTTACAGCTTTCCCCTCAAGAAGCCTTTCCCTAAGACAGTTCTTGTGGAATTGGCAATGTGATATTTGGAAGCCCATTGAGGGCTATGGTGAAAAAGGAATTATCCTCAGAAGAAATCTGGAA
Organism: Macaca fascicularis; assembly: GCF_037993035.2. Taxonomy (NCBI): domain Eukaryota; kingdom Metazoa; phylum Chordata; class Mammalia; order Primates; family Cercopithecidae; genus Macaca; species Macaca fascicularis. Next base: position 52,371,856 of record NC_088378.1, read on the forward strand.
AGAAGCTTTCTGAGAAACTGCTTAGTGTTCTGTTAATTCATCTCCCAGAGTTACATCTGTATGTCGTTCATCTCTTTGCTAGCCTTATTTCTGTGGAATCTGAGAACAGATATTTCGGATCCCTTTGAAGACTATAGGGCCAAAGGAAATATCCTCCGAAAACAAATAGAAAGAAGCTTTCTGAGAAACTTCTTTGTGTTTTGTGAAATCATCTCACAGAGTTACAGCTTTCCCCTCAAGAAGCCTTTCGCTAAGACAGTTCTTGTGGAATTGGCAATGTGATATTTGGAAGCCCTTAGAGGGCTATGGTGAAAAAGGAAATATCCTCAGATGAAATCTGGAAAGAAGCTTTCTGAGAAACTGCTTAGTGTTCTGTTAATTCATCTCCCAGAGTTACATCTGTATTTCGTGGATCTCTTTGCTAGCCTTATTTCTGTGGAATCTGAGAACAGATATTTCGGATCCCTTCGAAGACTATAGGGCCAAGGAAATATCCTCCGATAGCAAAGAGAAAGAAGCTTTCTGAGAAACTTCTTTGTGTTTTGTGAAATCATCTCACAGAGTTACAGCATTCCCCTCAAGAAGCCTTTCGCAAAGACAGTTCTTGTGGAATTGGCAAAGTGATATTTGGAAGCCCATAGAGGGCTATGGTGAAAAAGGAAATATCCTAAGATGAAATCTGGAAAGAAGCTTTCTGAGAAACTGCTTAGTGTTCTGTTAATTCATCTCCCAGAGTTACATGTGTATTTCGTGGATCTCTTTGCTAGCCTTATTTCTGTGGAATCTGAGAACAGATATTTCGGATCCCTTTGAAGACTATAGGGCCAAAGGAAATATCCTCCGAAAACAAAGAGAAAGAAGCTTTCTGAGAAACCTCGTTGTGTTCTGTGAAATCATCTCACAGAGTTACAGCTTTCCCCTCAAGAAGCCTTTCGCTAAGACAGTTCTTGTGGAATTGGCAAAGTGATATTTGGAAGCCCATAGAGGGCTATGGTGAAAAAGGAAATATCCTCAGATGAAATCTGGAAAGAAGCTTTCTGAGAAACTGCTTAGTGTTCTGTTAATTCATCTCCCAGAGTTACATCTGTATTTCGTGGATCTCTTTGCTAGCCTTATTTCTGTGGAATCTGAGAACAGATATTTCGGATCCCTTCGAAGACTATAGGGCCAAAGGAAATATCCTCCGAAAACAAAGAGAAAGAAACTTTCTGAGAAACTTCTTTGTGTTTTGTGAAATCATCTCACAGAGTTACAGCTTTCCCCTCAAGAAGCCTTTCGCTAAGACAGTTCTTGTGGAATTGGCAAAGTGATATTTTGAAGCCCATAGACGGCTATGGTGAAAAAGGAAATATCCTCAGATGAAATCTGGAAAGAAGCTTTCTGAGAAACTGCTTGGTGTTCTGTTAATTCATCTCCCAGAGTTACATCTGTATTTCGTGGATCTGTTTGCTAGCCTTATTTCTGTGGAATCTGAGAACAGATATTTCGGATCCCTTTGAAGACTATAGGGCCAAAAGAAATATCCTCGGAAAACAAAGAGAAAGAAGCTTTCTGAGAAACTTCTTTGTGTTCTGTGAAATCATCTCACAGAGTTACAGCTTTCCCCTCAAGAAGCCTTTCGCTAAGACAGTTCTTGTGGAATTGGCAAAGTGATATTTGGAAGCCCATAGAGGGCTATGGTGAAAAAGGAAATATCCTCAGATGAAATCTGGAAAGAAGCTTTCTGAGAAACTGCTTAGTGTTCTGTTAATTCATCTCCCAGAGTTACATCTGTATTTCGTGGATCTCTTTGCTAGCCTTATTTCTGAGGAATCTGAGAACAGTATTTCGGATCCCTTTGAAGAGTATAGGGCCAAAGGAAATATCCTCCGAAAACAAAGAGAAAGAAGCTTTCTGAGAAACTTCTTTGTGTTCTGTGAAATCATCTCACAGAGTTACAGCTTTCCCCTCAAGAAGCCTTTCGCTAAGACAGTTCTTGTGGAATTGGCAAAGTGATATTTGGAAGCCCATAGAGGGCTATGGTGAAAAAGGAAATATCCTCAGATGAAATCTGGAAAGAAGCTTTCTGAGAAACTGCTTAGTGTTCTGTTAATTCATCTCCCAGAGTTACATCTGTATTTCGTGGATCTCTTTGCTAGCCTTATTTCTGTGGAATCTGAGAACAGATATTTCGGATCCCTACGAAGACTATAGGGCCAAAGGAAATATCCTCCGAAAACAAAGAGAAAGAAGCTTTCTGAGAAACTTCTTTGTGTTTTGTGAAATCATCTCACAGAGTTACAGCTTTCCCCTCAAGAAGCCTTTCGCTAAGACAGTTCTTGTGGAATTGGCAAAGTGATATTTTGAAGCCCATAGACGGCTATGGTGAAAAAGGAAATATCCTCAGATGAAATCTGGAAAGAAGCTTTCTGAGAAACTGCTTGGTGTTCTGTTAATTCATCTCCCAGAGTTACATCTGTATTTCGTGGATCTCTTTGCTAGCCTTATTTCTGTGGAATCTGAGAACAGATATTAAGGATCCCTTTGAAGACTATAGGGCCAAAGGAAATATCCTCCGAAAACAAAGAGAAAGAAGCTTTCTGAGAAACTTCTTTGTGTTCTGTGAAATCATCTCACAGAGTTACAGCTTTCCCTCAAGAAGCCTTTCGCTAAGACAGTTCTTGTGGAATTGGCAAAGTGATATTTGGAAGCCCATAGAGGGCTATGGTGAAAAAGGAAATATCCTCAGATGAAATCTGGAAAGAAGCTTTCTGAGAAACTGCTTAGTGTTCTGTTAATTCATCTCCCAGAGTTACATCTGTATTTCGTGGATCTCTTTGCTAGCCTTATTTCTGTGGAATCTGAGAACAGATATTTCGGATCCCTTCGAAGACTATAGGGCCAAAGGAAATATCCTCCGAAAACAAAGAGAAAGAAGCTTTCTGAGAAACTTCTTTGTGTTCTGTGAAATCATCTCACAGAGTTACAGCTTTCCCCTCAAGAAGCCTTTCGCTAAGACAGTTCTTGTGGAATTGGCAAAGTGATATTTGGAAGCCCATAGAGGGCTATGGTGAAAAAGGAAATATCCTCAGATGAAATCTGGAAAGAAGCTTTCTGAGAAACTGCTTAGTGTTCTGTTAATTCATCTCCCAGAGTTACATCTGTATTTCGTGGATCTCTTTGCTAGCCTTATTTCTGTGGAATCTGAGAACAGATATTTCGGATCCCTTTGAAGACTATAGGGCCAAAGGAAATATCCTCCGAAAACAAAGAGAAAGAAGCTTTCTGAGAAACTTCTTTGTGTTTTGTGAAATAATCTCACAGAGTTACAGCTTTCCCCTCAAGAAGCCTTTCGCTAAGACAGTTCTTGTGGAATTGGAAAAGTGATATTTGGAAGCCCATAGAGGGCTATGGTGAAAAAGGAAATATCCTCAGATGAAATCTGGAAAGAAGCTTTCTGAGAAACTACTTAGTGTTCTGTTAATTCATCTCCCAGAGTTACATCTGTATTTCGTGGATCTCTTTGCTAGCCTTATTTCTGTGGAATCTGAGAACAGTATTTCGGATCCCTTTGAAGAGTATGGGGCCAAAGGAAATATCCTCCGAAAACAAAGAGAAAGAAGCTTTCTGAGAAACCTCTTTGTGTTCTGTGAAATCATCTCACAGAGTTACAGCTTTCCCCTCAAGAAGCCTTTCGCTAAGACAGTTCTTGTGGAATTGGCAAAGTGATATTTGGAAGCCCATAGAGGGCTATGGTGAAAAAGGAAATATCCTCAGATGAAATCTGGAAAGAAGCTTTCTGAGAAACTGCTTAGTGTTCTGTTAATTCATCTCCCAGAGTTACATCTGTATTTCGTGGATCTCTTTGCTAGCCTTATTTCTGTGGAATCTGAGAACAGATATTTCGGATCCCTTCGAAGACTATAGGGCCAAAGGAAATATCCTCCGAAAACAAAGAGAAAGAAGCTTTCTGAGAAACTTCTTTGTGTTTTGTGAAATCATCTCACAGAGTTACAGCTTTCCCCTCAAGAAGCCTTTCGCTAAGACAGTTCTTGTGGAATTGGCAAAGTGATATTTGGAAGCCCATAGACGGCTATGGTGAAAAAGGAAATATCCTCAGATGAAATCTGGAAAGAAGCTTTCTGAGAAACTGCTTGGTGTTCTGTTAATTCATCTCCCAGAGTTACATCTGTATTTCGTGGATCTCTTTGCTAGCCTTATTTCTGTGGAATCTGAGAACAGATATTTCGGATCCCTTTGAAGACTATAGGGCCAAAGGAAATATCCTCCGAAAACAAAGAGAAAGAAGCTTTCTGAGAAACTTCTTTGTGTTCCGTGAAATCATCTCACAGAGTTACAGCTTTCCCCTCAAGAAGCCTTTCGCTAAGACAGTTCTTGTGGAATTGGCAAAGTGATATTTGGAAGCCCATAGAGGGCTATGGTGAAAAAGGAAATATCCTTAGATGAAATCTGGAAAGAAGCTTTCTGAGAAACTGCTTAGTGTTCTGTTAATTCATCTCCCAGAGTTACATCTGTATTTCGTGGATCTCTTTGCTAGCCTTATTTCTGTGGAATCTGAGAACAGATATTTCGGATCCCTTCGAAGACTATAGGGCCAAAGGAAATATCCTCCGAAAACAAAGAGAAAGAAGCTTTCTGAGAAACTTCTTTGTGTTTTGTGAAATCATCTCACAGAGTTACAGCTTTCCCCTCAAGAAACCTTTCGCTAAGACAGTTTTTGTGGAATTGGCAAAGTGATATTTGGAAGCCCATAGAGGGCTATGGTGATAAAGGAAATATCCTCAGATGAAATCTGGAAAGAAGCTTTCTGAGAAACTGCTTAGTGTTCTGTTAATTCATCTCCCAGAGTTACATCTGTATTTCGTGGATCTCTTTGCTAGCCTTATTTCTGTGGAATCTGAGAACAGATATTTCGGATCCCTTTGAAGACTATAGGGCCAAAGGAAATATCCTCCGAAAACAAAGAGAAAGAAGCTTTCTGAGAAACTTCTTTGTGTTCTGTGAAATCATCTCACAGAGTTACAGCTTTCCCCTCAAGAAGCCTTTCGCTAAGACAGTTCTTGTGGAATTGGCAAAGTGATATTTGGAAGCCCATAGAGGGCTATGGTGAAAAAGGAAATATCCTCAGATGAAATCTGGAAAGAAGCTTTCTGAGAAACTGCTTAGTGTTCTGTTAATTCATCTCCCAGAGTTACATCTGTATTTCGTGGATCTCTTTGCTAGCCTTATTTCTGTGGAATCTGAGAACAGTATTTCGGATCCCTTTGAAGAGTATAGGGCCAAAGGAAATATCCTCCGAAAACAAAGAGAAAGAAGCTTTCTGAGAAACTTCTTTGTGTTCTGTGAAATCATCTCACAGAGTTACAGCATTCCCCTCAAGAAGCCTTTCGCTAAGACAGTTCTTGTGGAATTGGCAAAGTGATATTTGGAAGCCCATAGAGGGCTATGGTGAAAAAGGAAATATCCTCAGATGAAATCTGGAAAGAAGCTTTCTGAGAATCTGCTTAGTGTTCTGTTAATTCATCTCCCAGAGTTACATCTGTATTTCGTGGATCTCTTTGCTAGCCTTATTTCTGTGGAATCTGAGAACAGATATTTCGGATCCCTTTGAAGAGTATAGGGCCAAAGGAAATATCCTCCGAAAACAAAGAGAAAGAATCTTTCTGAGAAACTTCTTTGTGTTCTGTGAAATCATCTCACAGAGTTACAGCCTTCCCCTCAAGAAGCCTTTCGCTAAGACAGTTCTTGTGGAATTGGCAAAGTGATATTTTGAAGCCCATAGAGGGCTATGGTGAAAAAGGAAATATCCTCAGATGAAATCTGGAAAGAAGCTTTCTGAGAAACTGCTTAGTGTTCTGTTAATTCATCTCCCAGAGTTACATCTGTATTTCGTGGATCTCTTTGCTAGCCTTATTTCTGTGGAATCTGAGAACAGATATTTCGGATCGCTATGATGACTATAGGGCCAAAGAAAATATCCTCCGATAACAAAGAGAAAGAAGCTTTCTGAGAAACCTCTTTGTGTTCTGTGAAATCATCTCACAGAGTTACAGCTTTCCCCTCAAGAAGCCTTTCCCTAAGACAGTTCTTGTGGAATTGGCAATGTGATATTTGGAAGCCCATATAGGGCTATGGTGAAAAAGGAATTATCCTCAGAAGAAATCTGGAAAGAAGCTTTCTGAGAAACTGCTTAGTGTTCTGTTAATTCATCTCCCAGAGTTACATCTGTATGTCGTGGATCTCTTTGCTAGCCTTATTTCTGTGGAATCTGAGAACAGATATTTCGGATCCCTTTGAAGACTATAGGGCCAAAGGAAATATCCTCCGAAAACAAATAGAAAGAAGCTTTCTGAGAAACTTCTTTGTGTTTTGTGAAATCATCTCACAGAGTTACAGCTTTCCCCTCAAGAAGCCTTTCGCTAAGACAGTTCTTGTGGAATTGGCAATGTGATATTTGGAAGCCCATAGAGGGCTATGGTGAAAAAGGAAATATCCTCAGATGAAATCTGGAAAGAAGCTTTCTGAGAAACTGCTTAGTGTTCTGTTAATTCATCTCCCAGAGTTACATCTGTATTTCGTGGATCTCTTTGCTAGCCTTATTTCTGTGGAATCTGAGAACAGATATTTCGGATCCCTTCGAAGACTATAGGGCCAAGGAAATATCCTCCGATAGCAAAGAGAAAGAAGCTTTCTGAGAAACTTCTTTGTGTTTTGTGAAATCATCTCACAGAGTTACAGCATTCCCCTCAAGAAGCCTTTCGCAAAGACAGTTCTTGTGGAATTGGCAAAGTGATATTTGGAAGCCCATAGAGGGCTATGGTGAAAAAGGAAATATCCTCAGATGAAATCTGGAAAGAAGCTTTCTGAGAAACTGCTTAGTGTTCTGTTAATTCATCTCCCAGAGTTACATCTGTATTTCGTGGATCTCTTTGCTAGCCTTATTTCTGTGGAATCTGAGAACAGATATTTCGGATCCCTTTGAAGACTATAGGGCCAAAGGAAATATCCTCCGAAAACAAAGAGAAAGAAGCTTTCTGAGAAACCTCGTTGTGTTCTGTGAAATCATCTCACAGAGTTACAGCTTTCCCCTCAAGAAGCCTTTCGCTAAGACAGTTGTTGTGGAATTGGCAAAGTGATATTTGGAAGCCCATAGAGGGCTATGGTGAAAAAGGAAATATCCTCAGAAGAAATCTGGAAAGAAGCTTTCTGAGAAACTGCTTAGTGTTCTGTTAATTCATCTCCCAGAGTTACATCTCTATTTCGTAGATCTCTTTGCTAGCCTTAATTCTGTGGAATCTGAGAACAGATATTTCGGATCCCTCTGAAGACTATAGGGCCAAAGGAAATATCCTCCGAAAACAAATAGAAAGAAGCTTTCTGAGAAACTTCTTTGTGTTTTGTGAAATCATCTCACAGAGTTACAGCTTTCCCCTCAAGAAGCCTTTCGCTAAGACAGTTCTTGTGGAATTGGCAATGTGATATTTGGAAGCCCATAGAGGGCTACGGTGAAAAAGGAAATATCCTCAGATGAAATCTGGAAAGAAGCTTTCTGAGAAACTGCTTGGTGTTCTGTTAATTCATCTCCCAGAGTTACATCTGTATTTCGTGGATCTCTTTGCTAGCCTTATTTCTGTGAATCTGAGAACAGAAATTTCGGATCCCTTTGAAGACTATAGGGCCAAAAGAAATATCCTCCGAAAACAAAGAGAAAGAAGCTTTCTGAGAAACTTCTTTGTGTTCTGTGAAATCATCTCACAGAGTTACAGCTTTCCCCTCAAGAAGCCTTTCGCTAAGACAGTTCTTGTGGAATTGGCAAAGTGATATTTGGAAGCCCATAGAGGGCTATGGTGAAAAAGGAAATATCCTCAGATGAAATCTGGAAAGAAGCTTTCTGAGAAACTGCTTAGTGTTCTGTTAATTCATCTCCCAGAGTTACATCTGTATTTCGTGGATCTCTTTGCTAGCCTTATTTCTGTGGAATCTGAGAACAGATATTTCGGATCCCTTTGAAGACTATAGGGCCAAAGGAAATATCCTCCGAAAACAAAGAGAAAGAAGCTTTCTGAGAAACTTCTTTGTGTCCTGTGAAATCATCTCACAGAGTTACAGCTTTACCCTCAAGAAGCCTTTCGCTAAGACAGTTCTTGTGGAATTGGCAAAGTGATATTTGGAAGCCCTTAGAGGGCTATGGTGAAAAAGGAAATATCCTCAGATGAAATCTGGAAAGAAGCTTTCTGAGAAACTGCTTGGTGTTCTGTTAATTCATCTCCCAGAGTTACATCTGTATTTCGTGGATCTCTTTGCTAGCCTTATTTCTGTGGAATCTGAGAACAGATATTAAGGATCCCTTTGAAGACTATAGGGCCAAAGGAAATATCCTCCGAAAACAAAGAGAAAGAAGCTTTCTGAGAAACTTCTTTGTGTTCTGTGAAATCATCTCACAGAGTTACAGCTTTCCCTCAAGAAGCCTTTCGCTAAGACAGTTCTTGTGGAATTGGCAAAGTGATATTTGGAAGCCCATAGAGGGCTATGGTGAAAAAGGAAATATCCTCAGATGAAATCTGGAAAGAAGCTTTCTGAGAAACTGCTTAGTGTTCTGTTAATTCATCTCCCAGAGTTACATCTGTATTTCGTGGATCTCTTTGCTAGCCTTATTTCTGTGGAATCTGAGAACAGATATTTCGGATCCCTTCGAAGACTATAGGGCCAAAGGAAATATCCTCCGAAAACAAAGAGAAAGAAGCTTTCTGAGAAACTTCTTTGTGTTCTGTGAAATCATCTCACAGAGTTACAGCTTTCCCCTCAAGAAGCCTTTCGCTAAGACAGTTCTTGTGGAATTGGCAAAGTGATATTTGGAAGCCCATAGAGGGCTATGGTGAAAAAGGAAATATCCTCAGATGAAATCTGGAAAGAAGCTTTCTGAGAAACTGCTTAGTGTTCTGTTAATTCATCTCCCAGAGTTACATCTGTATTTCGTGGATCTCTTTGCTAGCCTTATTTCTGTGGAATCTGAGAACAGATATTTCGGATCCCTTTGAAGACTATAGGGCCAAAGGAAATATCCTCCGAAAACAAAGAGAAAGAAGCTTTCTGAGAAACTTCTTTGTGTTTTGTGAAATAATCTCACAGAGTTACAGCTTTCCCCTCAAGAAGCCTTTCGCTAAGACAGTTCTTGTGGAATTGGAAAAGTGATATTTGGAAGCCCATAGAGGGCTATGGTGAAAAAGGAAATATCCTCAGATGAAATCTGGAAAGAAGCTTTCTGAGAAACTGCTTAGTGTTCTGTTAATTCATCTCCCAGAGTTACATCTGTATTTCGTGGATCTCTTTGCTAGCCTTATTTCTGTGGAATCTGAGAACAGTATTTCGGATCCCTTTGAAGAGTATGGGGCCAAAGGAAATATCCTCCGAAAACAAAGAGAAAGAAGCTTTCTGAGAAACCTCTTTGTGTTCTGTGAAATCATCTCACAGAGTTACAGCTTTCCCCTCAAGAAGCCTTTCGCTAAGACAGTTCTTGTGGAATTGGCAAAGTGATATTTGGAAGCCCATAGAGGGCTATGGTGAAAAAGGAAATATCCTCAGATGAAATCTGGAAAGAAGCTTTCTGAGAAACTGCTTAGTGTTCTGTTAATTCATCTCCCAGAGTTACATCTGTATTTCGTGGATCTCTTTGCTAGCCTTATTTCTGTGGAATCTGAGAACAGATATTTCGGATCCCTTCGAAGACTATAGGGCCAAAGGAAATATCCTCCGAAAACAAAGAGAAAGAAGCTTTCTGAGAAACTTCTTTGTGTTTTGTGAAATCATCTCACAGAGTTACAGCTTTCCCCTCAAGAAGCCTTTCGCTAAGACAGTTCTTGTGGAATTGGCAAAGTGATATTTGGAAGCCCATAGACGGCTATGGTGAAAAAGGAAATATCCTCAGATGAAATCTGGAAAGAAGCTTTCTGAGAAACTGCTTGGTGTTCTGTTAATTCATCTCCCAGAGTTACATCTGTATTTCGTGGATCTCTTTGCTAGCCTTATTTCTGTGGAATCTGAGAACAGATATTTCGGATCCCTTTGAAGACTATAGGGCCAAAGGAAATATCCTCCGAAAACAAAGAGAAAGAAGCTTTCTGAGAAACTTCTTTGTGTTCCGTGAAATCATCTCACAGAGTTACAGCTTTCCCCTCAAGAAGCCTTTCGCTAAGACAGTTCTTGTGGAATTGGCAAAGTGATATTTGGAAGCCCATAGAGGGCTATGGTGAAAAAGGAAATATCCTTAGATGAAATCTGGAAAGAAGCTTTCTGAGAAACTGCTTAGTGTTCTGTTAATTCATCTCCCAGAGTTACATCTGTATTTCGTGGATCTCTTTGCTAGCCTTATTTCTGTGGAATCTGAGAACAGATATTTCGGATCCCTTCGAAGACTATAGGGCCAAAGGAAATATCCTCCGAAAACAAAGAGAAAGAAGCTTTCTGAGAAACTTCTTTGTGTTTTGTGAAATCATCTCACAGAGTTACAGCTTTCCCCTCAAGAAACCTTTCGCTAAGACAGTTTTTGTGGAATTGGCAAAGTGATATTTGGAAGCCCATAGAGGGCTATGGTGATAAAGGAAATATCCTCAGATGAAATCTGGAAAGAAGCTTTCTGAGAAACTGCTTAGTGTTCTGTTAATTCATCTCCCAGAGTTACATCTGTATTTCGTGGATCTCTTTGCTAGCCTTATTTCTGTGGAATCTGAGAACAGATATTTCGGATCCCTTTGAAGACTATAGGGCCAAAGGAAATATCCTCCGAAAACAAAGAGAAAGAAGCTTTCTGAGAAACTTCTTTGTGTTCTGTGAAATCATCTCACAGAGTTACAGCTTTCCCCTCAAGAAGCCTTTCGCTAAGACAGTTCTTGTGGAATTGGCAAAGTGATATTTGGAAGCCCATAGAGGGCTATGGTGAAAAAGGAAATATCCTCAGATGAAATCTGGAAAGAAGCTTTCTGAGAAACTGCTTAGTGTTCTGTTAATTCATCTCCCAGAGTTACATCTGTATTTCGTGGATCTCTTTGCTAGCCTTATTTCTGTGGAATCTGAGAACAGTATTTCGGATCCCTTTGAAGAGTATAGGGCCAAAGGAAATATCCTCCGAAAACAAAGAGAAAGAAGCTTTCTGAGAAACTTCTTTGTGTTCTGTGAAATCATCTCACAGAGTTACAGCATTCCCCTCAAGAAGCCTTTCGCTAAGACAGTTCTTGTGGAATTGGCAAAGTGATATTTGGAAGCCCATAGAGGGCTATGGTGAAAAAGGAAATATCCTCAGATGAAATCTGGAAAGAAGCTTTCTGAGAATCTGCTTAGTGTTCTGTTAATTCATCTCCCAGAGTTACATCTGTATTTCGTGGATCTCTTTGCTAGCCTTATTTCTGTGGAATCTGAGAACAGATATTTCGGATCCCTTTGAAGAGTATAGGGCCAAAGGAAATATCCTCCGAAAACAAAGAGAAAGAATCTTTCTGAGAAACTTCTTTGTGTTCTGTGAAATCATCTCACAGAGTTACAGCCTTCCCCTCAAGAAGCCTTTCGCTAAGACAGTTCTTGTGGAATTGGCAAAGTGATATTTTGAAGCCCATAGAGGGCTATGGTGAAAAAGGAAATATCCTCAGATGAAATCTGGAAAGAAGCTTTCTGAGAAACTGCTTAGTGTTCTGTTAATTCATCTCCCAGAGTTACATCTGTATTTCGTGGATCTCTTTGCTAGCCTTATTTCTGTGGAATCTGAGAACAGATATTTCGGATCGCTATGATGACTATAGGGCCAAAGAAAATATCCTCCGATAACAAAGAGAAAGAAGCTTTCTGAGAAACCTCTTTGTGTTCTGTGAAATCATCTCACAGAGTTACAGCTTTCCCCTCAAGAAGCCTTTCCCTAAGACAGTTCTTGTGGAATTGGCAATGTGATATTTGGAAGCCCATATAGGGCTATGGTGAAAAAGGAATTATCCTCAGAAGAAATCTGGAAAGAAGCTTTCTGAGAAACTGCTTAGTGTTCTGTTAATTCATCTCCCAGAGTTACATCTGTATGTCGTGGATCTCTTTGCTAGCCTTATTTCTGTGGAATCTGAGAACAGATATTTCGGATCCCTTTGAAGACTATAGGGCCAAAGGAAATATCCTCCGAAAACAAATAGAAAGAAGCTTTCTGAGAAACTTCTTTGTGTTTTGTGAAATCATCTCACAGAGTTACAGCTTTCCCCTCAAGAAGCCTTTCGCTAAGACAGTTCTTGTGGAATTGGCAATGTGATATTTGGAAGCCCATAGAGGGCTATGGTGAAAAAGGAAATATCCTCAGATGAAATCTGGAAAGAAGCTTTCTGAGAAACTGCTTAGTGTTCTGTTAATTCATCTCCCAGAGTTACATCTGTATTTCGTGGATCTCTTTGCTAGCCTTATTTCTGTGGAATCTGAGAACAGATATTTCGGATCCCTTCGAAGACTATAGGGCCAAGGAAATATCCTCCGATAGCAAAGAGAAAGAAGCTTTCTGAGAAACTTCTTTGTGTTTTGTGAAATCATCTCACAGAGTTACAGCATTCCCCTCAAGAAGCCTTTCGCAAAGACAGTTCTTGTGGAATTGGCAAAGTGATATTTGGAAGCCCATAGAGGGCTATGGTGAAAAAGGAAATATCCTCAGATGAAATCTGGAAAGAAGCTTTCTGAGAAACTGCTTAGTGTTCTGTTAATTCATCTCCCAGAGTTACATCTGTATTTCGTGGATCTCTTTGCTAGCCTTATTTCTGTGGAATCTGAGAACAGATATTTCGGATCCCTTTGAAGACTATAGGGCCAAAGGAAATATCCTCCGAAAACAAAGAGAAAGAAGCTTTCTGAGAAACCTCGTTGTGTTCTGTGAAATCATCTCACAGAGTTACAGCTTTCCCCTCAAGAAGCCTTTCGCTAAGACAGTTGTTGTGGAATTGGCAAAGTGATATTTGGAAGCCCATAGAGGGCTATGGTGAAAAAGGAAATATCCTCAGAAGAAATCTGGAAAGAAGCTTTCTGAGAAACTGCTTAGTGTTCTGTTAATTCATCTCCCAGAGTTACATCTCTATTTCGTAGATCTCTTTGCTAGCCTTAATTCTGTGGAATCTGAGAACAGATATTTCGGATCCCTCTGAAGACTATAGGGCCAAAGGAAATATCCTCCGAAAACAAATAGAAAGAAGCTTTCTGAGAAACTTCTTTGTGTTTTGTGAAATCATCTCACAGAGTTACAGCTTTCCCCTCAAGAAGCCTTTCGCTAAGACAGTTCTTGTGGAATTGGCAATGTGATATTTGGAAGCCCATAGAGGGCTACGGTGAAAAAGGAAATATCCTCAGATGAAATCTGGAAAGAAGCTTTCTGAGAAACTGCTTGGTGTTCTGTTAATTCATCTCCCAGAGTTACATCTGTATTTCGTGGATCTCTTTGCTAGCCTTATTTCTGTGAATCTGAGAACAGAAATTTCGGATCCCTTTGAAGACTATAGGGCCAAAAGAAATATCCTCCGAAAACAAAGAGAAAGAAGCTTTCTGAGAAACTTCTTTGTGTTCTGTGAAATCATCTCACAGAGTTACAGCTTTCCCCTCAAGAAGCCTTTCGCTAAGACAGTTCTTGTGGAATTGGCAAAGTGATATTTGGAAGCCCATAGAGGGCTATGGTGAAAAAGGAAATATCCTCAGATGAAATCTGGAAAGAAGCTTTCTGAGAAACTGCTTAGTGTTCTGTTAATTCATCTCCCAGAGTTACATCTGTATTTCGTGGATCTCTTTGCTAGCCTTATTTCTGTGGAATCTGAGAACAGATATTTCGGATCCCTTTGAAGACTATAGGGCCAAAGGAAATATCCTCCGAAAACAAAGAGAAAGAAGCTTTCTGAGAAACTTCTTTGTGTCCTGTGAAATCATCTCACAGAGTTACAGCTTTACCCTCAAGAAGCCTTTCGCTAAGACAGTTCTTGTGGAATTGGCAAAGTGATATTTGGAAGCCCTTAGAGGGCTATGGTGAAAAAGGAAATATCCTCAGATGAAATCTGGAAAGAAGCTTTCTGAGAAACTGCTTAGTGTTCTGTTAATTCATCTCCCAGAGTTACATCTGTATTTCGTGGATCTCTTTGCTAGCCTTATTTCTGTGGAATCTGAGAACAGATATTTCGGATCCCTTCGAAGACTATAGGGCCAAAGGAAATATCCTCCGAAAACAAAGAGAAAGAAACTTTCTGAGAAACTTCTTTGTGTTTTGTGAAATCATCTCACAGAGTTACAGCTTTCCCCTCAAGAAGCCTTTCGCTAAGACAGTTCTTGAGGAATTGGCAAAGTGATATTTTGAAGCCCATAGACGGCTATGGTGAAAAAGGAAATATCCTCAGATGAAATCTGGAAAGAAGCTTTCTGAGAAACTGCTTGGTGTTCTGTTAATTCATCTCCCAGAGTTACATCTGTATTTCGTGGATCTCTTTGCTAGCCTTATTTCTGTGAATCTGAGAACAGATATTTCGGATCCCTTTGAAGACTATAGGGCCAAAAGAAATATCCTCCGAAAACAAAGAGAAAGAAGCTTTCTGAGAAACTTCTTTGTGTTCTGTGAAATCATCTCACAGAGTTACAGCTTTCCCCTCAAGAAGCCTTTCGCTAAGACAGTTCTTGTGGAATTGGCAAAGTGATATTTGGAAGCCCATAGAGGGCTATGGTGAAAAAGGAAATATCCTCAGATGAAATCTGGAAAGAAGCTTTCTGAGAAACTGCTTAGTGTTCTGTTAATTCATCTCCCAGAGTTACATCTGTATTTCGTGGATCTCTTTGCTAGCCTTATTTCTGTGGAATCTGAGAACAGTATTTCTGATCCCTTTGAAGAGTATAGGGCCAAAGGAAATATCCTCCGAAAACAAAGAGAAAGAAGCTTTCTGAGAAACTTCTTTGTGTTCTGTGAAATCATCTCACAGAGTTACAGCTTTCCCCTCAAGAAGCCTTTCGCTAAGACAGTTCTTGTGGAATTGGCAAAGTGATATTTGGAAGCCCATAGAGGGCTATGGTGAAAAAGGAAATATCCTCAGATGAAATCTGGAAAGAAGCTTTCTGAGAAACTGCTTAGTGTTCTGTTAATTCATCTCCCAGAGTTACATCTGTATTTCGTGGATCTCTTTGCTAGCCTTATTTCTGTGGAATCTGAGAACAGATATTTCGGATCCCTACGAAGATTATAGGGCCAAAGGAAATATCCTCCGAAAACAAAGAGAAAGAAGCTTTCTGAGAAACTTCTTTGTGTTTTGTGAAATCATCTCACAGAGTTACAGCTTTCCCCTCAAGAAGCCTTTCGCTAAGACAGTTCTTGTGGAATTGGCAAAGTGATATTTTGAAGCCCATAGACGGCTATGGTGAAAAAGGAAATATCCTCAGATGAAATCTGGAAAGAAGCTTTCTGAGAAACTGCTTGGTGTTCTGTTAATTCATCTCCCAGAGTTACATCTGTATTTCGTGGATCTCTTTGCTAGCCTTATTTCTGTGGAATCTGAGAACAGATATTTAGGATCCCTTTGAAGACTATAGGGCCAAAGGAAATATCCTCCGAAAACAAAGAGAAAGAAGCTTTCTGAGAAACTTCTTTGTGTTCTGTGAAATCATCTCACAGAGTTACAGCTTTCCCTCAAGAAGCCTTTCGCTAAGACAGTTCTTGTGGAATTGGCAAAGTGATATTTGGAAGCCCATAGAGGGCTATGGTGAAAAAGGAAATATCCTCAGATGAAATCTGGAAAGAAGCTTTCTGAGAAACTGCTTAGTGTTCTGTTAATTCATCTCCCAGAGTTACATCTGTATTTCGTGGATCTCTTTGCTAGCCTTATTTCTGTGGAATCTGAGAACAGATATTTCGGATCCCTTCGAAGACTATAGGGCCAAAGGAAATATCCTCCGAAAACAAAGAGAAAGAAGCTTTCTGAGAAACTTCTTTGTGTTTTGTGAAATCATCTCACAGAGTTACAGCTTTCCCCTCAAGAAGCCTTTCGCTAAGACAGTTCTTGTGGAATTGGCAAAGTGATATTTGGAAGCCCATAGAGGGCTATGGTGATAAAGGAAATATCCTCAGATGAAATCTGGAAAGAAGCTTTCTGAGAAACTGCTTAGTGTTCTGTTAATTCATCTCCCAGAGTTACATCTGTATTTCGTGGATCTCTCTGCTAGCCTTATTTCTGTGGAATCTGAGAACAGATATTTCGGGTCCCTTTGAAGACTATAGGGCCAAAGGAAATATCCTCCGAAAACAAAGAGAAAGAAACTTTCTGAGAAACTTCTTTGTGTTCTGTGAAATCATCTCACAGAGTTACAGCTTTCCCCTCAAGAAGCCTTTCGCTAAGACAGTTCTTGTGGAATTGGCAAAGTGATATTTGGAAGCCCATAGAGGGCTATGGTGAAAAAGGAAATATCCTCAGATGAAATCTGGAAAGAAGCTTTCTGAGAAACTGCTTAGTGTTCTGTTAATTCATCTCCCAGAGTTACATCTGTATTTCGTGGATCTCTTTGCTAGCCTTATTTCTGTGGAATCTGAGAACAGTATTTCGGATCCCTTTGAAGAGTATAGGGCCAAAGGAAATATCCTCCGAAAACAAAGAGAAAGAAGCTTTCTGAGAAACTTCTTTGTGTTCTGTGAAATCATCTCACAGAGTTACAGCTTTCCCCTCAAGAAGCCTTTCGCTAAGACAGTTCTTGTGGAATTGGCAAAGTGATATTTGGAAGCCGATAGAGGGCTATGGTGAAAAAGGAAATATCCTCAGATGAAATCTGGAAAGAAGCTTTCTGAGAAACTGCTTAGTGTTCTGTTAATTCATCTCCCAGAGTTACATCTGTATTTCGTGGATCTCTTGGCTAGCCTTATTTCTGTGGAATCTGAGAACAGTTATTTCGGATCCCATTGAAGACTATAGGGCCAAAGGAAATATCCTCCGAAAACAAAGAGAAAGAAGCTTTCTGAGAAACTTCTTTGTGTTTTGTGAAATCATCTCACAGAGTTACAGGTTTCCCCTCAAGAAGTCTTTCGCTAAGACAGTTCTAGTGGAATTGGCAAAGTGATATTTGGAAGCCCATAGAGGGCTATGGTGAAAAAGGAAATATCCTCAGATGAAATCTGGAAAGAAGCTTTCTGAGAAACTGCTTAGTGTTCTGTTAATTCATCTCCCAGAGTTACATCTGTATTTCGTGGATCTCTTTGCTAGCCTTATTTCTGTGGAATCTGAGAACAGATATTTCGGATCCCTTTGAAGACTATAGGGCCAAAGGAAATATCCTCCGAAAACAAAGAGAAAGAAGCTTTCTGAGAAACTTCTTTGTGTTCTGTGAAATCATCTCACAGAGTTACAGCTTTCCCCTCAAGAAGCCTTTCGCTAAGACAGTTCTTGTGGAATTGGCAAAGTGATATTTGGAAGCCCATAGAGGGCTATGGTGAAAAAGGAAATATCCTCAGATGAAATCTGGAAAGAAGCTTTCTGAGAAACTGCTTAGTGTTCTGTTAATTCATCTCCCAGAGTTACATCTGTATTTCGTGGATCTCTTTGCTAGCCTTATTTCTGTGGAATCTGAGAACAGATATTTCCGATCCCTTTGAAGACTATAGGGCCAAAGGAAATATCCTCCGAAAACAAAGAGAAAGAAGCTTTCTGAGAAACTTCTTTGTGTTTTGTGAAATCATCTCACAGAGTTACAGCTTTCCCCTCAAGAAGCCTTTCGCTAAGACAGTTCTTGTGGAATTGGCAAAGTGATATTTTGAAGCCCATAGACGGCTATGGTGAAAAAGGAAATATCCTCAGATGAAATCTGGAAAGAAGCTTTCTGAGAAACTGCTTGGGGTTCTGTTAATTCATCTCCCAGAGTTACATCTGTATTTCGTGGATCTCTTTGCTAGCCTTATTTCTGTGGAATCTGAGAACAGATATTTCGGATCCCTTTGAAGACTATAGGGCCAAAGGAAATATCCTCCGAAAACAAAGAGAAAGAAGCTTTCTGAGAAACTTCTTTGTGTTCTGTGAAATCATCTCACAGAGTTACAGCTTTCCCCTCAAGAAGCCTTTCGCTAAGACAGTTCTTGTGGAATTGGCAAAGTGATATTTGGAAGCCCATAGAGGGCTATGGTGAAAAAGGAAATATCCTCAGTTGAAATCTGGAAAGAAGCTTTCTGAGAAACTGCTTAGTGTTCTGTTAATTCATCTCCCAGAGTTACATCTCTATTTCGTGGATCTCTTTGCTAGCCTTATTTCTGTGGAATCTGAGAACAGATATTTCGGATCCCTTTGAAGACTATAGGGCCAAAGGAAATATCCTCCGAAAACAAAGAGAAAGAAGCTTTCTGAGAAACTTCTTTGTGTTTTGTGAAATAATCTCACAGAGTTACAGCTTTCCCCTCAAGAAGCCTTTCGCTAAGACAGTTCTTGTGGAATGGCAAAGTGATATTTGGAAGCCCATAGAGGGCTATGGTGAAAAAGGAAATATCCTCAGATGAAATCTGGAAAGAAGCTTTCTGAGAAACTGCTTAGTGTTCTGTTAATTCATCTCCCAGAGTTACATCTGTATTTCGTGGATCTCTTTGCTAGCCTCATTTCTGTGGAATCTGAGAACAGATATTTCGGATCCCTTTGAAGACTGTAGGGCCAAAGGAAATATCCTCCGAAAACAAAGAGAAAGAAACTTTCTGAGAAACTTCTTTGTGTTTTGTGAAATCATCTCACAGAGTTACAGCTTTCCCCTCAAGAAGTCTTTCGCTAAGACAGTTCTTGTGGAATTGGCAAAGTGATATTTGGAAGCCCATAGAGGGCTATGGTGAAAAAGGAAATATCCTCAGATGAAATCTGGAAAGAAGCTTTCTGAGAAACTGCTTACGGTTCTGTTAATTCATCTCCCAGAGTTACATCTGTATTTCGTGGATCTCTTTGCTAGCCTTATTTCTGTGGAATCTGAGAACAGATATTTCGGATCGCTATGATGACTATAGGGCCAAAGAAAATATCCTCCGATAACAAAGAGAAAGAAGCTTTCTGAGAAACTTCTTTGTGTTCTGTGAAATCATCTCACAGAGTTACAGCTTTCCCCTCAAGAAGCCTTTCCCTAAGACAGTTCTTGTGGAATTGGCAATGTGATATTTGGAAGCCCATAGAGGGCTATGGTGAAAAAGGAAATATCCTCAGATGAAATCTGGAAAGAAGCTTTCTGAGAAACTGCTTAGTGTTCTGTTAATTCATCTCCCAGAGTTACATCTGTATGTCGTGGATCTCTTTGCTAGCCTTATTTCTGTGGAATCTGAGAACAGATATTTCGGATCCCTTTGAAGACTATAGGGCCAAAGGAAATATCCTCCGAAAACAAAGAGAAAGAAGCTTTCTGAGAAACTTCTTTGTGTTCTGTGAAATCATCTCACAGAGTTACAGCTTTCCCCTCAAGAAGCCTTTCGCTAAGACAGTTCTTGTGGAATTGACAAAGTGATATTTGGAAGCCCATAGAGGGCTACGGTGAAAAAAGAAATATCCTCAGATGAAATCTGGAAAGAAGCTTTCTGAGAAACTGCTTAGTGTTCTGTTAATTCATCTCACAGAGTTACATCTTTATTTCGTGGATCACTTTGCTAGCCTTATTTCTGTGGAATCTGAGAACAGATATTTCGGATCCCTTCGAAGACTATAGGGCCAAGGAAATATCCTCCGATAGCAAAGAGAAAGAAGCTTTCTGAGAAACTTCTTTGTGTTTTGTGAAATCATCTCACAGAGTTACAGCATTCCCCTCAAGAAGCCTTTCGCAAAGACAGTTCTTGTGGAATTGGCAAAGTGATATTTGGAAGCCCATAGAGGGCTATGGTGAAAAAGGAAATATCCTAAGATGAAATCTGGAAAGAAGCTTTTTGAGAAACTGCTTAGTGTTCTGTTAATTCATCTCCCAGAGTTACATCTGTATTTCGTGGATCTCTTTGCTAGCCTTATTTCTGTGGAATCTGAGAACAGATATTTCAGATCCCTTTGAAGAGTATAGGGCCAAAGGAAATATCCTCCGAAAACAAAGAGAAAGAAGCTTTCTGAGAAACTTCTTTGTGTTCTGTGAAATCATCTCACAGAGTTACAGCTTTCCCCTCAAGAAGCCTTTCGCTAAGACAGTTCTTGTGGAATTGGCAAAGTGATATTTGGAAGCCCATAGAGGGCTATGGTGAAAAAGGAAATATCCTCAGATGAAATCTGGAAAGAAGCTTTCTGAGAAACTGCTTAGTGTTCTGTTAATTCATCTCCCAGAGTTACATCTGTATTTCGTGGATCTCTTTGCTAGCCTTATTTCTGTGCAATCTGAGAACAGATATTTCGGATCCCTTTGAAGACTATAGGGCCAGAGGAAATATCCTCCGAAAACAAAGAGAAAGAATCTTTCTGAGAAACTTCTTTGTGTTCTGTGAAATCATCTCACAGAGTTACAGCTTTCCCCTCAAGAAGCCTTTCGCTAAGACAGTTCTTGTGGAATTGGCAAAGTGATATTTGGAAGCTCATAGAGGGCTATGGTGAAAAAGGAAATATCCTCAGATGAAATCTGGAAAGAAGCTTTCTGAGAAACTGCTTAGTGTTCTGTTAATTCATCTCCCAGAGTTATATCTGTATTTCGTTGATCTCTTTGCTAGCCTTATTTCTGTGGAATCTGAGAACAGATATTTCGGATCCCTTTGAAGACTATAGGGCCAAAGGAAATATCCTCCGAAAACAAAGAGAAAGAAGCTTTCTGAGAAACTTCTTTGTGTTCTGTGAAATCATCTCACAGAGTTACAGCTTTCCCCTCAAGAAGCCTTTCGCTAAGACAGTTCTTGTGGAATTGGCAAAGTGATATTTGGAAGCCCATAGAGGGCTATGGTGAAAAAGGAAATATCCTCAGATGAAATCTGGAAAGAAGCTTTCTGAGAAACTGCTTAGTGTTCTGTTAATTCATCTCCCAGAGTTACATCTGTATTTCGTGGATCTCTTTGCTAGCCTTATTTCTGTGGAATCTGAGAACAGATATTTCGGATCCCTTTGAAGACTATAGGGCCAAAGGAAATATCCTCCGAAAACAAAGAGAAAGAAGCTTTCTGAGAAACTTCTTTGTGTTCTGTGAAATCATCTCACAGAGTTACAGCTTTCCCCTCAAGAAGCCTTTCGCTAAGACAGTTCTTGTGGAATTGGCAAAGTGATATTTGGAAGCCCATAGAGGGCTATGGTGAAAAAGGAAATATCCTCAGATGAAATCTGGAAAGAAGCTTTCTGAGAAACTGCTTAGTGTTCTGTTAATTCATCTCCCAGAGTTACATCTCTATTTCGTGGATCTCTTTGCTAGCCTTATTTCTGTGGAATCTGAGAACAGATATTTCGGATCCCTTTGAAGACTATTGGGCCAAAGGAAATATCCTCCGAAAACAAAGAGAAAGAAGCTTTCTGAGAAACTTCTTTGTGTTTTGTGAAATCATCTCACAGAGTTACAGCTTTCCCCTCAAGAAGCCTTTCGCTAAGACAGTTCTTGTGGAATTGGCAATGTGATATTTGGAAGCCCATAGAGGGCTATGGTGAAAAAGGAAATATCCTCAGATGAAATCTGGAAAGAAGCTTTCTGAGAAACTGCTTAGTGTTCTGTTAATTCATCTCCCAGAGTTACATCTGTATTTCGTGGATCTCTTTGCTAGCCTTATTTCTGTGGAATCTGAGAACAGATATTTCGGATCCCTTTGAAGAGTATAGGGCCAAAGGAAATATCCTGCGAAAACAAAGAGAAAGAAGCTTTTGAGAAACTTCTTTGTGTTCTGTGAAATCATCTCACAGAGTTACAGCTTTCCCCTCAAGAAGCCTTTCGCTAAGACAGTTCTTGTGGAATTGGCAAAGTGATATTTGGAAGCCCATAGAGGGCTACGGTGAAAAAGGAAATATCCTCAGATGAAATCTGGAAAGAAGCTTTCTGGGAAACTGCTTAGTGTTCTGTTAATTCATCTCACAGAGTTACATCTTTATTTCGTGGATCACTTTGCTAGCCTTATTTCTGTGGAATCTGAGAACAAATATTTCGGATCCCTTTGAAGACTATAGGGCCAAGGAAATATCCTCCGATAGCAAAGAGAAAGAAGCTTTCTGAGAAACTTCTTTGTGTTTTGTGAAATCATCTCACAGAGTTACAGCATTCCCCTCAAGAAGCCTTTCGCAAATACAGTTCTTGTGGAATTGGCAAAGTGATATTTGGAAGCCCATAGAGGGCTATGGTGAAAAAGGAAATATCCTAAGATGAAATCTGGAAAGAAGCTTTTTGAGAAACTGCTTAGTGTTCTGTTAATTCATCTCCCAGAGTTACATCTGTATTTCGTGGATCTCTTTGCTAGCCTTATTTCTGTGGAATCTGAGAACAGATATTTCGGATCCCTTTGAAGACTATAGGGCCAAAGGAAATATCCTCCGAAAACAAAGAGAAAGAAGCTTTCTGAGAAACTTCTTTGTGTTCTGTGAAATCATCTCACAGAGTTACAGCTTTCCCCTCAAGAAGCCTTTCGCTAAGACAGTTCTTGTGGAATTGGCAAAGTGATATTTGGAAGCCCATAGAGGGCTATGGTGAAAAAGGAAATATCCTCAGATGAAATCTGGAAAGAAGCTTTCTGAGAAACTGCTTAGTGTTCTGTTAATTCATCTCCCAGAGTTACATCTGTATTTCGTGGATCTCTTTGCTAGCCTTATTTCTGTGGAATCTGAGAACAGATATTTCGGATCCCTTTGAAGACTATAGGGCCAAGGAAATATCCTCCGAAAACAAATAGAAAGAAGCTTTCTGAGAAACTTCTTTGTGTTTTGTGAAATCATCTCACAGAGTTACAGCTTTCCCCTCAAGAAGCCTTTCGCTAAGACAGTTCTTGTGGAATTGGCAATGTGATATTTGGAAGCCCATAGAGGGCTATGGTGAAAAAGGAAATATCCTCAGATGAAATCTGGAAAGAAGCTTTCTGAGAAACTGCTTAGTGTTCTGTTAATTCATCTCCCAGAGTTACATCTGTATTTCGTGGATCTCTTTGCTAGCCTTATTTCTGTGGAATCTGAGAACAGATATTTCGGATCCCTTTGAAGACTATAGGGCCAAAGGAAATATCCTCCGAAAACAAAGAGAAAGAAGCTTTCTGAGAAACTTCTTTGTGTTCTGTGAAATCATCTCACAGAGTTACAGCTTTCCCCTCAAGAAGCCTTTCGCTAAGACAGTTCTTGTGGAATTGGCAAAGTGATATTTGGAAGCCCATAGAGGGCTATGGTGAAAAAGGAAATATCCTCAGATGAAATCTGGAAAGAAGCTTTCTGAGAAACTGCTTAGTGTTCTGTTAATTCATCTCCCAGAGTTACATCTGTATTTCGTGGATCTCTTTGCTAGCCTTATTTCTGTGGAATCTGAGAACAGATATTTCGGATCCCTTCGAAGACTATAGGGCCAAAGGAAATATCCTCCGAAAACAAAGAGAAAGAAGCTTTCTGAGAAACTTCTTTGTGTTTTGTGAAATCATCTCACAGAGTTACAGCTTTCCCCTCAAGAAGCCTTTCGCTAAGACAGTTCTTGTGGAATTGGCAAAGTGATATTTTGAAGCCCATAGACGGCTATGGTGAAAAAGGAAATATCCTCAGATGAAATCTGGAAAGAAGCTTTCTGAGAAACTGCTTGGGGTTCTGTTAATTCATCTCCCAGAGTTACATCTGTATTTCGTGGATCTCTTTGCTAGCCTTATTTCTGTGGAATCTGAGAACAGATATTTCGGATCCCTTTGAAGACTATAGGGCCAAAGGAAATATCCTCCGAAAACAAAGAGAAAGAAGCTTTCTGAGAAACTTCTTTGTGTTCTGTGAAATCATCTCACAGAGTTACAGCTTTCCCCTCAAGAAGCCTTTCGCTAAGACAGTTCTTGTGGAATTGACAAAGTGATATTTGGAAGCCCATAGAGGGCTACGGTGAAAAAAGAAATATCCTCAGATGAAATCTGGAAAGAAGCTTTCTGAGAAACTGCTTAGTGTTCTGTTAATTCATCTCACAGAGTTACATCTTTATTTCGTGGATCACTTTGCTAGCCTTATTTCTGTGGAATCTGAGAACAGATATTTCGGATCCCTTCGAAGACTATAGGGCCAAGGAAATATCCTCCGATAGCAAAGAGAAAGAAGCTTTCTGAGAAACTTCTTTGTGTTTTGTGAAATCATCTCACAGAGTTACAGCATTCCCCTCAAGAAGCCTTTCGCAAAGACAGTTCTTGTGGAATTGGCAAAGTGATATTTGGAAGCCCATAGAGGGCTATGGTGAAAAAGGAAATATCCTAAGATGAAATCTGGAAAGAAGCTTTTTGAGAAACTGCTTAGTGTTCTGTTAATTCATCTCCCAGAGTTACATCTGTATTTCGTGGATCTCTTTGCTAGCCTTATTTCTGTGGAATCTGAGAACAGATATTTCGGATCTCTTTGAAGACTATAGGGCCAAAGGAAATATCCTCCGAAAACAAAGAGAAAGAAGCTTTCTGAGAAACTTCTTTGTGTTCTGTGAAATCATCTCACAGAGTTACAGCTTTCCCCTCAAGAAGCCTTTCGCTAAGACAGTTCTTGTGGAATTGGCAAAGTGATATTTGGAAGCCCATAGAGGGCTATGGTGAAAAAGGAAATATACTCAGATGAAATCTGGAAAGAAGCTTTCTGAGAAACTGCTTAGTGTTCTGTTAATTCATCTCCCAGAGTTACATCTCTATTTCGTGGATCTCTTTGCTAGCCTTATTTCTGTGGAATCTGAGAACAGATATTTCGGATCCCTTTGAAGACTATAGGGCCAAAGGAAATATCCTCCGAAAACAAAGAGAAAGAAGCTTTCTGAGAAACTTCTTTGTGTTCTGTGAAATCATCTCACAGAGTTACAGCTTTCCCCTCAAGAAGCCTTTCGCTAAGACAGTTCTTGTGGAATTGGCAAAGTGATATTTGGAAGCCCATAGAGGGCTATGGTGAAAAAGGAAATATCCTCAGATGAAATCTGGAAAGAAGCTTTCTGAGAAACTGCTTAGTGTTCTGTTAATTCATCTCCCAGAGTTACATCTGTATTTCGTGGATCTCTTTGCTAGCCTTATTTCTGTGGAATCTGAGAACAGATATTTCGGGTCCCTTTGAAGACTATAGGGCCAGAGGAAATATCCTCCGAAAACAAAGAGAAAGAATCTTTCTGAGAAACTTCTTTGTGTTCTGTGAAATCATCTCACAGAGTTACAGCTTTCCCCTCAAGAAGCCTTTCGCTAAGACAGTTCTTGTGGAATTGGCAAAGTGATATTTGGAAGCTCATAGAGGGCTATGGTGAAAAAGGAAATATCCTCAGATGAAATCTGGAAAGAAGCTTTCTGAGAAACTGCTTAGTGTTCTGTTAATTCATCTCCCAGAGTTATATCTGTATTTCGTTGATCTCTTTGCTAGCCTTATTTCTGTGGAATCTGAGAACAGATATTTCGGATCCCTTTGAAGACTATAGGGCCAAAGGAAATATCCTCCGAAAACAAAGAGAAAGAAGCTTTCTGAGAAACTTTTTTGTGTTCTCTGAAATCATCTCACAGAGTTACAGCTTTCCCCTCAAGAAGCCGTTCGCTAAGACAGTTCTTGTGGAATTGGCAAAGTGATATTTGGAAGCACATAGAGGGCTATGGTGAAAAAGGAAATATCCTCAGATGAAATCTGGAAAGAAGCTTTCTGAGAAACTGCTTAGTGTTCTGTTAATTCATCTCCCAGAGTTACATCTGTATTTCGTGGATCTCTTTGCTAGCCTTATTTCTGTGGAATCTGAGAACAGATATTTCGGATCCCTTTGAAGACTATAGGGCCAAAGGAAATATCCTCCGAAAACAAAGAGAAAGAAGCTTTCTGAGAAACTTCTTTGTGTTCTGTGAAATCATCTCACAGAGTTACAGCTTTCCCCTCAAGAAGCCTTTCGCTAAGACAGTTCTTGTGGAATTGGCAAAGTGATATTTGGAAGCCCATAGAGGGCTATGGTGAAAAAGGAAATATCCTCAGATGAAATCTGGAAAGAAGCTTTCTGAGAAACTGCTTAGTGTTCTGTTAATTCATCTCCCAGAGTTACATCTCTATTTCGTGGATCTCTTTGCTAGCCTTATTTCTGTGGAATCTGAGAACAGATATTTCGGATCCCTTTGAAGACTATTGGGCCAAAGGAAATATCCTCCGAAAACAAAGAGAAAGAAGCTTTCTGAGAAACTTCTTTGTGTTTTGTGAAATCATCTCACAGAGTTACAGCTTTCCCCTCAAGAAGCCTTTCGCTAAGACAGTTCTTGTGGAATTGGCAATGTGATATTTGGAAGCCCATAGAGGGCTATGGTGAAAAAGGAAATATCCTCAGATGAAATCTGGAAAGAAGCTTTCTGAGAAACTGCTTAGTGTTCTGTTAATTCATCTCCCAGAGTTACATCTGTATTTCGTGGATCTCTTTGCTAGCCTTATTTCTGTGGAATCTGAGAACAGATATTTCGGATCCCTTTGAAGACTATAGGGCCAAAGGAAATATCCTGCGAAAACAAAGAGAAAGAAGCTTTCTGAGAAACTTCTTTGTGTTCTGTGAAATCATCTCACAGAGTTACAGCTTTCCCCTCAAGAAGCCTTTCGCTAAGACAGTTCTTGTGGAATTGGCAAAGTGATATTTGGAAGCCCATAGAGGGCTACGGTGAAAAAGGAAATATCCTCAGATGAAATCTGGAAAGAAGCTTTCTGAGAAACTGCTTAGTGTTCTGTTAATTCATCTCACAGAGTTACATCTTTATTTCGTGGATCACTTTGCTAGCCTTATTTCTGTGGAATCTGAGAACAAATATTTCGGATCCCTTCGAAGACTATAGGGCCAAGGAAATATCCTCCGATAGCAAAGAGAAAGAAGCTTTCTGAGAAACTTCTTTGTGTTTTGTGAAATCATCTCACAGAGTTACAGCTTTCCCCTCAAGAAGCCTTTCGCAAATACAGTTCTTGTGGTATTGGCAAAGTGATATTTGGAAGCCCATAGAGGGCTATGGTGAAAAAGGAAATATCCTAAGATGAAATCTGGAAAGAAGCTTTTTGAGAAACTGCTTAGTGTTCTGTTAATTCATCTCCCAGAGTTACATCTGTATTTCGTGGATCTCTTTGCTAGCCTTATTTCTGTGGAATCTGAGAACAGATATTTCGGATCCCTTTGAAGACTATAGGGCCAAAGGAAATATCCTCCGAAAACAAAGAGAAAGAAGCTTTCTGAGAAACTTCTTTGTGTTCTGTGAAATCATCTCACAGAGTTACAGCTTTCCCCTCAAGAAGCCTTTCGCTAAGACAGTTCTTGTGGAATTGGCAAAGTGATATTTGGAAGCCCATAGAGGGCTATGGTGAAAAAGGAAATATCCTCAGATGAAATCTGGAAAGAAGCTTTCTGAGAAACTGCTTAGTGTTCTGTTAATTCATCTCCCAGAGTTACATCTCTATTTCGTGGATCTCTTTGCTAGCCTTATTTCTGTGGAATCTGAGAACAGATATTTCGGATCCCTTTGAAGACTATAGGGCCAAAGGAAATATCCTCCGAAAACAAAGAGAAAGAAGCTTTCTGAGAAATTTCTTTGTGTTCTGTGAAATAATCTCACAGAGTTACAGCTTTCCCCTCAAGAAGCCTTTCGCTAAGACAGTTCTTGTGGAATTGGAAAAGTGATATTTGGAAGCCCATAGAGGGCTATGGTGAAAAAGGAAATATCCTCAGATGAAATCTGGAAAGAAGCTTTCTGAGAAACTGCTTGGTGTTCTGTTAATTCATCTCCCAGAGTTACATCTGTATTTCGTGGATCTCTTTGCTAGCCTTATTTCTGTGGAATCTGAGAACAGATATTTCGGATCCCTTTGAAGACTATAGGGCCAAAGGAAATATCCTCCGAAAACAAAGAGAAAGAAGCTTTCTGAGAAACTTCTTTGTGTTCTGTGAAATCATCTCACAGAGTTACAGCTTTCCCCTCAAGAAGCCTTTCGCTAAGACAGTTCTTGTGGAATTGGCAAAGTGATATTTGGAAGCCCATAGAGGGCTATGGTGAAAAAGGAAATATACTCAGATGAAATCTGGAAAGAAGCTTTCTGAGAAACTGCTTAGTGTTCTGTTAATTCATCTCCCAGAGTTACATCTGTATTTCGTGGATCTCTTTGCTAGCCTTATTTCTGTGCAATCTGAGAACAGATATTTCGGATCCCTTTGAAGACTATAGGGCCAAAGGAAATATCCTCCGAAAACAAAGAGAAAGAATCTTTCTGAGAAACTTCTTTGTGTTCTGAGAAATCATCTCACAGAGTTACAGCTTTCCCCTCAAGAAGCCTTTCGCTAAGACAGTTCTTGTGGAATTGGCAAAGTGATATTTGGAAGCTCATAGAGGGCTATGGTGAAAAAGGAAATATCCTCAGATGAAATCTGGAAAGAAGCTTTCTGAGAAACTGCTTAGTGTTCTGTTAATTCATCTCCCAGAGTTATATCTGTATTTCGTTGATCTCTTTGCTAGCCTTATTTCTGTGGAATCTGAGAACAGATATTTCGGATCCCTTTGAAGACTATAGGGCCAAAGGAAATATCCTCCGAAAACAAAGAGAAAGAAGCTTTCTGAGAAACTTCTTTGTGTTCTGTGAAATCATCTCACAGAGTTACAGCTTTCCCCTCAAGAAGCCTTTCGCTAAGACAGTTCTTGTGGAATTGGCAAAGTGATATTTGGAAGCCCATAGAGGGCTATGGTGAAAAAGGAAATATCCTCAGATGAAATCTGGAAAGAAGCTTTCTGAGAAACTGCTTAGTGTTCTGTTAATTCATCTCCCAGAGTTACATCTCTATTTCGTGGATCTCTTTGCTAGCCTTATTTCTGTGGAATCTGAGAACAGATATTTCGGATCCCTTTGAAGACTATAGGGCCAAAGGAAATATCCTCCGAAAACAAAGAGAAAGAAGCTTTCTGAGAAATTTCTTTGTGTTCTGTGAAATAATCTCACAGAGTTACAGCTTTCCCCTCAAGAAGCCTTTCGCTAAGACAGTTCTTGTGGAATTGGAAAAGTGATATTTGGAAGCCCATAGAGGGCTATGGTGAAAAAGGAAATATCCTCAGATGAAATCTGGAAAGAAGCTTTCTGAGAAACTGCTTGGGGTTCTGTTAATTCATCTCCCAGAGTTACATCTGTATTTCGTGGATCTCTTTGCTAGCCTTATTTCTGTGGAATCTGAGAACAGATATTTCGGATCCCTTTGAAGACTATAGGGCCAAAGGAAATATCCTCCGAAAACAAAGAGAAAGAAGTTTTCTGAGAAACTTCTTTGTGTTCTGTGAAATCATCTCACAGAGTTACAGCTTTCCCCTCAAGAAGCCTTTCGCTAAGACAGTTCTTGTGGAATTGGCAAAGTGATATTTGGAAGCTCATAGAGGGCTATGGTGAGAAAGGAAATATCCTCAGATGAAATCTGGAAAGAAGCTTTCTGAGAAACTGCTTAGTGTTCTGTTAATTCATCTCCCAGAGTTACATCTGTATTTCGTTGATCTCTTTGCTAGCCTTATTTCTGTGGAATCTGAGAACAGATATTTCGGATCCCTTTGAAGACTATAGGGCCAAAGGAAATATCCTCCGAAAACAAAGAGAAAGAAGCTTTCTGAGAAACTTCTTTGTTTTCTGTGAAATCATCTCACAGAGTTACAGCTTTCCCCTCAAGAAGCCTTTCGCTAAGACAGTTCTTGTGGAATTGGCAAAGTGATATTTGGAAGCCCATAGAGGGCTATGGTGAAAAAGGAAATATCCTCAGATGAAATCTGGAAAGAAGCTTTCTGAGAAACTGCTTAGTGTTCTGTTAATTCATCTCCCAGAGTTACATCTGTATTTCGTGGATCTCTTTGCTAGCCTTATTTCTGTGGAATCTGAGAACAGATATTTCGGATCCCTTTGAAGACTATAGGGCCAAAGGAAATATCCTCCGAAAACAAAGAGAAAGAAGCTTTCTGAGAAACTTCTTTGTGTTCTGTGAAATCATCTCACAGAGTTACAGCTTTCCCCTCAAGAAGCCTTTCGCTAAGACAGTTCTTGTGGAATTGGCAAAGTGATATTTGGAAGCCCATAGAGGGCTATGGTGAAAAAGGAAATATCCTCAGATGAAATCTGGAAAGAAGCTTTCTGAGAAACTGCTTAGTGTTCTGTTAATTCATCTCCCAGAGTTACATCTGTATTTCGTGGATCTCTTTGCTAGCCTTATTTCTGTGGAATCTGAGAACAGATATTTCGGATCCCTTTGAAGACTATTGGGCCAAAGGAAATATCCTCCGAAAACAAAGAGAAAGAAGCTTTCTGAGAAACTTCTTTGTGTTTTGTGAAATCATCTCACAGAGTTACAGCTTTCCCCTCAAGAAGCCTTTCGCTAAGACAGTTCTTGTGGAATTGGAAAAGTGATATTTGGAAGCCCATAGAGGGCTATGGTGAAAAAGGAAATATCCTCAGATGAAATCTGGAAAGAAGCTTTCTGAGAAACTGCTTAGTGTTCTGTTAATTCATCTCCCAGAGTTACATCTGTATTTCGTGGATCTCTTTGCTAGCCTTATTTCTGTGCAATCTGAGAACAGATATTTCGGATCCCTTTGAAGACTATAGGGCCAAAGGAAATATCCTCCGAAAACAAAGAGAAAGAAGCTTTCTGAGAAACTTCTTTGTGTTCTGTGAAATCATCTCACAGAGTTACAGCTTTCCCCTCAAGAAGCCTTTCGCTAAGACAGTTCTTGTGGAATTGGCAAAGTGATATTTGGAAGCCCATAGAGGGCTATGGTGAAAAAGGAAATATCCTCAGATGAAATCTGGAAAGAAGCTTTCTGAGAAACTGCTTAGAGTTCTGTTAATTCATCTCCCAGAGTTACATCTGTATTTCGTTGATCTCTTTGCTAGCCTTATTTCTGTGGAATCTGAGAACAGATATTTCGGATCGCTATGATGACTATAGGGCCAAAGAAAATATCCTCCGATAAAAAAGAGAAAGAAGCTTTCTGAGAAACTTCTTTGTGTTCTGTGAAATCATCTCACAGAGTTACAGCTTTCCCCTCAAGAAGCCTTTCCCTAAGACAGTTCTTGTGGAATTGGCAATGTGATATTTGGAAGCCCATAGAGGGCTATGGTGAAAAAGGAATTATCCTCAGAAGAAATCTGGAAAGAAGCTTTCTGAGAAACTGCTTAGTGTTCTGTTAATTCATCTCCCAGAGTTACATCTGTATTTCGTGGATCTGTTTGCTAGCCTTATTTCTGTGGAATCTGAGAACAGATATTTCGGATCCCTTTGAAGACTCTAGGGCCAAAGGAAATATCCTCCGAAAACAAATAGAAAGAAGCTTTCTGAGAAACTTCTTTGTGTTTTTTGAAATCATCTCACAGAGTTACAGCTTTCCCCTCAAGAAGCCTTTCGCTAAGACAGTTCTTGTGGAATTGGCAATGTGATACTTGGAAGCCCATAGAGGGCTATGGTGAAATAGGAAATATCCTCAGATGAAATCTGGAAAGAAGCTTTCTGAGAAAGTGCTTAGTTTTCTGTTAATTCATCTCCCAGAGTTACATCTGTATTTCGTGGATCTCTTTGCTAGCCTTATTTCTGTGGAATCTGAGAACAGATATTTCGGATCCCTTTGAAGACTATAGGGCCAAAGGAAATATCCTCCGAAAACAAAGAGAAAGAAGCTTTCTGAGAAACTTCTTTGTGTTCTGTGAAATCATCTCACAGAGTTACAGCTTTCCCCTCAAGAAGCCTTTCGCTAAGACAGTTCTTGTGGAATTGGCAAAGTGATATTTGGAAGCCCATAGAGGGCTATGGTGAAAAAGGAAATATCCTCAGATGAAATCTGGAAAGAAGCTTTCTGAGAAACTGCTTAGTGTTCTGTTAATTCATCTCCCAGAGTTACATCTGTATTTCGTGGATCTCTTTGCTAGCCTTATTTCTGTGGAATCTGAGAACAGATATTTCGGATCCCTTTGAAGACTATTGGGCCAAAGGAAATATCCTCCGAAAACAAAGAGAAAGAAGCTTTCTGAGAAACTTCTTTGTGTTTTTTGAAATAATCTCACAGAGTTACAGCTTTCCCCTCAAGAAGCCTTTCGCTAAG
Source organism: Macaca fascicularis (assembly GCF_037993035.2). Classification (NCBI taxonomy): domain Eukaryota; kingdom Metazoa; phylum Chordata; class Mammalia; order Primates; family Cercopithecidae; genus Macaca; species Macaca fascicularis. The sequence goes on from NC_088378.1 coordinate 52,403,987, forward strand.
ACAGTTCTTGTGGAATTGGAAAAGTGATATTTGGAAGCCCATAGAGGGCTATGGTGAAAAAGGAAATATCCTCAGATGAAATCTGGAAAGAAGCTTTCTGAGAAACTGCTTAGTGTTCTGTTAATTCATCTCCCAGAGTTACATCTGTATTTCGTGGATCTCTTTGCTAGCCTTATTTCTGTGCAATCTGAGAACAGATATTTCGGATCCCTTTGAAGACTATAGGGCCAAAGGAAATATCCTCCGAAAACAAAGAGAAAGAATCTTTCTGAGAAACTTCTTTGTGTTCTGTGAAATCATCTCACAGAGTTACAGCTTTCCCTTCAAGAAGCCTTTCGCTAAGACAGTTCTTGTGGAATTGGCAAAGTGATATTTGGAAGCCCATAGAGGGCTATGGTGAAAAAGGAAATATCCTCAGATGAAATCTGGAAAGAAGCTTTCTGAGAAACTGCTTAGAGTTCTGTTAATTCATCTCCCAGAGTTACATCTGTATTTCGTTGATCTCTTTGCTAGCCTTATTTCTGTGGAATCTGAGAACAGATATTTCGGATCCCTTTGAAGACTATAGGGCCAAAGGAAATATCCTCCGAAAACAAAGAGAAAGAAGCTTTCTGAGAAACTTCTTTGTGTTCTGTGAAATCATCTCACAGAGTTACAGCTTTCCCCTCAAGAAGCCTTTCGCTAAGACAGTTCTTGTGGAATTGGCAAAGTGATATTTGGAAGCCCATAGAGGGCTATGGTGAAAAAGGAAATATCCTCAGATGAAATCTGGAAAGAAGCTTTCTGAGAAACTGCTTAGTGTTCTGTTAATTCATCTCCCAGAGTTACATCTGTATTTCGTGGATCTCTTTGCTAGCCTTATTTCTGTGGAATCTGAGAACAGATATTTCGGATCCCTTTGAAGACTATAGGGCCAAAGGAAATATCCTCCGAAAACAAAGAGAAAGAAGCTTTCTGAGAAACTTCTTTGTGTTTTGTGAAATCATCTCACAGAGTTACAGGTTTCCCCTCAAGAAGTCTTTCGCTAAGACAGTTCTTGTGGAATTGGCAAAGTGATATTTTGAAGCCCATAGACGGCTATGGTGAAAAAGGAAATATCCTCAGATGAAATCTGGAAAGAAGCTTTCTGAGAAACTGCTTAGTGTTCTGTTAATTCATCTCCCAGAGTTACATCTGTATTTCGTGGATCTCTTTGCTAGCCTTATTTCTGTGGAATCTGAGAACAGATATTTCGGATCCCTTTGAAGACTATAGGGCCAAAGGAAATATCCTCCGAAAACAAAGAGAAAGAAGCTTTCTGAGAAACTTCTTTGTGTTCTGTGAAATCACCTCACAGAGTTACAGCTTTCCCCTCAAGAAGCCTTTCGCTAAGACAGTTCTTGTGGAATTGGCAAAGTGATATTTGGAAGCCCATAGAGGGCTATGGTGAAAAAGGAAATATCCTCAGATGAAATCTGGAAAGAAGCTTTCTGAGAAACTGCTTAGTGTTCTGTTAATTCATCTCCCAGAGTTACATCTGTATTTCGTGGATCTCTTTGCTAGCCTTATTTCTGTGGAATCTGAGAGCAGATATTTCGGATCCCTTTGAAGACTATAGGGCCAAAGGAAATATCCTCCGAAAACAAAGAGAAAGAAGCTTTCTGAGAAACTTCTTTGTGTTCTGTGAAATCATCTCACAGAGTTACAGCTTTCCCTCAAGAAGCCTTTCGCTAAGACAGTTCTTGTGGAATTGGCAAAGTGATATTTGGAAGCCCTTAGAGGGCTATGGTGAAAAAGGAAATATCCTCAGATGAAATCTGGAAAGAAGCTTTCTGAGAAACTGCTTAGTGTTCTCTTAATTCATCTCCCAGAGTTACATCTGTATTTCGTGGATCTCTTTGCTAGCCTTATTTCTGTGGAATCTGAGAACAGATATTTCGGATCCCTTCGAAGACTATAGGGCCAAAGGAAATATCCTCCGAAAACAAAGAGAAAGAAGCTTTCTGAGAAACTTCTTTGTGTTTTGTGAAATCATCTCACAGAGTTACAGCTTTCCCCTCAAGAAGCCTTTCGCTAAGACAGTTCTTGTGGAATTGGCAAAGTGATATTTTGAAGCCCATAGACGGCTATGGTGAAAAAGGAAATATCCTCCGATGAAATCTGGAAAGAAGCTTTCTGAGAAACTGCTTAGTGTTCTGTTAATTCATCTCCCAGAGTTACATCTGTATTTCGTGGATCTCTTTGCTAGCCTTATTTCTGTGGAATCTGAGAACAGATATTTCGGATCCCTTTGAAGACTATAGGGCCAAAGGAAATATCCTCCGAAAACAAAGAGAAAGAAGCTTTCTGAGAAACTTCTTTGTGTTCTGTGAAATCATCTCACAGAGTTACAGCTTTCCCCTCAAGAAGCCTTTCGCTAAGACAGTTCTTGTGGAATTGGCAAAGTGATATTTGGAAGCCCATAGAGGGCTATGGTGAAAAAGGAAATATCCTCAGATGAAATCTGGAAAGAAGGTTTCTGAGAAACTGCTTAGTGTTCTGTTTATTCATCTCCCAGAGTTACATCTGTATTTCGTGGATCTCTTTGCTAGCCTTATTTCTGTGGAATCTGAGAACAGATATTTCGGATCCCTTTGAAGACTATAGGGCCAAAGGAAATATCCTCCGAAAACAAAGAGAAAGAAGCTTTCTGAGAAACTTCTTTGTGTTCTCTGAAATCATCTCACAGAGTTACAGCTTTCCCCTCAAGAAGCCTTTCGCTAAGACAGTTCTTGTGGAATTGGAAAAGTGATATTTGGAAGCCCATAGAGGGCTATGGTGAAAAAGGAAATATCCTCAGATGAAATCTGGAAAGAAGCTTTCTGAGAAACTGCTTAGTGTTCTGTTAATTCATCTCCCAGAGTTACATCTGTATTTCGTGGATCTCTTTGCTAGCCTTATTTCTGTGCAATCTGAGAACAGATATTTCGGATCCCTTTGAAGACTATAGGGCCAAAGGAAATATCCTCCGAAAACAAAGAGAAAGAATCTTTCTGAGAAACTTCTTTGTGTTCTGTGAAATCATCTCACAGAGTTACAGCTTTCCCCTCAAGAAGCCTTTCGCTAAGACAGTTCTTGTGGAATTGGCAAAGTGATATTTGGAAGCCCATAGAGGGCTATGGTGAAAAAGGAAATATCCTCAGATGAAATCTGGAAAGAAGCTTTCTGAGAAACTGCTTAGAGTTCTGTTAATTCATCTCCCAGAGTTACATCTGTATTTCGTTGATCTCTTTGCTAGCCTTATTTCTGTGGAATCTGAGAACAGATATTTCGGATCCCTTTGAAGACTATAGGGCCAAAGGAAATATCCTCCGAAAACAAAGAGAAAGAAGCTTTCTGAGAAACTTCTTTGTGTTCTGTGAAATCATCTCACAGAGTTACAGCTTTCCCCTCAAGAAGCCTTTCGCTAAGACAGTTCTTGTGGAATTGGCAAAGTGATATTTGGAAGCCCATAGAGGGCTATGGTGAAAAAGGAAATATCCTCAGATGAAATCTGGAAAGAAGCTTTCTGAGAAACTGCTTAGTGTTCTGTTAATTCATCTCCCAGAGTTACATCTGTATTTCGTGGATCTCTTTGCTAGCCTTATTTCTGTGGAATCTGAGAACAGATATTTCGGATCCCTTTGAAGACTATAGGGCCAAAGGAAATATCCTCCGAAAACAAAGAGAAAGAAGCTTTCTGAGAAACTTCTTTGTGTTTTGTGAAATCATCTCACAGAGTTACAGGTTTCCCCTCAAGAAGTCTTTCGCTAAGACAGTTCTTGTGGAATTGGCAAAGTGATATTTTGAAGCCCATAGACGGCTATGGTGAAAAAGGAAATATCCTCCGATGAAATCTGGAAAGAAGCTTTCTGAGAAACTGCTTAGTGTTCTGTTAATTCATCTCCCAGAGTTACATCTGTATTTCGTGGATCTCTTTGCTAGCCTTATTTCTGTGGAATCTGAGAACAGATATTTCGGATCCCTTTGAAGACTATAGGGCCAAAGGAAATATCCTCCGAAAACAAAGAGAAAGAAGCTTTCTGAGAAACTTCTTTGTGTTCTGTGAAATCACCTCACAGAGTTACAGCTTTCCCCTCAAGAAGCCTTTCGCTAAGACAGTTCTTGTGGAATTGGCAAAGTGATATTTGGAAGCCCATAGAGGGCTATGGTGAAAAAGGAAATATCCTCAGATGAAATCTGGAAAGAAGCTTTCTGAGAAACTGCTTAGTGTTCTGTTAATTCATCTCCCAGAGTTACATCTGTATTTCGTGGATCTCTTTGCTAGCCTTATTTCTGTGGAATCTGAGAGCAGATATTTCGGATCCCTTTGAAGACTATAGGGCCAAAGGAAATATCCTCCGAAAACAAAGAGAAAGAAGCTTTCTGAGAAACTTCTTTGTGTTCTGTGAAATCATCTCACAGAGTTACAGCTTTCCCTCAAGAAGCCTTTCGCTAAGACAGTTCTTGTGGAATTGGCAAAGTGATATTTGGAAGCCCATAGAGGGCTATGGTGAAAAAGGAAATATCCTCAGATGAAATCTGGAAAGAAGCTTTCTGAGAAACTGCTTAGTGTTCTCTTAATTCATCTCCCAGAGTTACATCTGTATTTCGTGGATCTCTTTGCTAGCCTTATTTCTGTGGAATCTGAGAACAGATATTTCGGATCCCTTCGAAGACTATAGGGCCAAAGGAAATATCCTCCGAAAACAAAGAGAAAGAAGCTTTCTGAGAAACTTCTTTGTGTTTTGTGAAATCATCTCACAGAGTTACAGCTTTCCCCTCAAGAAGCCTTTCGCTAAGACAGTTCTTGTGGAATTGGCAAAGTGATATTTTGAAGCCCATAGACGGCTATGGTGAAAAAGGAAATATCCTCCGATGAAATCTGGAAAGAAGCTTTCTGAGAAACTGCTTAGTGTTCTGTTAATTCATCTCCCAGAGTTACATCTGTATTTCGTGGATCTCTTTGCTAGCCTTATTTCTGTGGAATCTGAGAACAGATATTTCGGATCCCTTTGAAGACTATAGGGCCAAAGGAAATATCCTCCGAAAACAAAGAGAAAGAAGCTTTCTGAGAAACTTCTTTGTGTTCTGTGAAATCATCTCACAGAGTTACAGCTTTCCCCTCAAGAAGCCTTTCGCTAAGACAGTTCTTGTGGAATTGGCAAAGTGATATTTGGAAGCCCATAGAGGGCTACGGTGAAAAAGGAAATATCCTCAGATGAAATCTGGAAAGAAGCTTTCTGAGAAACTGCTTAGTGTTCTGTTAATTCATCTCACAGAGTTACATCTTTATTTCGTGGATCACTTTGCTAGCCTTATTTCTGTGGAATCTGAGAACAGATATTTCGGATCCCTTCGAAGACTATAGGGCCAAGGAAATATCCTCCGATAGCAAAGAGAAAGAAGCTTTCTGAGAAACTTCTTTGTGTTTTGTGAAATCATCTCACAGAGTTACAGCATTCCCCTCAAGAAGCCTTTCGCAAATACAGTTCTTGTGGAATTGGCAAAGTGATATTTGGAAGCCCATAGAGGGCTATGGTGAAAAAGGAAATATCCTAAGATGAAATCTGGAAAGAAGCTTTTTGAGAAACTGCTTAGTGTTCTGTTAATTCATCTCCCAGAGTTACATCTGTATTTCGTGGATCTCTTTGCTAGCCTTATTTCTGTGGAATCTGAGAACAGATATTTCGGATCCCTTTGAAGACTATAGGGCCAAAGGAAATATCCTCCGAAAACAAAGAGAAAGAAGCTTTCTGAGAAACTTCTTTGTGTTCTGTGAAATCATCTCACAGAGTTACAGCTTTCCCCTCAAGAAGCCTTTCGCTAAGACAGTTCTTGTGGAATTGGCAAAGTGATATTTGGAAGCCCATAGAGGGCTATGGTGAAAAAGGAAATATCCTCAGATGAAATCTGGAAAGAAGCTTTCTGAGAAACTGCTTAGTGTTCTGTTAATTCATCTCCCAGAGTTACATCTGTATTTCGTGGATCTCTTTGCTAGCCTTATTTCTGTGGAATCTGAGAACAGATATTTCGGATCCCTTTGAAGACTATAGGGCCAAAGGAAATATCCTCCGAAAACAAAGAGAAAGAAGCTTTCTGAGAAACTTCTTTGTGTTCTGTGAAATCATCTCACAGAGTTACAGCTTTCCCCTCAAGAAGCCTTTCGCTAAGACAGTTCTTGTGGAATTGGCAAAGTGATATTTGGAAGCCCATAGAGGGCTATGGTGAAAAAGGAAATATCCTCAGATGAAATCTGGAAAGAAGCTTTCTGAGAAACTGCTTAGTGTTCTGTTAATTCATCTCCCAGAGTTACATCTGTATTTCGTGGATCTCTTTGCTAGCCTTATTTCTGTGGAATCTGAGAACAGATATTTCGGATCCCTTTGAAGACTATTGGGCCAAAGGAAATATCCTCCGAAAACAAAGAGAAAGAAGCTTTCTGAGAAACTTCTTTGTGTTTTGTGAAATCATCTCACAGAGTTACAGCTTTCCCCTCAAGAAGCCTTTCGCTAAGACAGTTCTTGTGGAATTGGAAAAGTGATATTTGGAAGCCCATAGAGGGCTATGGTGAAAAAGGAAATATCCTCAGATGAAATCTGGAAAGAAGCTTTCTGAGAAACTGCTTAGTGTTCTGTTAATTCATCTCCCAGAGTTACATCTGTATTTCGTGGATCTCTTTGCTAGCCTTATTTCTGTGCAATCTGAGAACAGATATTTCGGATCCCTTTGAAGACTATAGGGCCAAAGGAAATATCCTCCGAAAACAAAGAGAAAGAAGCTTTCTGAGAAACTTCTTTGTGTTCTGTGAAATCATCTCACAGAGTTACAGCTTTCCCCTCAAGAAGCCTTTCGCTAAGACAGTTCTTGTGGAATTGGCAAAGTGATATTTGGAAGCCCATAGAGGGCTATGGTGAAAAAGGAAATATCCTCAGATGAAATCTGGAAAGAAGCTTTCTGAGAAACTGCTTAGAGTTCTGTTAATTCATCTCCCAGAGTTACATCTGTATTTCGTTGATCTCTTTGCTAGCCTTATTTCTGTGGAATCTGAGAACAGATATTTCGGATCGCTATGATGACTATAGGGCCAAAGAAAATATCCTCCGATAAAAAAGAGAAAGAAGCTTTCTGAGAAACTTCTTTGTGTTCTGTGAAATCATCTCACAGAGTTACAGCTTTCCCCTCAAGAAGCCTTTCGCTAAGACAGTTCTTGTGGAATTGGCAAAGTGATATTTGGAAGCCCATAGAGGGCTATGGTGAAAAAGGAATTATCCTCAGAAGAAATCTGGAAAGAAGCTTTCTGAGAAACTGCTTAGTGTTCTGTTAATTCATCTCCCAGAGTTACATCTGTATTTCGTGGATCTGTTTGCTAGCCTTATTTCTGTGGAATCTGAGAACAGATATTTCGGATCCCTTTGAAGACTCTAGGGCCAAAGGAAATATCCTCCGAAAACAAATAGAAAGAAGCTTTCTGAGAAACTTCTTTGTGTTTTTTGAAATCATCTCACAGAGTTACAGCTTTCCCCTCAAGAAGCCTTTCGCTAAGACAGTTCTTGTGGAATTGGCAATGTGATATTTGGAAGCCCATAGAGGGCTATGGTGAAATAGGAAATATCCTCAGATGAAATCTGGAAAGAAGCTTTCTGAGAAAGTGCTTAGTTTTCTGTTAATTCATCTCCCAGAGTTACATCTGTATTTCGTGGATCTCTTTGCTAGCCTTATTTCTGTGGAATCTGAGAACAGATATTGCGGATCCCTTTGAAGACTATAGGGCCAAAGGAAATATCCTCCGAAAACAAAGAGAAAGAAGCTTTCTGAGAAACTTCTTTGTGTTCTGTGAAATCATCTCACAGAGTTACAGCTTTCCCCTCAAGAAGCCTTTCGCTAAGACAGTTCTTGTGGAATTGGCAAAGTGATATTTGGAAGCCCATAGAGGGCTATGGTGAAAAAGGAAATATCCTCAGATGAAATCTGGAAAGAAGCTTTCTGAGAAACTGCTTAGTGTTCTGTTAATTCATCTCCCAGAGTTACATCTGTATTTCGTGGATCTCTTTGCTAGCCTTATTTCTGTGGAATCTGAGAACAGATATTTCGGATCCCTTTGAAGACTATTGGGCCAAAGGAAATATCCTCCGAAAACAAAGAGAAAGAAGCTTTCTGAGAAACTTCTTTGTGTTTTTTGAAATAATCTCACAGAGTTACAGCTTTCCCCTCAAGAAGCCTTTCGCTAAGACAGTTCTTGTGGAATTGGAAAAGTGATATTTGGAAGCCCATAGAGGGCTATGGTGAAAAAGGAAATATCCTCAGATGAAATCTGGAAAGAAGCTTTCTGAGAAACTGCTTAGTGTTCTGTTAATTCATCTCCCAGAGTTACATCTGTATTTCGTGGATCTCTTTGCTAGCCTTATTTCTGTGCAATCTGAGAACAGATATTTCGGATCCCTTTGAAGACTATAGGGCCAAAGGAAATATCCTCCGAAAACAAAGAGAAAGAATCTTTCTGAGAAACTTCTTTGTGTTCTGTGAAATCATCTCACAGAGTTACAGCTTTCCCTTCAAGAAGCCTTTCGCTAAGACAGTTCTTGTGGAATTGGCAAAGTGATATTTGGAAGCCCATAGAGGGCTATGGTGAAAAAGGAAATATCCTCAGATGAAATCTGGAAAGAAGCTTTCTGAGAAACTGCTTAGAGTTCTGTTAATTCATCTCCCAGAGTTACATCTGTATTTCGTTGATCTCTTTGCTAGCCTTATTTCTGTGGAATCTGAGAACAGATATTTCGGATCCCTTTGAAGACTATAGGGCCAAAGGAAATATCCTCCGAAAACAAAGAGAAAGAAGCTTTCTGAGAAACTTCTTTGTGTTCTCTGAAATCATCTCACAGAGTTACAGCTTTCCCCTCAAGAAGCCTTTCGCTAAGACAGTTCTTGTGGAATTGGCAAAGTGATATTTGGAAGCCCATAGAGGGCTATGGTGAAAAAGGAAATATCCTCAGATGAAATCTGGAAAGAAGCTTTCTGAGAAACTGCTTAGTGTTCTGTTAATTCATCTCCCAGAGTTACATCTGTATTTCGTGGATCTCTTTGCTAGCCTTATTTCTGTGGAATCTGAGAACAGATATTTCGGATCCCTTTGAAGACTATAGGGCCAAAGGAAATATCCTCCGAAAACAAAGAGAAAGAAGCTTTCTGAGAAACTTCTTTGTGTTTTGTGAAATCATCTCACAGAGTTACAGGTTTCCCCTCAAGAAGTCTTTCGCTAAGACAGTTCTTGTGGAATTGGCAAAGTGATATTTTGAAGCCCATAGACGGCTATGGTGAAAAAGGAAATATCCTCAGATGAAATCTGGAAAGAAGCTTTCTGAGAAACTGCTTAGTGTTCTGTTAATTCATCTCCCAGAGTTACATCTGTATTTCGTGGATCTCTTTGCTAGCCTTATTTCTGTGGAATCTGAGAACAGATATTTCGGATCCCTTTGAAGACTATAGGGCCAAAGGAAATATCCTCCGAAAACAAAGAGAAAGAAGCTTTCTGAGAAACTTCTTTGTGTTCTGTGAAATCACCTCACAGAGTTACAGCTTTCCCCTCAAGAAGCCTTTCGCTAAGACAGTTCTTGTGGAATTGGCAAAGTGATATTTGGAAGCCCATAGAGGGCTATGGTGAAAAAGGAAATATCCTCAGATGAAATCTGGAAAGAAGCTTTCTGAGAAACTGCTTAGTGTTCTGTTAATTCATCTCCCAGAGTTACATCTGTATTTCGTGGATCTCTTTGCTAGCCTTATTTCTGTGGAATCTGAGAGCAGATATTTCGGATCCCTTTGAAGACTATAGGGCCAAAGGAAATATCCTCCGAAAACAAAGAGAAAGAAGCTTTCTGAGAAACTTCTTTGTGTTCTGTGAAATCATCTCACAGAGTTACAGCTTTCCCTCAAGAAGCCTTTCGCTAAGACAGTTCTTGTGGAATTGGCAAAGTGATATTTGGAAGCCCTTAGAGGGCTATGGTGAAAAAGGAAATATCCTCAGATGAAATCTGGAAAGAAGCTTTCTGAGAAACTGCTTAGTGTTCTCTTAATTCATCTCCCAGAGTTACATCTGTATTTCGTGGATCTCTTTGCTAGCCTTATTTCTGTGGAATCTGAGAACAGATATTTCGGATCCCTTCGAAGACTATAGGGCCAAAGGAAATATCCTCCGAAAACAAAGAGAAAGAAGCTTTCTGAGAAACTTCTTTGTGTTTTGTGAAATCATCTCACAGAGTTACAGCTTTCCCCTCAAGAAGCCTTTCGCTAAGACAGTTCTTGTGGAATTGGCAAAGTGATATTTTGAAGCCCATAGACGGCTATGGTGAAAAAGGAAATATCCTCCGATGAAATCTGGAAAGAAGCTTTCTGAGAAACTGCTTAGTGTTCTGTTAATTCATCTCCCAGAGTTACATCTGTATTTCGTGGATCTCTTTGCTAGCCTTATTTCTGTGGAATCTGAGAACAGATATTTCGGATCCCTTTGAAGACTATAGGGCCAAAGGAAATATCCTCCGAAAACAAAGAGAAAGAAGCTTTCTGAGAAACTTCTTTGTGTTCTGTGAAATCATCTCACAGAGTTACAGCTTTCCCCTCAAGAAGCCTTTCGCTAAGACAGTTCTTGTGGAATTGGCAAAGTGATATTTGGAAGCCCATAGAGGGCTATGGTGAAAAAGGAAATATCCTCAGATGAAATCTGGAAAGAAGGTTTCTGAGAAACTGCTTAGTGTTCTGTTTATTCATCTCCCAGAGTTACATCTGTATTTCGTGGATCTCTTTGCTAGCCTTATTTCTGTGGAATCTGAGAACAGATATTTCGGATCCCTTTGAAGACTATAGGGCCAAAGGAAATATCCTCCGAAAACAAAGAGAAAGAAGCTTTCTGAGAAACTTCTTTGTGTTCTCTGAAATCATCTCACAGAGTTACAGCTTTCCCCTCAAGAAGCCTTTCGCTAAGACAGTTCTTGTGGAATTGGAAAAGTGATATTTGGAAGCCCATAGAGGGCTATGGTGAAAAAGGAAATATCCTCAGATGAAATCTGGAAAGAAGCTTTCTGAGAAACTGCTTAGTGTTCTGTTAATTCATCTCCCAGAGTTACATCTGTATTTCGTGGATCTCTTTGCTAGCCTTATTTCTGTGCAATCTGAGAACAGATATTTCGGATCCCTTTGAAGACTATAGGGCCAAAGGAAATATCCTCCGAAAACAAAGAGAAAGAATCTTTCTGAGAAACTTCTTTGTGTTCTGTGAAATCATCTCACAGAGTTACAGCTTTCCCCTCAAGAAGCCTTTCGCTAAGACAGTTCTTGTGGAATTGGCAAAGTGATATTTGGAAGCCCATAGAGGGCTATGGTGAAAAAGGAAATATCCTCAGATGAAATCTGGAAAGAAGCTTTCTGAGAAACTGCTTAGAGTTCTGTTAATTCATCTCCCAGAGTTACATCTGTATTTCGTTGATCTCTTTGCTAGCCTTATTTCTGTGGAATCTGAGAACAGATATTTCGGATCCCTTTGAAGACTATAGGGCCAAAGGAAATATCCTCCGAAAACAAAGAGAAAGAAGCTTTCTGAGAAACTTCTTTGTGTTCTGTGAAATCATCTCACAGAGTTACAGCTTTCCCCTCAAGAAGCCTTTCGCTAAGACAGTTCTTGTGGAATTGGCAAAGTGATATTTGGAAGCCCATAGAGGGCTATGGTGAAAAAGGAAATATCCTCAGATGAAATCTGGAAAGAAGCTTTCTGAGAAACTGCTTAGTGTTCTGTTAATTCATCTCCCAGAGTTACATCTGTATTTCGTGGATCTCTTTGCTAGCCTTATTTCTGTGGAATCTGAGAACAGATATTTCGGATCCCTTTGAAGACTATAGGGCCAAAGGAAATATCCTCCGAAAACAAAGAGAAAGAAGCTTTCTGAGAAACTTCTTTGTGTTTTGTGAAATCATCTCACAGAGTTACAGGTTTCCCCTCAAGAAGTCTTTCGCTAAGACAGTTCTTGTGGAATTGGCAAAGTGATATTTTGAAGCCCATAGACGGCTATGGTGAAAAAGGAAATATCCTCCGATGAAATCTGGAAAGAAGCTTTCTGAGAAACTGCTTAGTGTTCTGTTAATTCATCTCCCAGAGTTACATCTGTATTTCGTGGATCTCTTTGCTAGCCTTATTTCTGTGGAATCTGAGAACAGATATTTCGGATCCCTTTGAAGACTATAGGGCCAAAGGAAATATCCTCCGAAAACAAAGAGAAAGAAGCTTTCTGAGAAACTTCTTTGTGTTCTGTGAAATCACCTCACAGAGTTACAGCTTTCCCCTCAAGAAGCCTTTCGCTAAGACAGTTCTTGTGGAATTGGCAAAGTGATATTTGGAAGCCCATAGAGGGCTATGGTGAAAAAGGAAATATCCTCAGATGAAATCTGGAAAGAAGCTTTCTGAGAAACTGCTTAGTGTTCTGTTAATTCATCTCCCAGAGTTACATCTGTATTTCGTGGATCTCTTTGCTAGCCTTATTTCTGTGGAATCTGAGAGCAGATATTTCGGATCCCTTTGAAGACTATAGGGCCAAAGGAAATATCCTCCGAAAACAAAGAGAAAGAAGCTTTCTGAGAAACTTCTTTGTGTTCTGTGAAATCATCTCACAGAGTTACAGCTTTCCCTCAAGAAGCCTTTCGCTAAGACAGTTCTTGTGGAATTGGCAAAGTGATATTTGGAAGCCCATAGAGGGCTATGGTGAAAAAGGAAATATCCTCAGATGAAATCTGGAAAGAAGCTTTCTGAGAAACTGCTTAGTGTTCTCTTAATTCATCTCCCAGAGTTACATCTGTATTTCGTGGATCTCTTTGCTAGCCTTATTTCTGTGGAATCTGAGAACAGATATTTCGGATCCCTTCGAAGACTATAGGGCCAAAGGAAATATCCTCCGAAAACAAAGAGAAAGAAGCTTTCTGAGAAACTTCTTTGTGTTTTGTGAAATCATCTCACAGAGTTACAGCTTTCCCCTCAAGAAGCCTTTCGCTAAGACAGTTCTTGTGGAATTGGCAAAGTGATATTTTGAAGCCCATAGACGGCTATGGTGAAAAAGGAAATATCCTCCGATGAAATCTGGAAAGAAGCTTTCTGAGAAACTGCTTAGTGTTCTGTTAATTCATCTCCCAGAGTTACATCTGTATTTCGTGGATCTCTTTGCTAGCCTTATTTCTGTGGAATCTGAGAACAGATATTTCGGATCCCTTTGAAGACTATAGGGCCAAAGGAAATATCCTCCGAAAACAAAGAGAAAGAAGCTTTCTGAGAAACTTCTTTGTGTTCTGTGAAATCATCTCACAGAGTTACAGCTTTCCCCTCAAGAAGCCTTTCGCTAAGACAGTTCTTGTGGAATTGGCAAAGTGATATTTGGAAGCCCATAGAGGGCTATGGTGAAAAAGGAAATATCCTCAGATGAAATCTGGAAAGAAGGTTTCTGAGAAACTGCTTAGTGTTCTGTTTATTCATCTCCCAGAGTTACATCTGTATTTCGTGGATCTCTTTGCTAGCCTTATTTCTGTGGAATCTGAGAACAGATATTTCGGATCCCTTTGAAGACTATAGGGCCAAAGGAAATATCCTCCGAAAACAAAGAGAAAGAAGCTTTCTGAGAAACTTCTTTGTGTTCTCTGAAATCATCTCACAGAGTTACAGCTTTCCCCTCAAGAAGCCTTTCGCTAAGACAGTTCTTGTGGAATTGGAAAAGTGATATTTGGAAGCCCATAGAGGGCTATGGTGAAAAAGGAAATATCCTCAGATGAAATCTGGAAAGAAGCTTTCTGAGAAACTGCTTAGTGTTCTGTTAATTCATCTCCCAGAGTTACATCTGTATTTCGTGGATCTCTTTGCTAGCCTTATTTCTGTGCAATCTGAGAACAGATATTTCGGATCCCTTTGAAGACTATAGGGCCAAAGGAAATATCCTCCGAAAACAAAGAGAAAGAATCTTTCTGAGAAACTTCTTTGTGTTCTGTGAAATCATCTCACAGAGTTACAGCTTTCCCCTCAAGAAGCCTTTCGCTAAGACAGTTCTTGTGGAATTGGCAAAGTGATATTTGGAAGCCCATAGAGGGCTATGGTGAAAAAGGAAATATCCTCAGATGAAATCTGGAAAGAAGTTTTCTGAGAAACTGCTTAGAGTTCTGTTAATTCATCTCCCAGAGTTACATCTGTATTTCGTTGATCTCTTTGCTAGCCTTATTTCTGTGGAATCTGAGAACAGATATTTCGGATCCCTTTGAAGACTATAGGGCCAAAGGAAATATCCTCCGAAAACAAAGAGAAAGAAGCTTTCTGAGAAACTTCTTTGTGTTCTGTGAAATCATCTCACAGAGTTACAGCTTTCCCCTCAAGAAGCCTTTCGCTAAGACAGTTCTTGTGGAATTGGCAAAGTGATATTTGGAAGCCCATAGAGGGCTATGGTGAAAAAGGAAATATCCTCAGATGAAATCTGGAAAGAAGCTTTCTGAGAAACTGCTTAGTGTTCTGTTAATTCATCTCCCAGAGTTACATCTGTATTTCGTGGATCTCTTTGCTAGCCTTATTTCTGTGGAATCTGAGAACAGATATTTCGGATCCCTTTGAAGACTATAGGGCCAAAGGAAATATCCTCCGAAAACAAAGAGAAAGAAGCTTTCTGAGAAACTTCTTTGTGTTTTGTGAAATCATCTCACAGAGTTACAGGTTTCCCCTCAAGAAGTCTTTCGCTAAGACAGTTCTTGTGGAATTGGCAAAGTGATATTTTGAAGCCCATAGACGGCTATGGTGAAAAAGGAAATATCCTCCGATGAAATCTGGAAAGAAGCTTTCTGAGAAACTGCTTAGTGTTCTGTTAATTCATCTCCCAGAGTTACATCTGTATTTCGTGGATCTCTTTGCTAGCCTTATTTCTGTGGAATCTGAGAACAGATATTTCGGATCCCTTTGAAGACTATAGGGCCAAAGGAAATATCCTCCGAAAACAAAGAGAAAGAAGCTTTCTGAGAAACTTCTTTGTGTTCTGTGAAATCACCTCACAGAGTTACAGCTTTCCCCTCAAGAAGCCTTTCGCTAAGACAGTTCTTGTGGAATTGGCAAAGTGATATTTGGAAGCCCATAGAGGGCTATGGTGAAAAAGGAAATATCCTCAGATGAAATCTGGAAAGAAGCTTTCTGAGAAACTGCTTAGTGTTCTGTTAATTCATCTCCCAGAGTTACATCTGTATTTCGTGGATCTCTTTGCTAGCCTTATTTCTGTGGAATCTGAGAGCAGATATTTCGGATCCCTTTGAAGACTATAGGGCCAAAGGAAATATCCTCCGAAAACAAAGAGAAAGAAGCTTTCTGAGAAACTTCTTTGTGTTCTGTGAAATCATCTCACAGAGTTACAGCTTTCCCTCAAGAAGCCTTTCGCTAAGACAGTTCTTGTGGAATTGGCAAAGTGATATTTGGAAGCCCATAGAGGGCTATGGTGAAAAAGGAAATATCCTCAGATGAAATCTGGAAAGAAGCTTTCTGAGAAACTGCTTAGTGTTCTCTTAATTCATCTCCCAGAGTTACATCTGTATTTCGTGGATCTCTTTGCTAGCCTTATTTCTGTGGAATCTGAGAACAGATATTTCGGATCCCTTCGAAGACTATAGGGCCAAAGGAAATATCCTCCGAAAACAAAGAGAAAGAAGCTTTCTGAGAAACTTCTTTGTGTTTTGTGAAATCATCTCACAGAGTTACAGCTTTCCCCTCAAGAAGCCTTTCGCTAAGACAGTTCTTGTGGAATTGGCAAAGTGATATTTTGAAGCCCATAGACGGCTATGGTGAAAAAGGAAATATCCTCCGATGAAATCTGGAAAGAAGCTTTCTGAGAAACTGCTTAGTGTTCTGTTAATTCATCTCCCAGAGTTACATCTGTATTTCGTGGATCTCTTTGCTAGCCTTATTTCTGTGGAATCTGAGAACAGATATTTCGGATCCCTTTGAAGACTATAGGGCCAAAGGAAATATCCTCCGAAAACAAAGAGAAAGAAGCTTTCTGAGAAACTTCTTTGTGTTCTGTGAAATCATCTCACAGAGTTACAGCTTTCCCCTCAAGAAGCCTTTCGCTAAGACAGTTCTTGTGGAATTGGCAAAGTGATATTTGGAAGCCCATAGAGGGCTATGGTGAAAAAGGAAATATCCTCAGATGAAATCTGGAAAGAAGGTTTCTGAGAAACTGCTTAGTGTTCTGTTTATTCATCTCCCAGAGTTACATCTGTATTTCGTGGATCTCTTTGCTAGCCTTATTTCTGTGGAATCTGAGAACAGATATTTCGGATCCCTTTGAAGACTATAGGGCCAAAGGAAATATCCTCCGAAAACAAAGAGAAAGAAGCTTTCTGAGAAACTTCTTTGTGTTCTCTGAAATCATCTCACAGAGTTACTGCTTTCCCCTCAAGAAGGCTTTCGCTAAGACAGTTCTTGTGGAATTGGCAAAGTGATATTTGGAAGCCCGTAGAGGGCTATGGTGAAAAAGGAAATATCCTCAGATGAAATCTGGAAAGAAGCTTTCTGAGAAACTGCTTAGTGTTCTGTTAATTCATCTCCCCGAGTTACATCTGTATTTCGTGGATCTCTTTGCTAGCCTTATTTCTGTGGAATCTGAGAACAGATATTTCGGATCCCTTTGAAGACTATAGGGCCAAAGGAAATATCCTCCGAAAACAAATAGAAAGAAGCTTTCTGAGAAACTTCTTTGTGTTTTGTGAAATCATCTCACAGAGTTACATCTTTCCCCTCAAGAAGCCTTTCGCTAAGACAGTTCTTGTGGAATTGGCAATGTGATATTTGGAAGCCCATAGAGGGCTAAGGTGAAAAAGGAAATATCCTCAGATGAAATCTGGAAAGAAGCTTTCTGAGAAACTGCTTAGTGTTCTGTTAATTCATCTCCCAGAGTTACATCTGTATTTCGTGGATCTCTTTGCTAGCCTTATTTCTGTGGAATCTGAGAACAGATATTTCGGATCCCTTTGAAGACTAAAGGGCCAAAGGAAATATCCTCCGAAAACAAAGAGAAAGAAGCTTTCTGAGAAACTTCTTTGTGTTCTGTGAAATCATCTCACAGAGTTACAGCTTTCCCCTCAAGAAGCCTTTCGCTAAGACAGTTCTTGTGGAATTGGCAAAGTGATATTTGGAAGCCAATAGAGGGCTACGGTGAAAAAGGAAATATCCTCAGATGAAATCTGGAAAGAAGCTTTCTGAGAAACTGCTTAGTGTTCTGTTAATTCATCTCCCAGAGTTACATCTGTATTTCGTGGATCACTTTGCTAGCCTTATTTCTGTGGAATCTGAGAACAGATATTTCGGATCCCTTTGAAGAATATAGGGCCAAGGAAATATCCTCCGATAGCAAAGAGAAAGAAGCTTTCTGAGAAACTTCTTTGTGTTTTGTGAAATCATCTCACTGAGTTACAGCATTCCCCTCAAGAAGCCTTTCGCAAAGACAGTTCTTGTGGAATTGGCAAAGTGATATTTGGAAGCCCATAGAGGGCTATGGTGAAAAAGGAAATATCCTAAGATGAAATCTGGAAAGAAGCTTTCTGAGAAACTGCTTAGTGTTCTGTTAATTCATCTCCCAGAGTTACATCTGTATTTCGTGGATCTCTTTGCTAGCCTTATTTCTGTGGAATCTGAGAACAGATATTTCGGATCCCTTTGAAGACTATAGGGCCAAAGGAAATATCCTCCGAAAACAAAGAGAAAGAAGCTTTCTCAGAAACTTCTTTGTGTTTTGTGAAATAATCTCACAGAGTTACAGCTTTCCCCTCAAGAAGCCTTTCGCTAAGACAGTTCTTGTGGAATTGGAAAAGTGATATTTGGAAGCCCATAGAGGGCTATGGTGAAAAAGGAAATATCCTCAGATGAAATCTGGAAAGAAGCTTTCTGAGAAACTGCTTAGTGTTCTGTTAATTCATCTCCCAGAGTTACATCTCTATTTCGTGGATCTCTTTGCTAGCCTTATTTCTGTGGAATCTGAGAACAGATATTTCGGATCCCTTCGAAGACTATAGGGCCAAAGGAAATATCCTCCGAAAACAAAGAGAAAGAAGCTTTCTGAGAAACTTCTTTGTGTTTTGTGAAATAATCTCACAGAGTTACAGCTTTCCCCTCAAGAAGCCTTTCGCTAAGACAGTTCTTGTGGAATTGGAAAAGTGATATTTGGAAGCCCATAGAGGGCTATGGTGAAAAAGGAAATATCCTCAGATGAAATCTGGAAAGAAGCTTTCTGAGAAACTGCTTAGTGTTCTGTTAATTCATCTCCCAGAGTTACATCTGTATTTCGTGGATCTCTTTGCTAGCCTTTTTTCTGTGCAATCTGAGAACAGATATTTCGGATCCCTTTGAAGACTATAGGGCCAAAGGAAATATCCTCCGAAAACAAAGGGAAAGAATCTTTCTGAGAAACTTCTTTGTGTTCTGTGAAATCATCTCACAGAGTTACAGCTTTCCCCTCAAGAAGCCTTTCGCTAAGACAGTTCTTGTGGAATTGGCAAAGTGATATTTGGAAGCCCATAGTGGGCTATGGTGAAAAAGGAAATATCCTCAGATGAAATCTGGAAAGAAGCTTTCTGAGAAACTGCTTAGTGTTCTGTTAATTCATCTCCCAGAGTTACATCTGTATTTCGTTGATCTCTTTGCTAGCCTTATTTCTGTGGAATCTGAGAACAGATATTTCGGATCCCTTTGAAGACTATAGGGCCAAAGGAAATATCCTCCGAAAACAAAGAGAAAGAAGCTTTCTGAGAAACTTCTTTGTGTTCTGTGAAATCATCTCACAGAGTTACAGCTTTCCCCTCAAGAAGCCTTTCGCTAAGACAGTTCTTGTGGAATTGGCAAAGTGATATTTGGAAGCCCATAGAGGGCTATGGTGAAAAAGGAAATATCCTCAGATGAAATCTGGAAAGAAGCTTTCTGAGAAACTGCTTAGTGTTCTGTTAATTCATCTCCCAGAGTTACATCTGTATTTCGTGGATCTCTTTGCTAGCCTTATTTCTGTGGAATCTGAGAACAGATATTTCGGATCCCTTTGAAGACTATAGGGCCAAAGGAAATATCCTCCGAAAACAAAGAGAAAGAAGCTTTCTGAGAAACTTCTTTGTGTTTTGTGAAATCATCTCACAGAGTTACAGGTTTCCCCTCAAGAAGTCTTTCGCTAAGACAGTTCTTGTGGAATTGGCAAAGTGATATTTTGAAGCCCATAGACGGCTATGGTGAAAAAGGAAATATCCTCAGATGAAATCTGGAAAGAAGCTTTCTGAGAAACTGCTTAGTGTTCTGTTAATTCATCTCCCAGAGTTACATCTGTATTTCGTGGATCTCTTTGCTAGCCTTATTTCTGTGGAATCTGAGAACAGATATTTCGGATCCCTTTGAAGACTATAGGGCCAAAGGAAATATCCTCCGAAAACAAAGAGAAAGAAGCTTTCTGAGAAACTTCTTTGTGTTCTGTGAAATCATCTCACAGAGTTACAGCTTTCCCCTCAAGAAGCCTTTCGCTAAGACAGTTCTTGTGGAATTGGCAAAGTGATATTTGGAAGCCCATAGAGGGCTATGGTGAAAAAGGAAATATCCTCAGATGAAATCTGGAAAGAAGCTTTCTGAGAAACTGCTTAGTGTTCTGTTAATTCATCTCCCAGAGTTACATCTGTATTTCGTGGATCTCTTTGCTAGCCTTATTTCTGTGGAATCTGAGAACAGATATTTCGGATCCCTTCGAAGACTATAGGGCCAAAGGAAATATCCTCCGAAAACAAAGAGAAAGAAACTTTCTGAGAAACTTCTTTGTGTTTTGTGAAATCATTTCACAGAGTTACAGCTTTCCCCTCAAGAAGCCTTTCGCTAAGACAGTTCTTGTGGAATTGGCAAAGTGATATTTTGAAGCCCATAGAC
Source organism: Macaca fascicularis (assembly GCF_037993035.2). Taxonomy (NCBI): domain Eukaryota; kingdom Metazoa; phylum Chordata; class Mammalia; order Primates; family Cercopithecidae; genus Macaca; species Macaca fascicularis. The sequence goes on from NC_088378.1 coordinate 52,423,920, forward strand.
GGCTATGGTGAAAAAGGAAATATCCTCAGATGAAATCTGGAAAGAAGCTTTCTGAGAAACTGCTTAGTGTTCTGTTAATTCATCTCCCAGAGTTACATCTGTATTTCGTGGATCTCTTTGCTAGCCTTATTTCTGTGGAATCTGAGAACAGATATTTCGGATCCCTTTGAAGACTATAGGGCCAAAGGAAATATCCTCCGAAAACAAAGAGAAAGAAGCTTTCTGAGAAACTTCTTTGTGTTCTGTGAAATCATCTCACAGAGTTACAGCTTTCCCCTCAAGAAGCCTTTCGCTAAGACAGTTCTTGTGGAATTGGCAAAGTGATATTTGGAAGCCCATAGAGGGCTAAGGTGAAAAAGGAAATATCCTCAGATGAAATCTGGAAAGAAGCTTTCTGAGAAACTGCTTAGTGTTCTGTTAATTCATCTCCCAGAGTTACATCTGTATTTCGTGGATCTCTTTGCTAGCCTTATTTCTGTGGAATCTGAGAACAGATATTTCGGATCCCTTTGAAGACTGTAGGGCCAAAGGAAATATCCTCCGAAAACAAAGAGAAAGAAGCTTTCTGAGAAACTTCTTTGTGTTCTGTGAAATCATCTCACAGAGTTACAGCTTTCCCCTCAAGAAGCCTTTCGCTAAGACAGTTCTTGTGGAATTGGCAAAGTGATATTTGGAAGCCCATAGAGGGCTATGGTGAAAAAGGAAATATCCTCAGATGAAATCTGGAAAGAAGCTTTCTGAGAAACTGCTTAGTGTTCTCTTAATTCATCTCCCAGAGTTACATCTGTATTTCGTGGATCTCTTTGCTAGCCTTATTTCTGTGGAATCTGAGAACAGATATTTCGGATCCCTTCGAAGACTATAGGGCCAAAGGAAATATCCTCCGAAAACAAAGAGAAAGAAGCTTTCTGAGAAACTTCTTTGTGTTTTGTGAAATCATCTCACAGAGTTACAGCTTTCCCCTCAAGAAGCCTTTCGCTAAGACAGTTCTTGTGGAATTGGCAAAGTGATATTTTGAAGCCCATAGACGGCTTTGGTGAAAAAGGAAATATCCTCCGATGAAATCTGGAAAGAAGCTTTCTGAGAAACTGCTTAGTGTTCTGTTAATTCATCTCCCAGAGTTACATCTGTATTTCGTGGATCTCTTTGCTAGCCTTATTTCTGTGGAATCTGAGAACAGATATTTCGGATCCCTTTGAAGACTATAGGGCCAAAGGAAATATCCTCCGAAAATAAAGAGAAAGAAGCTTTCTGAGAAACTTCTTTGTGTTCTGTGAAATCATCTCACAGAGTTACAGCTTTCCCCTCAAGAAGCCTTTCGCTAAGACAGTTCTTGTGGAATTGGCAAAGTGATATTTGGAAGCCCATAGAGGGCTATGGTGAAAAAGGAAATATCCTCAGATGAAATCTGGAAAGAAGGTTTCTGAGAAACTGCTTAGTGTTCTGTTTATTCATCTCCCAGAGTTACATCTGTATTTCGTGGATCTCTTTGCTAGCCTTATTTCTGTGGAATCTGAGAACAGATATTTCGGATCCCTTTGAAGACTATAGGGCCAAAGGAAATATCCTCCGAAAACAAAGAGAAAGAAGCTTTCTGAGAAACTTCTTTGTGTTCTCTGAAATCATCTCACAGAGTTACTGCTTTCCCCTCAAGAAGCCTTTCGCTAAGACAGTTCTTGTGGAATTGGCAAAGTGATATTTGGAAGCCCGTAGAGGGCTATGGTGAAAAAGGAAATATCCTCAGATGAAATCTGGAAAGAAGCTTTCTGAGAAACTGCTTAGTGTTCTGTTAATTCATCTCCCAGAGTTACATCTGTATTTCGTGGATCTCTTTGCTAGCCTTATTTCTGTGGAATCTGAGAACAGATATTTCGGATCCCTTTGAAGACTATAGGGCCAAAGGAAATATCCTCCGAAAACAAAGAGAAAGAAGCTTTCTGAGAAACTTCTTTGTGTTTTGTGAAATAATCTCACAGAGTTACAGCTTTCCCCTCAAGAAGCCTTTCGCTAAGACAGTTCTTGTGGAATTGGAAAAGTGATATTTGGAAGCCCATAGAGGGCTATGGTGAAAAAGGAAATATCCTCAGATGAAATCTGGAAAGAAGCTTTCTGAGAAACTGCTTAGTGTTCTGTTAATTCATCTCCCAGAGTTACATCTCTATTTCGTGGATCTCTTTGCTAGCCTTATTTCTGTGGAATCTGAGAACAGATATTTCGGATCCCTTCGAAGACTATAGGGCCAAAGGAAATATCCTCCGAAAACAAAGAGAAAGAAGCTTTCTGAGAAACTTCTTTGTGTTTTGTGAAATAATCTCACAGAGTTACAGCTTTCCCCTCAAGAAGCCTTTCGCTAAGACAGTTCTTGTGGAATTGGAAAAGTGATATTTGGAAGCCCATAGAGGGCTATGGTGAAAAAGGAAATATCCTCAGATGAAATCTGGAAAGAAGCTTTCTGAGAAACTGCTTAGTGTTCTGTTAATTCATCTCCCAGAGTTACATCTGTATTTCGTGGATCTCTTTGCTAGCCTTATTTCTGTGCAATCTGAGAACAGATATTTCGGATCCCTTTGAAGACTATAGGGCCAAAGGAAATATCCTCCGAAAACAAAGGGAAAGAATCTTTCTGAGAAACTTCTTTGTGTTCTGTGAAATCATCTCACAGAGTTACAGCTTTCCCCTCAAGAAGCCTTTCGCTAAGACAGTTCTTGTGGAATTGGCAAAGTGATATTTGGAAGCCCATAGTGGGCTATGGTGAAAAAGGAAATATCCTCAGATGAAATCTGGAAAGAAGCTTTCTGAGAAACTGCTTAGTGTTCTGTTAATTCATCTCCCAGAGTTACATCTGTATTTCGTTGATCTCTTTGCTAGCCTTATTTCTGTGGAATCTGAGAACAGATATTTCGGATCCCTTTGAAGACTATAGGGCCAAAGGAAATATCCTCCGAAAACAAAGAGAAAGAAGCTTTCTGAGAAACTTCTTTGTGTTCTGTGAAATCATCTCACAGAGTTACAGCTTTCCCCTCAAGAAGCCTTTCGCTAAGACAGTTCTTCTGGAATTGGCAAAGTGATATTTGGAAGCCCATAGAGGGCTATGGTGAAAAAGGAAATATCCTCAGATGAAATCTGGAAAGAAGCTTTCTGAGAAACTGCTTAGTGTTCTGTTAATTCATCTCCCAGAGTTACATCTGTATTTCGTGGATCTCTTTGCTAGCCTTATTTCTGTGGAATCTGAGAACAGATATTTCGGATCCCTTTGAAGACTATAGGGCCAAAGGAAATATCCTCCGAAAACAAAGAGAAAGAAGCTTTCTGAGAAACTTCTTTGTGTTTTGTGAAATCATCTCACAGAGTTACAGGTTTCCCCTCAAGAAGTCTTTCGCTAAGACAGTTCTTGTGGAATTGGCAAAGTGATATTTTGAAGCCCATAGACGGCTATGGTGAAAAAGGAAATATCCTCAGATGAAATCTGGAAAGAAGCTTTCTGAGAAACTGCTTAGTGTTCTGTTAATTCATCTCCCAGAGTTACATCTGTATTTCGTGGATCTCTTTGCTAGCCTTATTTCTGTGGAATCTGAGAACAGATAGTTCGGATCCCTTTGAAGACTATAGGGCCAAAGGAAATATCCTCCGAAAACAAAGAGAAAGAAGCTTTCTGAGAAACTTCTTTGTGTTTCGTGAAATAATCTCACAGAGTTACTGCTTTCCCCTCAAGAAGCCTTTCGCTAAGACAGTTCTTGTGGAATTGGAAAAGTGATATTTGGAAGCCCATAGAGGGCTATGGTGAAAAAGGAAATATCCTCAGATGAAATCTGGAAAGAAGCTTTCTGAGAAACTGCTTAGTGTTCTGTTAATTCATCTCCCACAGTTACATCTGTATTTCGTGGATCTCTTTGCTAGCCTTATTTCTGTGGAATCTGAGAACAGATATTTCGGATCCCTTTGAAGACTATAGGGCCAAAGGAAATATCCTCCGAAAACAAAGAGAAAGAAGCTTTCTGAGAAACTTCTTTGTGTTCTGTGAAATCATCTCACAGAGTTACAGCTTTCCCCTCAAGAAGCCTTTCGCTAAGACAGTTCTTGTGGAATTGGCAAAGTGATATTTGGAAGCCCGTAGAGGGCTATGGTGAAAAAGGAAATATCCTCAGATGAAATCTGGAAAGAAGCTTTCTGAGAAACTGCTTAGTGTTCTGTTAATTCATCTCCCAGAGTTACATCTGTATTTCGTTGATCTCTTTGCTAGCCTTATTTCTGTGGAATCTGAGAACAGATATTTCGGATCTTTTTGAAGACTATAGGGCCAAAGGAAATATCCTCCGAAAACAAAGAGAAAGAAGCTTCCTGAGAAACTTCTTTGTGTTCTGTGAAATCATCTCACAGAGTTACAGCTTTCCCCTCAAGAAGCCTTTCGCTAAGACAGTTCTTGTGGAATTGGCAAAGTGATATTTGGAAGCCCATAGAGGGCTATGGTGAAAAAGGAAATATCCTCAGATGAAATCTGGAAAGAAGCTTTCTGAGAAACTGCTTAGTGTTCTGTTAATTCATCTCCCAGAGTTACATCTGTATTTCGTGGATCTCTTTGCTAGCCTTATTTCTGTGGAATCTGAGAACAGATATTTCGGATCTCTTTGAAGACTATAGGGCCAAAGGAAATATCCTCCGAAAACAAAGAGAAAGAAGCTTTCTGAGAAACTTCTTTGTGTTTTGTGAAATCATCTCACAGAGTTACAGGTTTCCCCTCAAGAAGTCTTTCGCTAAGACAGTTCTTGTGGAATTGGCAAAGTGATATTTTGAAGCCCATAGACGGCTATGGTGAAAAAGGAAATATCCTCAGATGAAATCTGGAAAGAAGCTTTCTGAGAAACTGCTTAGTGTTCTGTTAATTCATCTCCCAGAGTTACATCTGTATTTCGTGGATCTCTTTGCTAGCCTTATTTCTGTGGAATCTGAGAACAGATATTTCGGATCCCTTTGAAGACTATAGGGCCAAAGGAAATATCCTCCGAAAACAAAGAGAAAGAAGCTTTCTGAGAAACTTCTTTGTGTTTTGTGAAATCATCTCACAGAGTTACAGGTTTCCCCTCAAGAAGCCTTTCGCTAAGACAGTTCTTGTGGAATTGGCAAAGTGATATTTGGAAGCCCATAGAGGGCTATGGTGAAAAAGGAAATATCCTCAGATGAAATCTGGAAAGAAGCTTTCTGAGAAACTGCTTAGTGTTCTGTTAATTCATCTCCCAGAGTTACATCTGTATTTCGTGGATCTCTTTGCTAGCCTTATTTCTGTGGAATCTGAGAACAGATATTTCGGTCCCTTTGAAGACTATAGGGCCAAAGGAAATATCCTCCGAAAACAAAGAGAAAGAAGCTTTCTGAGAAACTTCTTTGTGTTCTGTGAAATCATCTCACAGAGTTACAGCTTTCCCCTCAAGAAGCCTTTCGCTAAGACAGTTCTTGTGGAATTGGCAAAGTGATATTTGGAAGCCCATAGAGGGCTACGGTGAAAAAGGAAATATCCTCAGATGAAATCTGGAAAGAAGCTTTCTGAGAAACTGCTTAGTGTTCTGTTAATTCATCTCCCAGAGTTACATCTGTATTTCGTTGATCTCTTTGCTAGCCTTATTTCTGTGGAATCTGAGAACAGATATTTCGGATCCCTTTGAAGACTATAGGGCCAAAGGAAATATCCTCCGAAAACAAAGAGAAAGAAGCTTTCTGAGAAACTTCTTTGTGTTTTGTTAAATCATCTCACAGAGTTACAGGTTTCCCCTCAAGAAGTCTTTCGCTAAGACAGTTCTTGTGGAATTGGCAAAGTGATATTTTGAAGCCCATAGACGGCTATGGTGAAAAAGGAAATATCCTCAGATGAAATCTGGAAAGAAGCTTTCTGAGAAACTGCTTAGTGTTCTGTTAATTCATCTCCCAGAGTTACATCTGTATTTCGTGGATCTCTTTGCTAGCCTTATTTCTGTGGAATCTGAGAACAGATATTTCGGATCCCTTTGAAGACTATTGGGCCAAAGGAAATATCCTCCGAAAACAAAGAGAAAGAAGCTTTCTGAGAAACTTCTTTGTGTTTCGTGAAATAATCTCACAGAGTTACAGCTTTCCCCTCAAGAAGCCTTTCGCTAAGACAGTTCTTGTGGAATTGGAAAAGTGATATTTGGAAGCCCATAGAGGGCTATGGTGAAAAAGGAAATATCCTCAGATGAAATCTGGAAAGAAGCTTTCTGAGAAACTGCTTAGTGTTCTGTTAATTCATCTCCCACAGTTACATCTGTATTTCGTGGATCTCTTTGCTAGCCTTATTTCTGTGGAATCTGAGAACAGATATTTCGGATCCCTTTGAAGACTATAGGGCCAAAGGAAATATCCTCCGAAAACAAAGAGAAAGAAGCTTTCTGAGAAACTTCTTTGTGTTCTGTGAAATCATCTCACAGAGTTACAGCTTTCCCCTCAAGAAGCCTTTCGCTAAGACAGTTCTTGTGGAATTGGCAAAGTGATATTTGGAAGCCCGTAGAGGGCTATGGTGAAAAAGGAAATATCCTCAGATGAAATCTGGAAAGAAGCTTTCTGAGAAACTGCTTAGTGTTCTGTTAATTCATCTCCCAGAGTTACATCTGTATTTCGTTGATCTCTTTGCTAGCCTTATTTCTGTGGAATCTGAGAACAGATATTTCGGATCTTTTTGAAGACTATAGGGCCAAAGGAAATATCCTCCGAAAACAAAGAGAAAGAAGCTTCCTGAGAAACTTCTTTGTGTTCTGTGAAATCATCTCACAGAGTTACAGCTTTCCCCTCAAGAAGCCTTTCGCTAAGACAGTTCTTGTGGAATTGGCAAAGTGATATTTGGAAGCCCATAGAGGGCTATGGTGAAAAAGGAAATATCCTCAGATGAAATCTGGAAAGAAGCTTTCTGAGAAACTGCTTAGTGTTCTGTTAATTCATCTCCCAGAGTTACATCTGTATTTCGTGGATCTCTTTGCTAGCCTTATTTCTGTGGAATCTGAGAACAGATATTTCGGATCTCTTTGAAGACTATAGGGCCAAAGGAAATATCCTCCGAAAACAAAGAGAAAGAAGCTTTCTGAGAAACTTCTTTGTGTTTTGTGAAATCATCTCACAGAGTTACAGGTTTCCCCTCAAGAAGTCTTTCGCTAAGACAGTTCTTGTGGAATTGGCAAAGTGATATTTTGAAGCCCATAGACGGCTATGGTGAAAAAGGAAATATCCTCAGATGAAATCTGGAAAGAAGCTTTCTGAGAAACTGCTTAGTGTTCTGTTAATTCATCTCCCAGAGTTACATCTGTATTTCGTGGATCTCTTTGCTAGCCTTATTTCTGTGGAATCTGAGAACAGATATTTCGGATCCCTTTGAAGACTATAGGGCCAAAGGAAATATCCTCCGAAAACAAAGAGAAAGAAGCTTTCTGAGAAACTTCTTTGTGTTTTGTGAAATCATCTCACAGAGTTACAGCTTTCCCCTCAAGAAGCCTTTCGCTAAGACAGTTCTTGTGGAATTGGCAAAGTGATATTTGGAAGCCCATAGAGGGCTATGGTGAAAAAGGAAATATCCTCAGATGAAATCTGGAAAGAAGCTTTCTGAGAAACTGCTTAGTGTTCTGTTAATTCATCTCCCAGAGTTACATCTGTATTTCGTGGATCTCTTTGCTAGCCTTATTTCTGTGGAATCTGAGAACAGATATTTCGGTCCCTTTGAAGACTATAGGGCCAAAGGAAATATCCTCCGAAAACAAAGAGAAAGAAGCTTTCTGAGAAACTTCTTTGTGTTCTGTGAAATCATCTCACAGAGTTACAGCTTTCCCCTCAAGAAGCCTTTCGCTAAGACAGTTCTTGTGGAATTGGCAAAGTGATATTTGGAAGCCCATAGAGGGCTATGGTGAAAAAGGAAATATCCTCAGATGAAATCTGGAAAGAAGCTTTCTGAGAAACTGCTTAGTGTTCTGTTAATTCATCTCCCAGAGTTACATCTGTATTTCGTGGATCTCTTTGCTAGCCTTATTTCTGTGGAATCTGAGAACAGATATTTCGGATCCCTTTGAAGACTATAGGGCCAAAGGAAATATCCTCCGAAAACAAAGAGAAAGAAGCTTTCTGAGAAACTTCTTTGTGTTCTGTGAAATCATCTCACAGAGTTACAGCTTTCCCCTCAAGAAGCCTTTCGCTAAGACAGTTCTTGTGGAATTGGCAAAGTGATATTTGGAAGCCCATAGAGGGCTATGGTGAAAAAGGAAATATCCTCAGATGAAATCTGGAAAGAAGCTTTCTGAGAAACTGCTTAGTGTTCTGTTAATTCATCTCCCAGAGTTACATCTGTATTTCGTGGATCTCTTTGCTAGCCTTATTTCTGTGGAATCTGAGAACAGATATTTCGGATCCCTTTGAAGACTATAGGGCCAAAGGAAATATCCTCCGAAAACAAAGAGAAAGAAGCTTTCTGAGAAACTTCTTTGTGTTCTGTGAAATCATCTCACAGAGTTACAGCTTTCCCCTAAAGAAGCCTTTCGCTAAGAAGGTTCTTGTGGAATTGGAAAAGTGATATTTGGAAGCCCATAGAGGGCTACGGTGAAAAAGGAAATATCCTCAGATGAAATCTGGAAAGAAGCTTTCTGAGAAACTGCTTAGTGTTCTGTTAATTCATCTCCCAGAGTTACATCTGTATTTCGAGGATCTCTTTGCTAGCCTTATTTCTGTGCAATCTGAGAACAGATATTTCGGATCCCTTTGAAGACTATAGGGCCAAAGGAAATATCCTCCGAAAACAAAGAGAAAGAAGCTTTCTGAGAAATTTCTTTGTGTTTTGTGAAATAATCTCACGGAGTTACAGCTTTCCCCTCAAGAAGCCTTTCGCTAAGACAGTTCTTGTGGAATTGGCAACGTGATATTTGGAAGCCCATAGAGGGCTACGGTGAAAAAGGAAATATCCTCAGATGAAATCTGGAAAGAAGCTTTCTGAGAAACTGCTTAGTGTTCTGTTAATTCATCTCCTAGAGTTACATCTGTTTTTCGTGGATCTCTTTGCCAGCCTTATTTCTGTGCAATCTGAGAACAGATATTTCGGATCCCTTTGAAGACCATAGGGCCAAAGGAAATATCCTCCGAAAACAAAGAGAAAGAAGCTTTCTGAGAAACTTCTTTGTGTTCTGTGAAATCATCTCACAGAGTTACAGCTTTCCCCTCAAGAAGCCTTTCGCTAAGACAGTTCTTGTGGAATTGGCAAAGTGATATTTGGAAGCCCATAGAGGGCTATGGTGATAAAGGAAATATCCTCAGATGAAATCTGGAAAGAAGCTTTCTGAGAAACTGCTTAGTGTTCTGTTAATTCATCTCCCAGAGTTACATCTGTATTTCGTTGATCTCTTTGCTAGCCTTATTTCTGTGGAATCTGAGAACAGATACTTCGGATCCCTTTGAAGACTATAGGGCCAAAGTAAATATCCTCCGAAAACAAAGAGAAAGAAGCTTTCTGAGAAACTTCTTTGTGTTCTGTGAAATCATCTCACAGAGTTACAGCTTTCCCCTCAAGAAGCCTTTCGCTAAGACAGTTCTTGTGGAATTGGCAAAGTGATATTTGGAAGCCCATAGAGGGCTATGGTGAAAAAGGAAATATCCTCAGATGAAATCTGGAAAGAAGCTTTCTGAGAAACTGCTTAGTGTTCTGTTAATTCATCTCCCAGAGTTACATCTGTATTTCGTGGATCTCTTTGCTAGCCTTATTTCTGTGGAATCTGAGAACAGATATTTCGGATCCCTTTGAAGACTATAGGGCCAAAGGAAATATCCTCCGAAAACAAAGAGAAAGAAGCTTTCTGAGAAACTTCTTTGTGTTCTGTGAAATCATCTCACAGAGTTACAGCTTTCCCCTCAAGAAGCCTTTCGCTAAGACAGTTCTTGTGGAATTGGCAAAGTGATATTTGGAAGCCCATAGAGGGCTATGGTGAAAAAGGAAATATCCTCAGATGAAATCTGGAAAGAAGCTTTCTGAGAAACTGCTTAGTGTTCTGTTAATTCATCTCCCAGAGTTACATCTGTATTTCGTGGATCTCTTTGCTAGCCTTATTTCTGTGGAATCTGAGAACAGATATTTCGGATCCCTTTGAAGACTATAGGGCCAAAGGAAATATCCTCCGAAAACAAAGAGAAAGAAGCTTTCTGAGAAACTTCTTTGTGTTTTGTGAAATAATCTCACGGAGTTACAGCTTTCCCCTCAAGAAGCCTTTCGCTAAGACAGTTCTTGTGGAATTGGAAAAGTGATATTTGGAAGCCCATAGAGGGCTACGGTGAAAAAGGAAATATCCTCAGATGAAATCTGGAAAGAAGCTTTCTGAGAAACTGCTTAGTGTTCTGTTAATTCATCTCCCAGAGTTACATCTGTATTTCGTGGATCTCTTTGCCAGCCTTATTTCTGTGCAATCTGAGAACAGATATTTCGGATCCCTTTGAAGACTATAGGGCCAAAGGAAATATCCTCCGAAAACAAAGAGAAAGAAGCTTTCTGAGAAATTTCTTTGTGTTTTGTGAAATAATCTCACGGAGTTACAGCTTTCCCCTCAAGAAGCCTTTCGCTAAGACAGTTCTTGTGGAATTGGCAAAGTGATATTTGGAAGCCCATAGAGGGCTACGGTGAAAAAGGAAATATCCTCAGATGAAATCTGGAAAGAAGCTTTCTGAGAAACTGCTTAGTGTTCTGTTAATTCATCTCCCAGAGTTACATCTGTATTTCGTGGATCTCTTTGCTAGCCTTATTTCTGTGGAATCTGAGAACAGATATTTCGGATCCCTTTGAAGACTATAGGGCCAAAGGAAATATCCTCCGAAAACAAAGAGAAAGAAGCTTTCTGAGAAACTTCTTTGTGTTCTGTGAAATCATCTCACAGAGTTACAGCTTTCCCCTCAAGAAGCCTTTCGCTAAGACAGTTCTTGTGGAATTGGCAAAGTGATATTTGGAAGCCCATAGAGGGCTATGGTGAAAAAGGAAATATCCTCAGATGAAATCTGGAAAGAAGCTTTCTGAGAAACTGCTTAGTGTTCTGTTAATTCATCTCCCAGAGTTACATCTGTATTTCGTGGATCTCTTTGCTAGCCTTATTTCTGTGGAATCTGAGAACAGATATTTCGGATCCCTTTGAAGACTATAGGGCCAAAGGAAATATCCTCCGAAAACAAAGAGAAAGAAGCTTTCTGAGAAACTTCTTTGTGTTTTGTGAAATAATCTCACGGAGTTACAGCTTTCCCCTCAAGAAGCCTTTCGCTAAGACAGTTCTTGTGGAATTGGAAAAGTGATATTTGGAAGCCCATAGAGGGCTACGGTGAAAAAGGAAATATCCTCAGATGAAATCTGGAAAGAAGCTTTCTGAGAAACTGCTTAGTGTTCTGTTAATTCATCTCCCAGAGTTACATCTGTATTTCGTGGATCTCTTTGCCAGCCTTATTTCTGTGCAATCTGAGAACAGATATTTCGGATCCCTTTGAAGACTATAGGGCCAAAGGAAATATCCTCCGAAAACAAAGAGAAAGAAGCTTTCTGAGAAATTTCTTTGTGTTTTGTGAAATAATCTCACGGAGTTACAGCTTTCCCCTCAAGAAGCCTTTCGCTAAGACAGTTCTTGTGGAATTGGCAAAGTGATATTTGGAAGCCCATAGAGGGCTACGGTGAAAAAGGAAATATCCTCAGATGAAATCTGGAAAGAAGCTTTCTGAGAAACTGCTTAGTGTTCTGTTAATTCATCTCCCAGAGTTACATCTGTTTTTCGTGGATCTCTTTGCTAGCCTTATTTCTGTGCAATCTGAGAACAGATATTTCGGATCCCTTTGAAGACCATAGGGCCAAAGGAAATATCCTCCGAAAACAAAGAGAAAGAAGCTTTCTGAGAAACTTCTTTGTGTTCTGTGAAATCATCTCACAGAGTTACAGCTTTCCCCTCAAGAAGCCTTTCGCTAAGACAGTTCTTGTGGAATTGGCAAAGTGATATTTGGAAGCCCATAGAGGGCTATGGTGATAAAGGAAATATCCTCAGATGAAATCTGGAAAGAAGCTTTCTGAGAAACTGCTTAGTGTTCTGTTAATTCATCTCCCAGAGTTACATCTGTATTTCGTTGATCTCTTTGCTAGCCTTATTTCTGTGGAATCTGAGAACAAATATTTCGGATCCCTTTGAAGACTATAGGGCCAAAGGAAATATCCTCCGAAAACAAAGAGAAAGAAGCTTTCTGAGAAACTTCTTTGTGTTCTGTGAAATCATCTCACAGAGTTACAGCTTTCCCCTCAAGAAGCCTTTCGCTAAGACAGTTCTTGTGGAATTGGCAAAGTGATATTTGGAAGCCCATAGAGGGCTATGGTGAAAAAGGAAATATCCTCAGATGAAATCTGGAAAGAAGCTTTCTGAGAAACTGCTTAGTGTTCTGTTAATTCATCTCCCAGAGTTACATCTGTATTTCGTGGATCTCTTTGCTAGCCTTATTTCTGTGGAATCTGAGAACAGATATTTCGGATCCCTTTGAAGACTATAGGGCCAAAGGAAATATCCTCCGAAAACAAAGAGAAAGAAGCTTTCTGAGAAACTTCTTTGTGTTCTGTGAAATCATCTCACAGAGTTACAGCTTTCCCCTCAAGAAGCCTTTCGCTAAGACAGTTCTTGTGGAATTGGCAAAGTGATATTTGGAAGCCCATAGAGGGCTACGGTGAAAAAGGAAATATCCTCAGATGAAATCTGGAAAGAAGCTTTCTGAGAAACTGCTTAGTGTTCTGTTAATTCATCTCACAGAGTTACATCTTTATTTCGTGGATCACTTTGCTAGCCTTATTTCTGTGGAATCTGAGAACAGATATTTCGGATCCCTTCGAAGACTATAGGGCCAAGGAAATATCCTCCGATAGCAAAGAGAAAGAAGCTTTCTGAGAAACTTCTTTGTGTTCTGTGAAATCATCTCACAGAGTTACAGCTTTCCCCTCAAGAAGCCTTTCCCTAAGACAGTTCTTGTGGAATTGGCAAAGTGATATTTGGAAGCCCATAGAGGGCTATGGTGAAAAAGGAAATATCCTCAGATGAAATCTGGAAAGAAGCTTTCTGAGAAACTGCTTAGTGTTCTGTTAATTCATCTCCCAGAGTTACATCTGTATTTCGTGGATCTCTTTGCTAGCCTTATTTCTGTGGAATCTGAGAACAGATATTTCGGATCCCTTTGAAGACTATAGGGCCAAAGGAAATATCCTCCGAAAACAAAGAGAAAGAAGCTTTCTAAGAAACTTCTTTGTGTTTTGTAAAATAATCTGACAGAGTTACAGCTTTCCCCTCAAGAAGACTTTCGCTAAGACAGTTCTTGTGGAATTGGAAAAGTGATATTTGGAAGCCCATAGAGGGCTATGGTGAAAAAGGAAATATCCTCAGATGAAATCTGGAAAGAAGCTTTCTGAGAAACTGCTTAGTGTTCTGTTAATTCATCTCCCAGAGTTACATCTGTATTTCGTGAATCTCTTTGCTAGCCTTATTTCTGTGCAATCTGAGAACAGATATTTCGGATCCCTTTGAAGACTATAGGGCCAAAGGAAATATCCTCCGAAAACAAAGAGAAAGAAGCTTTCTGAGAAACTTCTTTGTGTTCTGTGAAATCATCTCACAGAGTTACAGCTTTCCCCTCAAGAAGCCTTTCGCTAAGACAGTTCTTGTGGAATTGGCAAAGTGATATTTGGAAGCGCATAGAGGTCTATGGTGAAAAAGGAAATATCCTCAGATGAAATCTGGAAAGAAGCTTTCTGAGAAACTGCTTAGTGTTCTGTTAATTCATCTCCCAGAGTTACATCTGTATTTCGTGGATCTCTTTGCTAGCCTTATTTCTGTGGAATCTGAGAACAGATATTTCGGATCCCTTTGAAGACTATAGGGCCAAAGGAAATATCCTCCGAAAACAAAGAGAAAGAAGCTTTCTGAGAAACTTCTTTGTGTTCTGTGAAATCATCTCACAGAGTTACAGCTTTCCCCTCAAGAACCTTTCGCTAAGACAGTTCTTGTGGAATTGGCAAAGTGATATTTGGAAGCCCATAGAGGGCTACGGTGAAAAAGGAAATATCCTCAGATGAAATCTGGAAAGAAGCTTTCTGAGAAACTGCTTAGTGTTCTGTTAATTCATCTCCCAGAGTTACATCTGTATTTCGTTGATCTCTTTGCTAGCCTTATTTCTGTGGAATCTGAGAACAGATATTTCGGATCCCTTTGAAGACTATAGGGCCAAAGGAAATATCCTCCGAAAACAAAGAGAAAGAAGCTTTCTGAGAAACTTCTTTGTGTTATGTGAAATCATCTCACAGAGTTACAGCTTTCCCCTCAAGAAGCCTTTCGCTAAGACAGTTCTTGTGGAATTGGCAAAGTGATATTTGGAAGCCCATAGAGGGCTATGGTGAAAAAGGAAATATCCTCAGATGAAATCTGGAAAGAAGCTTTCTGAGAAACTGCTTAGTGTTCTGTTAATTCATCTCCCAGAGTTACATCTGTATTTCGTGGATCTCTTTGCTAGCCTTATTTCTGTGGAATCTGAGAACAGATATTCGGATCCCTTTGAAGACTATAGGGCCAAAGGAAATATCCTCCGAAAACAAAGAGAACGAAGCTTTCTGAGAAACTTCTTTGTGTTCTGTGAAATCATCTCACAGAGTTACAGCTTTCCCCTCAAGAAGCCTTTCGCTAAGACAGTTCTTGTGGAATTGGCAAAGTGATATTTGGAAGCCCATAGAGGGCTATGGTGAAAAAGGAAATATCCTCAGATGAAATCTGGAAAGAAGCTTTCTGAGAAACTGCTTAGTGTTCTGTTAATTCATCTCCCAGAGTTACATCTGTATTTCGTGGATCTCTTTGCTAGCCTTATTTCTGTGGAATCTGAGAACAGTATTTCGGATCCCTTTGAAGACTATAGGGCCAAGGAAATATCCTCCGAAAACAAAGAGAAAGAAGCTTTCTGAGAAACTTCTTTGTGTTCTGTGAAATCATCTCACAGAGTTACAGCTTTCCCCTCAAGAAGCCTTTCGCTAAGACAGTTCTTGTGGAATTGGCAAAGTGATATTTGGAAGCCCATAGAGGGCTATGGTGAAAAAGGAAATATCCTCAGATGAAATCTGGAAAGAAGCTTTCTGAGAAACTGCTTAGTGTTCTGTTAATTCATCTCCCAGAGTTACATCTGTATTTCGTGGATCTCTTTGCTAGCCTTATTTCTGTGGAATCTGAGAACAGATATTTCGGATCCCTTCGAAGACTATAGGGCCAAGGAAATATCCTCCGATAGCAAAGAGAAAGAAGCTTTCTGAGAAACTTCTTTGTGTTCTGTGAAATCATCTCACAGAGTTACAGCTTTCCCCTCCAGAAGCCTTTCGCTAAGACAGTTCTTGTGGAATTGGCAAAGTGATATTTGGAAGCCCATAGAGGGCTCTGGTGAAAAAGGAAATATCCTCAGATGAAATCTGGAAAGAAGCTTTCTGAGAAACTGCTTAGTGTTCTGTTAATTCATCTCCCAGAGTTACATCTGTATTTCGTGGATCTCTTTGCTAGCCTTATTTCTGTGGAATCTGAGAACAGATATTTCGGATCCCTTTGAAGACTATAGGGCCAAAGGAAATATCCTCCGAAAACAAAGAGAAAGAAGCTTTCTGAGAAACTTCTTTGTGTTCTGTGAAATCATCTCACAGAGTTACAGCTTTCCCCTCAAGAAGCCTTTCGCTAAGACAGTTCTTGTGGAATTGGCAAAGTGATATTTGGAAGCCCATAGAGGGCTACGGTGAAAAAGGAAATATCCTCAGATGAAATCTGGAAAGAAGCTTTCTGAGAAACTGCTTAGTGTTCTGTTAATTCATCTCACAGAGTTACATCTTTATTTCGTGGATCACTTTGCTAGCCTTATTTCTGTGGAATCTGAGAACAGATATTTCGGATCCCTTCGAAGACTATAGGGCCAAGGAAATATCCTCCGATAGCAAAGAGAAAGAAGCTTTCTGAGAAACTTCTTTGTGTTCTGTGAAATCATCTCACAGAGTTACAGCTTTCCCCTCAAGAAGCCTTTCCCTAAGACAGTTCTTGTGGAATTGGCAAAGTGATATTTGGAAGCCCATAGAGGGCTATGGTGAAAAAGGAAATATCCTCAGATGAAATCTGGAAAGAAGCTTTCTGAGAAACTGCTTAGTGTTCTGTTAATTCATCTCCCAGAGTTACATCTGTATTTCGTGGATCTCTTTGCTAGCCTTATTTCTGTGGAATCTGAGAACAGATATTTCGGATCCCTTTGAAGACTATAGGGCCAAAGGAAATATCCTCCGAAAACAAAGAGAAAGAAGCTTTCTGAGAAACTTCTTTGTGTTTTGTGAAATAATCTCACGGAGTTACAGCTTTCCCCTCAAGAAGCCTTTCGCTAAGACAGTTCTTGTGGAATTGGAAAAGTGATATTTGGAAGCCCATAGAGGGCTACGGTGAAAAAGGAAATATCCTCAGATGAAATCTGGAAAGAAGCTTTCTGAGAAACTGCTTAGTGTTCTGTTAATTCATCTCCCAGAGTTACATCTGTATTTCGTGGATCTCTTTGCCAGCCTTATTTCTGTGCAATCTGAGAACAGATATTTCGGATCCCTTTGAAGACTATAGGGCCAAAGGAAATATCCTCCGAAAACAAAGAGAAAGAAGCTTTCTGAGAAATTTCTTTGTGTTTTGTGAAATAATCTCACGGAGTTACAGCTTTCCCCTCAAGAAGCCTTTCGCTAAGACAGTTCTTGTGGAATTGGCAAAGTGATATTTGGAAGCCCATAGAGGGCTACGGTGAAAAAGGAAATATCCTCAGATGAAATCTGGAAAGAAGCTTTCTGAGAAACTGCTTAGTGTTCTGTTAATTCATCTCCCAGAGTTACATCTGTTTTTCGTGGATCTCTTTGCTAGCCTTATTTCTGTGCAATCTGAGAACAGATATTTCGGATCCCTTTGAAGACCATAGGGCCAAAGGAAATATCCTCCGAAAACAAAGAGAAAGAAGCTTTCTGAGAAACTTCTTTGTGTTCTGTGAAATCATCTCACAGAGTTACAGCTTTCCCCTCAAGAAGCCTTTCGCTAAGACAGTTCTTGTGGAATTGGCAAAGTGATATTTGGAAGCCCATAGAGGGCTATGGTGATAAAGGAAATATCCTCAGATGAAATCTGGAAAGAAGCTTTCTGAGAAACTGCTTAGTGTTCTGTTAATTCATCTCCCAGAGTTACATCTGTATTTCGTTGATCTCTTTGCTAGCCTTATTTCTGTGGAATCTGAGAACAAATATTTCGGATCCCTTTGAAGACTATAGGGCCAAAGGAAATATCCTCCGAAAACAAAGAGAAAGAAGCTTTCTGAGAAACTTCTTTGTGTTCTGTGAAATCATCTCACAGAGTTACAGCTTTCCCCTCAAGAAGCCTTTCGCTAAGACAGTTCTTGTGGAATTGGCAAAGTGATATTTGGAAGCCCATAGAGGGCTATGGTGAAAAAGGAAATATCCTCAGATGAAATCTGGAAAGAAGCTTTCTGAGAAACTGCTTAGTGTTCTGTTAATTCATCTCCCAGAGTTACATCTGTATTTCGTGGATCTCTTTGCTAGCCTTATTTCTGTGGAATCTGAGAACAGATATTTCGGATCCCTTTGAAGACTATAGGGCCAAAGGAAATATCCTCCGAAAACAAAGAGAAAGAAGCTTTCTGAGAAACTTCTTTGTGTTCTGTGAAATCATCTCACAGAGTTACAGCTTTCCCCTCAAGAAGCCTTTCGCTAAGACAGTTCTTGTGGAATTGGCAAAGTGATATTTGGAAGCCCATAGAGGGCTACGGTGAAAAAGGAAATATCCTCAGATGAAATCTGGAAAGAAGCTTTCTGAGAAACTGCTTAGTGTTCTGTTAATTCATCTCACAGAGTTACATCTTTATTTCGTGGATCACTTTGCTAGCCTTATTTCTGTGGAATCTGAGAACAGATATTTCGGATCCCTTCGAAGACTATAGGGCCAAGGAAATATCCTCCGATAGCAAAGAGAAAGAAGCTTTCTGAGAAACTTCTTTGTGTTCTGTGAAATCATCTCACAGAGTTACAGCTTTCCCCTCAAGAAGCCTTTCCCTAAGACAGTTCTTGTGGAATTGGCAAAGTGATATTTGGAAGCCCATAGAGGGCTATGGTGAAAAAGGAAATATCCTCAGATGAAATCTGGAAAGAAGCTTTCTGAGAAACTGCTTAGTGTTCTGTTAATTCATCTCCCAGAGTTACATCTGTATTTCGTGGATCTCTTTGCTAGCCTTATTTCTGTGGAATCTGAGAACAGATATTTCGGATCCCTTTGAAGACTATAGGGCCAAAGGAAATATCCTCCGAAAACAAAGAGAAAGAAGCTTTCTAAGAAACTTCTTTGTGTTTTGTAAAATAATCTGACAGAGTTACAGCTTTCCCCTCAAGAAGACTTTCGCTAAGACAGTTCTTGTGGAATTGGAAAAGTGATATTTGGAAGCCCATAGAGGGCTATGGTGAAAAAGGAAATATCCTCAGATGAAATCTGGAAAGAAGCTTTCTGAGAAACTGCTTAGTGTTCTGTTAATTCATCTCCCAGAGTTACATCTGTATTTCGTGAATCTCTTTGCTAGCCTTATTTCTGTGCAATCTGAGAACAGATATTTCGGATCCCTTTGAAGACTATAGGGCCAAAGGAAATATCCTCCGAAAACAAAGAGAAAGAAGCTTTCTGAGAAACTTCTTTGTGTTCTGTGAAATCATCTCACAGAGTTACAGCTTTCCCCTCAAGAAGCCTTTCGCTAAGACAGTTCTTGTGGAATTGGCAAAGTGATATTTGGAAGCGCATAGAGGTCTATGGTGAAAAAGGAAATATCCTCAGATGAAATCTGGAAAGAAGCTTTCTGAGAAACTGCTTAGTGTTCTGTTAATTCATCTCCCAGAGTTACATCTGTATTTCGTGGATCTCTTTGCTAGCCTTATTTCTGTGGAATCTGAGAACAGATATTTCGGATCCCTTTGAAGACTATAGGGCCAAAGGAAATATCCTCCGAAAACAAAGAGAAAGAAGCTTTCTGAGAAACTTCTTTGTGTTCTGTGAAATCATCTCACAGAGTTACAGCTTTCCCCTCAAGAACCTTTCGCTAAGACAGTTCTTGTGGAATTGGCAAAGTGATATTTGGAAGCCCATAGAGGGCTACGGTGAAAAAGGAAATATCCTCAGATGAAATCTGGAAAGAAGCTTTCTGAGAAACTGCTTAGTGTTCTGTTAATTCATCTCCCAGAGTTACATCTGTATTTCGTTGATCTCTTTGCTAGCCTTATTTCTGTGGAATCTGAGAACAGATATTTCGGATCCCTTTGAAGACTATAGGGCCAAAGGAAATATCCTCCGAAAACAAAGAGAAAGAAGCTTTCTGAGAAACTTCTTTGTGTTATGTGAAATCATCTCACAGAGTTACAGCTTTCCCCTCAAGAAGCCTTTCGCTAAGACAGTTCTTGTGGAATTGGCAAAGTGATATTTGGAAGCCCATAGAGGGCTATGGTGAAAAAGGAAATATCCTCAGATGAAATCTGGAAAGAAGCTTTCTGAGAAACTGCTTAGTGTTCTGTTAATTCATCTCCCAGAGTTACATCTGTATTTCGTGGATCTCTTTGCTTGCCTTATTTCTGTGGAATCTGAGAACAGATATTCGGATCCCTTTGAAGACTATAGGGCCAAAGGAAATATCCTCCGAAAACAAAGAGAACGAAGCTTTCTGAGAAACTTCTTTGTGTTCTGTGAAATCATCTCACAGAGTTACAGCTTTCCCCTCAAGAAGCCTTTCGCTAAGACAGTTCTTGTGGAATTGGCAAAGTGATATTTGGAAGCCCATAGAGGGCTATGGTGAAAAAGGAAATATCCTCAGATGAAATCTGGAAAGAAGCTTTCTGAGAAACTGCTTAGTGTTCTGTTAATTCATCTCCCAGAGTTACATCTGTATTTCGTGGATCTCTTTGCTAGCCTTATTTCTGTGGAATCTGAGAACAGTATTTCGGATCCCTTTGAAGACTATAGGGCCAAGGAAATATCCTCCGAAAACAAAGAGAAAGAAGCTTTCTGAGAAACTTCTTTGTGTTCTGTGAAATCATCTCACAGAGTTACAGCTTTCCCCTCAAGAAGCCTTTCGCTAAGACAGTTCTTGTGGAATTGGCAAAGTGATATTTGGAAGCCCGTAGAGGGCTATGGTGAAAAAGGAAATATCCTCAGATGAAATCTGGAAAGAAGCTTTCTGAGAAACTGCTTAGTGTTCTGTTAATTCATCTCCCAGAGTTACATCTGTATTTCGTGGATCTCTTTGCTAGCCTTATTTCTGTGGAATCTGAGAACAGATATTTCGGATCCCTTCGAAGACTATAGGGCCAAGGAAATATCCTCCGATAGCAAAGAGAAAGAAGCTTTCTGAGAAACTTCTTTGTGTTCTGTGAAATCATCTCACAGAGTTACAGCTTTCCCCTCCAGAAGCCTTTCGCTAAGACAGTTCTTGTGGAATTGGCAAAGTGATATTTGGAAGCCCATAGAGGGCTCTGGTGAAAAAGGAAATATCCTCAGATGAAATCTGGAAAGAAGCTTTCTGAGAAACTGCTTAGTGTTCTGTTAATTCATCTCCCAGAGTTACATCTGTATTTCGTGGATCTCTTTGCTAGCCTTATTTCTGTGGAATCTGAGAACAGATATTTCGGATCCCTTTGAAGACTATAGGGCCAAAGGAAATATCCTCCGAAAACAAAGAGAAAGAAGCTTTCTGAGAAACTTCTTTGTGTTCTGTGAAATCATCTCACAGAGTTACAGCTTTCCCCTCAAGAAGCCTTTCGCTAAGACAGTTCTTGTGGAATTGGCAAAGTGATATTTGGAAGCCCATAGAGGGCTACGGTGAAAAAGGAAATATCCTCAGATGAAATCTGGAAAGAAGCTTTCTGAGAAACTGCTTAGTGTTCTGTTAATTCATCTCACAGAGTTACATCTTTATTTCGTGGATCACTTTGCTAGCCTTATTTCTGTGGAATCTGAGAACAGATATTTCGGATCCCTTCGAAGACTATAGGGCCAAGGAAATATCCTCCGATAGCAAAGAGAAAGAAGCTTTCTGAGAAACTTCTTTGTGTTCTGTGAAATCATCTCACAGAGTTACAGCTTTCCCCTCAAGAAGCCTTTCCCTAAGACAGTTCTTGTGGAATTGGCAAAGTGATATTTGGAAGCCCATAGAGGGCTATGGTGAAAAAGGAAATATCCTCAGATGAAATCTGGAAAGAAGCTTTCTGAGAAACTGCTTAGTGTTCTGTTAATTCATCTCCCAGAGTTACATCTGTATTTCGTGGATCTCTTTGCTAGCCTTATTTCTGTGGAATCTGAGAACAGATATTTCGGATCCCTTTGAAGACTATAGGGCCAAAGGAAATATCCTCCGAAAACAAAGAGAAAGAAGCTTTCTAAGAAACTTCTTTGTGTTTTGTGAAATAATCTCACAGAGTTACAGCTTTCCCCTCAAGAAGCCTTTCGCTAAGACAGTTCTTGTGGAATTGGCAAAGTGATATTTGGAAGCCCATAGAGGGCTATGGTGAAAAAGGAAATATCCTCAGATGAAATCTGGAAAGAAGCTTTCTGAGAAACTGCTTAGTGTTCTGTTAATTCATCTCCCAGAGTTACATCTGTATTTCGTGGATCTCTTTGCTAGCCTTATTTCTGTGCAATCTGAGAACAGATATTTCGGATCCCTTTGAAGACTATAGGGCCAAAGGAAATATCCTCCGAAAACAAAGAGAAAGAAGCTTTCTGAGAAACTTCTTTGTGTTCTGTGAAATCATCTCACAGAGTTACAGCTTTCCCCTCAAGAAGCCTTTCGCTAAGACAGTTCTTGTGGAATTGGCAAAGTGATATTTGGAAGCGCATAGAGGTCTATGGTGAAAAAGGAAATATCCTCAGATGAAATCTGGAAAGAAGCTTTCTGAGAAACTGCTTAGTGTTCTGTTAATTCATCTCCCAGAGTTACATCTGTATTTCGTGGATCTCTTTGCTAGCCTTATTTCTGTGGAATCTGAGAACAGATATTTCGGATCCCTTTGAAGACTATAGGGCCAAAGGAAATATCCTCCGAAAACAAAGAGAAAGAAGCTTTCTGAGAAACTTCTTTGTGTTCTGTGAAATCATCTCACAGAGTTACAGCTTTCCCCTCAAGAAGCCTTTCGCTAAGACAGTTCTTGTGGAATTGGCAAAGTGATATTTGGAAGCCCATAGAGGGCTACGGTGAAAAAGGAAATATCCTCAGATGAAATCTGGAAAGAAGCTTTCTGAGAAACTGCTTAGTGTTCTGTTAATTCATCTCCCAGAGTTACATCTGTATTTCGTGGATCTCTTTGCTAGCCTTATTTCTGTGGAATCTGAGAACAGATATTTCGGATCCCTTTGAAGACTATAGGGCCAAAGGAAATATCCTCCGAAAACAAAGAGAAAGAAGCTTTCTGAGAAACTTCTTTGTGTTATGTGAAATCATCTCACAGAGTTACAGCTTTCCCCTCAAGAAGCCTTTCGCTAAGACAGTTCTTGTGGAATTGGCAAAGTGATATTTGGAAGCCCATAGAGGGCTATGGTGAAAAAGGAAATATCCTCAGATGAAATCTGGAAAGAAGCTTTCTGAGAAACTGCTTAGTGTTCTGTTAATTCATCTCCCAGAGTTACATCTGTATTTCGTGGATCTCTTTGCTAGCCTTATTTCTGTGGAATCTGAGAACAGATATTTCGGATCCCTTTTAAGACTATAGGGCCAAAGGAAATATCCTCCGAAAACAAAGAGAAAGAAGCTTTCTGAGAAACTTCTTTGTGTTTTGTGAAATCCTCTCACAGAGTTACAGCTTTCCCCTCAAGAAGCCTTTCGCTAAGACAGTTCTTGTGGAATTGGCAAAGTGATATTTTGAAGCCCATAGACGGCTATGGTGAAAAAGGATATATCCTCAGATGAAATCTGGAAAGAAGCTTTCTGAGAAACTGCTTAGTGTTCTGTTAATTCATCTCCCAGAGTTACATCTGTATTTCGTGGATCTCTTTGCTAGCCTTATTTCTGTGGAATCTGAGAACAGATATTTCGGATCCCTTTGAAGACTATAGGGCCAAAGGAAATATCCTCCGAAAACAAAGAGAAAGAAGCTTTCTGAGAAACTTCTTTGTGTTTTGTGAAATCATCTCACAGAGTTACAGCTTTCCCCTCAAGAAGCCTTTCGCTAAGACAGTTCTTGTGGAATTGGCAAAGTGATATTTGGAAGCCCATAGAGGGCTATGGTGAAAAAGGAAATATCCTCAGATGAAATCTGGAAAGAAGCTTTCTGAGAAACTGCTTAGTGTTCTGTTAATTCATCTCCCAGAGTTACATCTGTATTTCGTGGATCTCTTTGCTAGCCTTATTTCTGTGGAATCTGAGAACAGATATTTCGGATCCCTTTGAAGACTGTAGGGCCAAAGGAAATATCCTCCGAAAACAAAGAGAAAGAAGCTTTCTGAGAAACTTCTTTGTGTTCTGTGAAATCATCTCACAGAGTTACAGCTTTCCCCTCAAGAAGCCTTTCCCTAAGACAGTTCTTGTGGAATTGGCAAAGTGATATTTGGAAGCCCATAGAGGGCTATGGTGAAAAAGGAAATATCCTCAGATGAAATCTGGAAAGAAGCTTTCTGAGAAACTGCTTAGTGTTCTGTTAATTCATCTCACAGAGTTACATCTGTATTTCGTGGATCTCTTTGCTAGCCTTATTTCTGTGGAATCTGAGAACAGATATTTCGGATCCCTTCGAAGACTATAGGGCCAAGGAAATATCCTCCGATAGCAAAGAGAAAGAAGCTTTCTGAGAAACTTCTTTGTGTTCTGTGAAATCATCTCACAGAGTTACAGCTTTCCCCTCCAGAAGCCTTTCGCTAAGACAGTTCTTGTGGAATTGGCAAAGTGATATTTGGAAGCCCATAGAGGGCTCTGGTGAAAAAGGAAATATCCTCAGATGAAATCTGGAAAGAAGCTTTCTGAGAAACTGCTTAGTGTTCTGTTAATTCATCTCCCAGAGTTACATCTGTATTTCGTGGATCTCTTTGCTAGCCTTATTTCTGTGGAATCTGAGAACAGATATTTCGGATCCCTTTGAAAACTATAGGGCCAAAGGAAATATCCTCCGATAACAAAGAGAAAGAAGCTTTCTGAGAAACTTCGTTGTGTTCTGTGAAATCATCTCACAGAGTTACAGCTTTCCCCTCAAGAAGCCTTTCGCTAAGACAGTTCTTGTGGAATTGGCAAAGTGATATTTGGAAGCCCATAGAGGGCTATGGTGAAAAAGGAAATATCCTCAGATGAAATCTGGAAAGAAGCTTTCTGAGAAACTGCTTAGTGTTCTGTTAATTCATCTCCCAGAGTTACATCTGTATTTCGTGGATCTCTTTGCTAGCCTTATTTCTGTGGAATCTGAGAACAGATATTTCGGATCCCTTTGAAGACTATAGGGCCAAAGGAAATATCCTCCGAAAACAAAGAGAAAGAAGCTTTCTGAGAAACTTCTTTGTGTTCTGTGAAATCATCTCACAGAGTTACAGCTTTCCCCTCAAGAAGCCTTTCGCTAAGACAGTTCTTGTGGAATTGGCAAAGTGATATTTGGAAGCCCATAGACGGCTATGGTGAAAAAGGAAATATCCTCAGATGAAATCTGGAAAGAAGCTTTCTGAGAAACTGCTTACGGTTCTGTTAATTCATCTCCCAGAGTTACATCTGTATTTCGTGGATCTCTTTGCTAGCCTTATTTCTGTGGAATCTGAGAACAGATATTTCGGATCCCTTTGAAGACTATAGGGCCAAAGGAAATATCCTCCGAAAACAAAGAGAAAGAAGCTTTCTGAGAAACTTCTTTGTGTTCTGTGAAATCATCTCACAGAGTTACAGCTTTCCCCTCAAGAAGCCTTTCGCTAAGACAGTTCTTGTGGAATTGGCAAAGTGATATTTGGAAGCGCATAGAGGTCTATGGTGAAAAAGGAAATATCCTCAGATGAAATCTGGAAAGAAGCTTTCTGAGAAACTGCTTAGTGTTCTGTTAATTCATCTCCCAGAGTTACATCTGTATTTCGTGGATCTCTTTGCTAGCCTTATTTCTGTGGAATCTGAGAACAGATATTTCGGATCCCTTTGAAGACTATAGGGCCAAAGGAAATATCCTCCGAAAACAAAGAGAAAGAAGCTTTCTGAGAAACTTCTTTGTGTTCTGTGAAATCATCTCACAGAGTTACAGCTTTCCCCTCAAGAAGCCTTTCGCTAAGACAGTTCTTGTGGAATTGGCAAAGTGATATTTGGAAGCCCATAGAGGGCTACGGTGAAAAAGGAAATATCCTCAGATGAAATCTGGAAAGAAGCTTTCTGAGAAACTGCTTAGTGTTCTGTTAATTCGTCTCCCAGAGTTACATCTGTATTTCGTTGATCTCTTTGCTAGCCTTATTTCTGTGGAATCTGAGAACAGATATTTCGGATCCCTTTGAAGACTATAGGGTCAAAGGAAATATCCTCCGAAAACAAAGAGAAAGAAGCTTTCTGAGAAATTTCTTTGTGTTATGTGAAATCATCTCACAGAGTTACAGCTTTCCCCTCAAGAAGCCTTTCGCTAAGACAGTTCTTGTGGAATTGGCAAAGTGATATTTGGAAGCCCATAGAGGGCTATGGTGAAAAAGGAAATATCCTCAGATGAAATCTGGAAAGAAGCTTTCTGAGAAACTGCTTAGTGTTCTGTTAATTCATCTCCCAGAGTTACATCTGTATTTCGTGGATCTCTTTGCTAGCCTTATTTCTGTGGGATCTGAGAACAGATATTTCGGATCCCTTTGAAGACTATAGGGCCAAAGGAAATATCCTCCGAAAACAAAGAGAAAGAAGCTTTCTGAGAAACTTCTTTGTGTTTTGTGAAATCCTCTCACAGAGTTACAGCTTTCCCCTCAAGAAGCCTTTCGCTAAGACAGTTCTTGTGGAATTGGCAAAGTGATATTTTGAAGCCCATAGACGGCTATGGTGAAAAAGGATATATCCTCAGATGAAATCTGGAAAGAAGCTTTCTGAGAAACTGCTTAGTGTTCTGTTAATTCATCTCCCAGAGTTACATCTGTATTTCGTGGATCTCTTTGCTAGCCTTATTTCTGTGGAATCTGAGAACAGATATTTCGGATCCCTTTGAAGACTATAGGGCCAAAGGAAATATCCTCCGAAAACAAAGAGAAAGAAGCTTTCTGAGAAACTTCTTTGTGTTCTGTGAAATCATCTCACAGAGTTACAGCTTTCCCCTCAAGAAGCCTTTCGCTAAGACAGTTCTTGTGGAATTGGCAAAGTGATATTTGGAAGCCCATAGAGGGCTATGGTGAAAAAGGAAATATCCTCAGATGAAATCTGGAAAGAAGCTTTCTGAGAAACTGCTTAGTGTTCTGTTAATTCATCTCCCAGAGTTACATCTGTATTTCGTGGATCTCTTTGCTAGCCTTATTTCTGTGGAATCTGAGAACAGATATTTCGGATCCCTTTGAAGACTGTAGGGCCAAAGGAAATATCCTCCGAAAACAAAGAGAAAGAAGCTTTCTGAGAAACTTCTTTGTGTTCTGTGAAATCATCTCACAGAGTTACAGCTTTCCCCTCAAGAAGCCTTTCCCTAAGACAGTTCTTGTGGAATTGGCAAAGTGATATTTGGAAGCCCATAGAGGGCTATGGTGAAAAAGGAAATATCCTCAGATGAAATCTGGAAAGAAGCTTTCTGAGAAACTGCTTAGTGTTCTGTTAATTCATCTCCCAGAGTTACATCTGTATTTCGTGGATCCCTTTGCTAGCCTTATTTCTGTGGAATCTGAGAACAGATATTTCGGATCCCTTCGAAGACTATAGGGCCAAGGAAATATCCTCCGATAGCAAAGAGAAAGAAGCTTTCTGAGAAACTTCTTTGTGTTCTGTGAAATCATCTCACAGAGTTACAGCTTTCCCCTCAATAAGCCTTTCGCTAAGACAGTTCTTGTGGAATTGGCAAAGTGATATTTGGAAGCCCATAGAGGGCTCTGGTGAAAAAGGAAATATCCTCAGATGAAATCTGGAAAGAAGCTTTCTGAGAAACTGCTTAGTGTTCTGTTAATTCATCTCCCAGAGTTACATCTGTATTTCGTGGATCTCTTTGCTAGCCTTATTTCTGTGGAATCTGAGAACAGATATTTCGGATCCCTTTGAAAACTATAGGGCCAAAGGAAATATCCTCCGATAACAAAGAGAAAGAAGCTTTCTGAGAAACTTCGTTGTGTTCTGTGAAATCATCTCACAGAGTTACAGCTTTCCCCTCAAGAAGCCTTTCGCTAAGACAGTTCTTGTGGAATTGGCAAAGTGATATTTGGAAGCCCATAGAGGGCTATGGTGAAAAAGGAAATATCCTCAGATGAAATCTGGAAAGAAGCTTTCTGAGAAACTGCTTAGTGTTCTGTTAATTCATCTCCCAGAGTTACATCTGTATTTCGTGGATCTCTTTGCTAGCCTTATTTCTGTGGAATCTGAGAACAGATATTTCGGATCCCTTTGAAGACTATAGGGCCAAAGGAAATATCCTCCGAAAACAAAGAGAAAGAAGCTTTCTGAGAAACTTCTTTGTGTTCTGTGAAATCATCTCACAGAGTTACAGCTTTCCCCTCAAGAAGCCTTTCGCTAAGACAGTTCTTGTGGAATTGGCAAAGTGATATTTGGAAGCCCTTAGAGGGCTATGGTGAAAAAGGAAATATCCTCAGATGAAATCTGGAAAGAAGCTTTCTGAGAAACTGCTTAGTGTTCTGTTAATTCATCTCCCAGAGTTACATCTGTATTTCGTGGATCTCTTTGCTAGCCTTATTTCTGTGGAATCTGAGAACAGATATTTCGGATCCCTTCGAAGACTATAGGGCCAAAGGAAATATCCTCCGAAAACAAAGAGAAAGAAGCTTTCTGAGAAACTTCTTTGTGTTTTGTGAAATCATCTCACAGAGTTACAGCTTTCCCCTCAAGAAGCCTTTCGCTAAGTCAGTTCTTGTGGAATTGGCAAAGTGATATTTTGAAGCCCATAGACGGCTATGGTGAAAAAGGAAATATCCTCAGATGAAATCTGGAAAGAAGCTTTCTGAGAAACTGCTTACGGTTCTGTTAATTCATCTCCCAGAGTTACATCTGTATTTCCTGGATCTCTTTGCTAGCCTTATTTCTGTGGAATCTGAGAACAGATATTTCGGATCCCTTTGAAGACTATAGGGCCAAAGGAAATATCCTCCGAAAACAAAGAGAAAGAAGCTTTCTGAGAAACTTCTTTGTGTTCTGTGAAATCATCACACAGAGTTACAGCTTTCCCCTCAAGAAGCCTTTCGCTAAGACAGTTCTTGTGGAATTGGCAAAGTGATATTTGGAAGCCCATAGAGGGCTATGGTGAAAAAGGAAATATCCTCAGATGAAATCTGGAAAGAAGCTTTCTGAGAAACTGCTTAGTGTTCTGTTAATTCATCTCCCAGAGTTACATCTGTATTTCGTGGATCTCTTTGCTAGCCTTATTTCTGTGGAATCTGAGAACAGATATTTCGGATCCCTTTGAAGACTATAGGGCCAAAGGAAATATCCTCCGAAAACAAAGAGAAAGAAGCTTTCTGAGAAACTTCTTTGTGTTCTGTGAAATCATCTCACAGAGTTACAGCTTTCCCCTCAAGAAGCCTTTCGCTAAGACAGTTCTTGTGGAATTGGCAAAGTGATATATGGAAGCCCTTAGAGGGCTATGGTGAAAAAGGAAATATCCTCAGATGAAATCTGGAAAGAAGCTTTCTGAGAAACTGCTTAGTGTTCTGTTAATTCATCTCCCAGAGTTACATCTGTATTTCGTGGATCTCTTTGCTAGCCTTATTTCTCTGGAATCTGAGAACAGATATTTCGGATCCCTTCGAAGACTATAGGGCCAAAGGAAATATCCTCCGAAAACAAAGAGAAAGAAGCTTTCTGAGAAACTTCTTTGTGTTTTGTGAAATCATCTCACAGAGTTACAGCTTTCCCCTCAAGAAGCCTTTCGCTAAGACAGTTCTTGTGTAATTGGCAAAGTGATATTTTGAAGCCCATAGACGGCTATGGTGAAAAAGGAAATATCCTCAGATGAAATCTGGAAAGAAGCTTTCTGAGAAACTGCTTACGGTTCTGTTAATTCATCTCCCAGAGTTACATCTGTATTTCCTGGATCTCTTTGCTAGCCTTATTTCTGTGGAATCTGAGAACAGATTTTTCGGATCCCTTTGAAGACTATAGGGCCAAAGGAAATATCCTCCGAAAACTAAGAGAAAGAAGCTTTCTGAGAAACTTCTTTGTGTTCTGTGAAATCATCTCACAGAGTTACAGCTTTCCCCTCAAGAAGCCTTTCGCTAAGACAGTTCTTGTGGAATTGGCAAAGTGATATTTGGAAGCCCATAGAGGGCTATGGTGAAAAAGGAAATATCCTCAGATGAAATCTGGAAAGAAGCTTTCTGAGAAACTGCTTAGTGTTCTGTTAATTCATCTCCCAGAGTTACATCTGTATTTCGTGGATCTCTTTGCTAGCCTTATTTCTGTGGAATCTGAGAACAGATATTTCGGATCCCTTTGAAGACTATAGGGCCAAAGGAAATATCCTCCGAAAACAAAGAGAAAGAAGCTTTCTGAGAAACTTCTTTGTGTTCTGTGAAATCATCTCACAGAGTTACAGCTTTCCCCTCAAGAAGCCTTTCGCTAAGAAAGTTCTTGTGGAATTGGCAAAGTGATATTTGGAAGCCCATAGAGGGCTATGGTGAAAAAGGAAATATCCTCAGATGAAATCTGGAAAGAAGCTTTCTGAGAAACTGCTTAGTGTTCTGTTAATTCATCTCCCAGAGTTACATCTGTATTTCGTGGATCTCTTTGCTAGCCTTATTTCTGTGGAATCTGAGAACAGATATTTCCGATCCCTTCGAAGACTATAGGGCCAAAGGAAATATCCTCCGAAAACAAAGAGAAAGAAGCTTTCTGAGAAACTTCTTTGTGTTTTGTGAAATCATCTCACAGAGTTACAGCTTTCCCCTCAAGAAGCCTTTCGCTAAGACAGTTCTTGTGGAAGTGGCAAAGTGATATTTTGAAGCCCATAGACGGCTATGTTGAAAAAGGAAATATCCTCAGATGAAATCTGGAAAGAAGCTTTCTGAGAAACTGCTTAGTGTTCTGTTAATTCATCTCCCAGAGTTACATCTGTATTTCGTGGATCTCTTTGCTAGCCTTATTTCTGTGGAATCTGAGAACAGATATTTCGGATCCCTTTGAAGACTATAGGGCCAAAGGAAATATCCTCCGAAAACAAAGAGAAAGAAGCTTTCTGAGAAACTTCTTTGTGTTCTGTGAAATCATCTCACAGAGTTACAGCTTTCCCCTCAAGAAGCCTTTCGCTAAGACAGTTCTTGTGGAATTGGCAAAGTGATATTTGGAAGCCCATAGAGGGCTATGGTGAAAAAGGAAATATCCTCAGATGAAATCTGGAAAGAAGCTTTCTGAGAAACTGCTTAGTGTTCTGTTAATTCATCTCCCAGAGTTACATCAGTATTTCGTGGATCTCTTTGCTAGCCTTATTTCTGTGGAATCTGAGAACAGTATTTCGGATCCCTTTGAAGAGTATAGGGCCAAAGGAAATATCCTCCGAAAACAAAGAGAAAGAAGCTTTCTGAGAAACTTCTTTGTGTTCTGTGAAATCATCTCACAGAGTTACAGCTTTCCCCTCAAGAAGCCTTTCGCTAAGACAGTTCTTGTGGAATTGGCAAAGTGATATTTGGAAGCCCATAGAGGGCTATGGTGAAAAAGGAAATATCCTCAGATGGAATCTGGAAAGAAGCTTTCTGAGAAACTGCTTAGTGTTCTGTTAATTCATCTCCCAGAGTTACATCTGTATTTCGTGGATCTCTTTGCTAGCCTTATTTCTGTGGAATCTGAGAACAGATATTTCGGATCCCTTCGAAGACTATAGGGCCAAGGAAATATCCTCCGATAGCAAAGAGAAAGAAGCTTTCTGAGAAACTTCTTTGTGTTCTGTGAAAGCATCTCACAGAGTTACAGCTTTCCCCTCAAGAAGCCTTTCGCTAAGACAGTTCTTGTGGAATTGGCAAAGTGATATTTGGAAGCCCATTGAGGGCTATGGTGAAAAAGGAAATATCCTCAGATGAAATCTGGAAAGAAGCTTTCTGAGAAACTGCTTAGTGTTCTGTTAATTCATCTCCCAGAGTTACATCTGTATTTCGTGGATCTCTTTGCTAGCCTTATTTCTGTGGAATCTGAGAACAGATATTTCGGATCCCTTTGAAGACTATAGGGCCAAAGGAAATATCCTCCGAAAACAAAGAGAACGAAGCTTTCTGAGAAACTTCTTTGTGTTCTGTGAAATCATCTCACAGAGTTACAGCTTTCCCCTCAAGAAGCCTTTCGCTAAGACAGTTCTTGTGGAATTGGCAAAGTGATATTTGGAAGCCCATAGAGGGCTATGGTGAAAAAGGAAATATCCTCAGATGAAATCTGGAAAGAAGCTTTCTGAGAAACTGCTTAGTGTTCTGTTAATTCATCTCCCAGAGTTACATCTGTATTTCGTGGATCTCTTTGCTAGCCTTATTTCTGTGGAATCTGAGAACAGTATTTCGGATCCCTTTGAAGACTATAGGGCCAAAGGAAATATCCTCCGAAAACAAAGAGAAAGAAGCTTTCTGAGAAACTTCTTTGTGTTCTGTGAAATCATCTCACAGAGTTACAGCTTTCCCCTCAAGAAGCCTTTCGCTAAGACAGTTCTTGTGGAATTGGCAAAGTGATATTTGGAAGCCCATAGAGGGCTACGGTGAAAAAGGAAATATCCTCAGATGAAATCTGGAAAGAAGCTTTCTGAGAAACTGCTTAGTGTTCTGTTAATTCGTCTCCCAGAGTTACATCTGTATTTCGTTGATCTCTTTGCTAGCCTTATTTCTGTGGAATCTGAGAACAGATATTTCGGATCCCTTTGAAGACTATAGGGTCAAAGGAAATATCCTCCGAAAACAAAGAGAAAGAAGCTTTCTGAGAAATTTCTTTGTGTTATGTGAAATCATCTCACAGAGTTACAGCTTTCCCCTCAAGAAGCCTTTCGCTAAGACAGTTCTTGTGGAATTGGCAAAGTGATATTTGGAAGCCCATAGAGGGCTATGGTGAAAAAGGAAATATCCTCAGATGAAATCTGGAAAGAAGCTTTCTGAGAAACTGCTTAGTGTTCTGTTAATTCATCTCCCAGAGTTACATCTGTATTTCGTGGATCTCTTTGCTAGCCTTATTTCTGTGGGATCTGAGAACAGATATTTCGGATCCCTTTGAAGACTATAGGGCCAAAGGAAATATCCTCCGAAAACAAAGAGAAAGAAGCTTTCTGAGAAACTTCTTTGTGTTTTGTGAAATCCTCTCACAGAGTTACAGCTTTCCCCTCAAGAAGCCTTTCGCTAAGACAGTTCTTGTGGAATTGGCAAAGTGATATTTTGAAGGCCATAGACGGCTATGGTGAAAAAGGATATATCCTCAGATGAAATCTGGAAAGAAGCTTTCTGAGAAACTGCTTAGTGTTCTGTTAATTCATCTCCCAGAGTTACATCTGTATTTCGTGGATCTCTTTGCTAGCCTTATTTCTGTGGAATCTGAGAACAGATATTTCGGATCCCTTTGAAGACTATAGGGCCAAAGGAAATATCCTCCGAAAACAAAGAGAAAGAAGCTTTCTGAGAAACTTCTTTGTGTTCTGTGAAATCATCTCACAGAGTTACAGCTTTCCCCTCAAGAAGCCTTTCGCTAAGACAGTTCTTGTGGAATTGGCAAAGTGATATTTGGAAGCCCATAGAGGGCTATGGTGAAAAAGGAAATATCCTCAGATGAAATCTGGAAAGAAGCTTTCTGAGAAACTGCTTAGTGTTCTGTTAATTCATCTCCCAGAGTTACATCTGTATTTCGTGGATCTCTTTGCTAGCCTTATTTCTGTGGAATCTGAGAACAGATATTTCGGATCCCTTTGAAGACTGTAGGGCCAAAGGAA